>NC_060154.1:18308347-18329695 GCF_021292245.1 Micropterus dolomieu | reverse complement strand
GGGGGGGGCAGAAAATGAAAAGAAAAGCAAGTAACAGAGGTCGTAGATGAGCAGAGACGTGGGAAGGAGAGGAAATGATAAGGGGGGAGGAAGTGAAGGGAGGGGGGCAGCAGAAGGGAAAGGTGGGAGAAAAAAATAGGGCCATTTCTACCCTCATCAACACACATTTAGATGGAGTGGGCACATCTCCTGCCTATCTGTAGTAACAGACCTGTCATACCACCATGCTTCTTAGATCCAGGGGATATCCATTAAACCGCAGCCACATACACATGATTTTTAGCTTCCCAGCTCAGGTGACATGCCCTAAATAAAACAAATCTCAACACAGGTAGGCAAGGTTTCAATGCATTCACCATGGGTTCATTCATGACTGGCACAAGGTCAGCCTGTCCAGATAAAGTGCTGTAATGATTTATTTCTACAACTGGGAACAACATGAACACCCAGATCAAAGGAAAATGCTCAATTAACAAAATTAACAGAGTCTTAAGTAATCTTCCTTCTTTACATTGTGTGGTTTAAAGCTGACTCTCAAAGGTTCATATATTTACTCATTTCTCTCAAAAACATTAGATCCAATAAATTCAGCCAAAACAATTGAATACTGCAGTGTATTTGTTATATACATAACAGCTAGCAGTTCCACGATAAAGTGGCAATAAATAGGTCTGACAATGTGTATTTATCTGCCCTATTGACAACAAATGTATTAAAGAAGAAAGAAAGAATCATTCAATTTAGGGTAGTTAATTAGTGTTGGCAAAACATACTGTGAACACAGCAAGACCAGTTAAGGCTAGTTAAATGAACCTGGGCTTGTATTAAGAAATTGCTAGTGTGAGCTGTGATATGAACAACAATGACAAAATCAAATATTTACAATGATATAAACCACACTAGTCTACTATATGAAGGGTTTCTTGTGCGTGATGATATTGTTTGATTCCTAATCACGCTGCAGTTTTTTAATGTAAAAGTATTTTCTTTTTAAAAAGAAATATCAAAACATTATGCATTCATTTGAATGATTTAGGGAAACAGCCTTTAATTTCTCTCATACACTGCCAGCTTATAAGGCAAATGCAAAGCATGCAGAGAAAACTACAAAATGGCTTCTAATTAAATTAAATTACACACCAAACATTTTTATTCATTTAGCTGATGCTTTTATCCAAAGCGACTTACAATAGCTATATATATCAGTGGTCTCATGCCTCTGGAGCAACTAGGGATTAAATGATTTGCTCAGGGACACATTGGTGGACGTGTCACAGTGATGAGTTGACACCAGATAAGACACCAGAGGTGTGCGTCTTATCCACTACGCCAACACCCCCCCAAACCTAACTTATTTCATCTATGATGCTAGGAAAATCTGCTGTTGAATGGTCTTTGGTATGAGGTGACACCAACCTTCAATCAAGTACAGCAATCTCGCTTCAACCTAACGGAAAAGTTTTAGGAAAAAAATTATTTTTGAACTACAGCCATCGTTACCAGACACAAAGTTTTTCTATTGTAGCATAGATGGTGGATTTATACATAGAGCAGGAGGTGATGAGACACACTGTGAGCCTGCTAACACTCTCAACTACATTAATTGCTGTCCTGGCCACCAACCTGCCTACTGTACTTGTTATAAATACACAAAGATTCACACATATAAGCTCTCACACACACAGACACAAATGATAATAATGTGAGAGAGAGATGTTCACCAAGGTGTCCCCAGAGGGATAAGGATCAGCAGGAGAAATGTTAATGATCAATTAGATGTTAGAGTTGCTGGTGATTAAAAACATGGAGGGCTTTAGAAGGGCCCTGAGAGTAGTATGCTGGCATCATTGACTCATATTTTTCTTCTCTCAGTTGTACAGGAATACACACAAAAGAGATAGACACACACACACCCACACACTCGCTGCAATTAAGAAAGAAATGGGCTGCAAATTAAAATTCTCCTGTGACTGCCAAAAAAGTAAGTACAGAACAAGAAAGGAGAGGCAGAGAAAGAGGAAGACACAGGCATATTTGTGGTACGTGTCAAACTGGTATGTGGTCCAACAAGTGGTGCACTGTCCAGTTCAGTCTCAGGATGTCTTAATACTAGGGGTGTGACGAGACACTTAACCCATGAGACGAGATTCGGGATTGGGTTCACGAGATCAAGACGAAATGAGATTTTAACAGTATTTAAAAAAAATCTTTAATGCTGAATTATATTAATTAGATTAATAATTACATAATATAATATAACATTATATAAATTACATTAAACACTTTATTTCCTGCATTATGATGATTTTTTATGCACCAGTTTTTGAGGATTTTTTTTATCTATATAAAGAAAAAAAACTAAATTCAGGTGTCTGGTGACAATTCAAACTCTATAGCCTAACTGTAACAGAATATAACGCAGTGCAGCTCTCAGTCATTCGGTGCTGCTATCAGACCTGTTTCTCCTGTAGATCAACTTTTCTAATTTAACATCATCCCTTCTGAGTCATGATTTAGTCACCTCAATGATAAATTATTAAATTTTAATTTAGTTATAAACGCGTGGACTTTAATAGCTCCTGTGTTTCAGCAGCTTTTCTGCACATGTTCAAAACTTTCTTTACATTTAAAATCTCTCCCACATATCATGTGTTCTCTGACATGTCCAGAAAAAAGGCAGAATATTACGAGACTAACGTCATCCCCTTCAGACTATTTGACCGACACAGTTTAGGACTTCATGCTGCATGTGAAACTGAAAGTGAATGAAACACTTTTAATCAGGTAGAAATCTCACCTCAAATCCACACACGTTAACTTCACCAGCTATGATAAAGTGCAGCTCACTGTTCCAAACAGAGCAGGCTGGCTTCAGTTTTTAGATGTGTATGTTGCAAAACATAGCTATGTTACCATGCGTCACAGCTGTCTGGACTCACAGTGCGAGCGGTTAACACTGGTGTCAATCAGCTGGGCGGAGTTGATTAGCTCTTACCAGTTATACATTTGCATTTCATTGTGTGAGAAAATAAATGTGTGGCTTGACAGTGTGTGAAAAATGTCATTTGCGTAAAGTCACAATTTAATCTTGCGAGATTTCATCGCACCCCTACTTAATACCAACATTATTCTGGTGACACCACTGAAAAAAATCCCAGTGAGAAGAAGAAAATATAATTCTTCTTACAGCTACATATTTTAGAACAGTTTGTGTAGTTTTATGTTTGTTTTTTAAACTTAAGTCTTCTTGACTTGTGGGATGTATGGTATGTTGTTGATATGACATCATTGTCATGTGGTGCCTTGAAGTCGTGTCACAGGTCATCAGTGACTCATTGTCCTTTTTTATTGAATTAGGGACCTAATCAGTGCCTGAAATCCAATTCATTCAGTGATTCACTGTTTCTACTGAACAAGAGACTGATTTGAGACACGCCCAAACATTGTCTACAGAAATGGAGTAGGCTTTAGAAAGGAGTGATGCACAGACAGAAATACATAGAAACAGCCATGCTACATAAAGTTGTTGAAGTAACGGATGTTCTCCAGTGACCATTGGCAGATGGGCTGATGATCCCCAGCTCTTGCTGAGCTAAATTGGGAACATGAAGTCTGTTCTCTAAATGACCTCCTCATCAACAGGATGCACCCTGCAGTCACTCTTCTGTTCATAAAGGCAAGAAGGAACTTTAAAAACACCACTGTTAGAATAACTCACAGCTAGAGGCAGCTGAAACAAAATGGCCAAATTGCCTAAGAGACTCAGAGCAAACGCAACATCAACTTGACAAGGATATCTCTCCATCTCTTCCTCTATCTGTTTGCCCTACTCTCTCCCTTCCTCTGTCTATTGATTCCTTCTGAATGGATAAGCATATTTTGTCTCTTTCTCAGTGCAAATAGTGCAGGCAGAAGTCCCCCTCCTTCCTTTCTTTCTAACCTTCAGTAAAGGCAGCCAGGCCGTGATCTTGTGCACTGACAGCTGGTTTAGGCTAGCCTCAATTTGAAACAGATATAATATCAGAGACAGCATTGGATCAATAGTTGGCTATTCCTAGTTCTTCATCCCGGATCTGTATGCGAGCAAGGGTCAATGCTTACCTGATCAATGACGGCAAATACAATCGATCCACGTACTTGGCTTCTGCAAATGCTGGCTCTGATGTGAAACTAAATTGCTGCTCAGTGTGTGTAAGGATTGGCTGTGAAAAGGCTGATGCCGAGTTCCCTTCATGTGAAGTGGAAGGTAGCAGTGAGAATGATTCCCATGGTAACAAGTCGCAAGCGTTCATGACGTCATACAACTCAAGATGGTAATTGCCACTGTTACTAATAACAAGTGTATTTTGCACACGGAATTAATAATTATCTGACATTGAGCCGCAGTTGTATGATAGCGAAGTTGTTCCCGATCAAAACAGCGTCAAATTAAGGTTGAGTTACCTTGAAATTTTGCTGATATGAGGCATATCACACTTTTTCTCCTCTAGGACAAAAAACATCACATTGTTTGATAAGTTCATTGCACAAGCAAGCATTACAAGTATGCCGCCAGAAGCACATGATGTGCCTTTTAAAGTTGAATTTATGTTTATGGAGGTATTGAAAGTCCAGTCATGCCGTGTTAGGTGTACACAACATTGCGCATTATTATTTGGACTCAGTGATGTGCAGTTACTGACTCTGTTGGAGGCTATAAAACATTTGATTATGTTTACATACAACAATAATGGCACTAATGCCAAAATTGTCTGAAGATTACTTTGTGTATTGTGACTCACCCCTGTAAAATTTAACCAAAGCTATTTTCTTTATAACTGAAACAACCCTTTAGCCAGAAAGCACCTAGCTGTTGTCCCTTGTAATTTGGTATTTTTAGACAGGGTGCGAAAGAGAGACACGAACAGATTGGAGAGAGTCAAAAGGTTTGTGACAATATTCTGCAGCAGCTTGGTGTTGGTTGCATATGATTTACTCAACATATACAGTATGCATTATCGTGCATACTGGGACACCACAATCACAAGACTGCTGTGTGGCTTTTTTCAAGTTAGAAGTTGCAGCTTGGACACCCATATTTGTCCTGCTGCTTTTAGATGGCTGAATTGATTTAATGAACTGAAGGGGAAACTTTCACACTGTCTAAAAGCAAGCAATGTGGGTCAGAGATAGTGTTAAAGTAATTCAATAATCTGCAGTACAGACTGCTTTTCTAGCAGTCTCTCAAAAGTCACATTGAACTTTAATGTGACTAGTGGTTGGAAATATGTTGTGTTAATATAAACACAATTGTTAATTCTAGTTATTCTAGTTTAGTCTTATTGAGTAGCTGAGTATTTTTGCAAAACATTTAGTTTGCTCTTGAAATCACTAAAATGATCAACTCAAAAAGCATTGTAGCATTAATAACAACATCATGCCCTTTACTCTCAGTGCACCATCAAAGCCAATTTTCACCAAAACACGAAGATCTCACTGTGCTGCTTCATCTGCATGGAACTCTCGTCTCTTTTTGCCTCTCTTTCCACCTTTGTGCCATGCCTGCTGTGCTGGGTACAATAATACCAAAACAACAAGCAATTCAAGGTCATGCCACTTTATAGTGCCACTTGTGCTAGCCTTTCCAATGCCACAAAAATGGATCCCTAGAAGTCTCGTCATAAGCCCACATGTCTCTAAAGTTCGTTTTTTGGTTTCTTCTTGTATTCAAACCATTCATGTTTGTACTATTTTTTCTCCAAGGAATTACCCTTCCTCTGTGCAGTTGGTACGTTCTCTCCTCTCCTGCCTTGAATAATGGATGTTCCCTTTCAGACTGACACCACACTGAATCCCTGTTCTCTGCCTGTCCAGTAGTAGAGAACAGAACGGTCAAGGTAATACAAGCAGAGAGGTGCACACTCTAGGTGGGATGACTGCAGCCTTGACTCGTACTATCATCTCCCATCTCTCTGCCTTTCTTTTTTCCCCCTCCATAATCTTTAGAGCGCATACTGTCTCTGTGGTAGCCGACACGCACGCAAACACAACCACATACAGATATGCGATACATGCGTGCACACACATTAGACAGATGGTTGAAGCTCTGCTGTGACCGGGGCTAAAGCACAGGGCACCTCCACTCTTCAAAGTCTCTTCTCTCTCGCTGCTTTTTCAAACACCATCTGTACCCATGCACACTAATGTTACTTAAAACAAAGACATTGCATTTTTTTCCCCCACATAATTAGAAGACAGCAGGAAGTGGATTTCTTTCTGCCTCTGCCATAATATAAATCTTTTGGAAAGGCAAGTCTAATCATTTGATACAGTTGGCACAATATAGCTCGTCAAGTAAAAAGATAAAAGGAATGGAGATGGAGCGGCGGAGTGCCCGAAAACATTGAAAGATTTTGCTTATGTGTGCGTGCATCAGTGGATGCGTCTATCTTGGCGAGTGTATGGGCCTGCTTACAAGGATATGGTGCACTAGGTGGATGACACTAAAAAAGAAAGTGTGTGTCTTTCATTACCCAGCAGCCAGGTTTCTGACCACTTTCCTCACTTCAGGTCTCTCAGAGGAGCAGTCATTTCTCTCTGTCAGTCAGTCAGTGTTTGGGGAAATGATAGTGCGTTTTAGAGAAAGAGTGGCTTTGTTTGGGCAGGAGCAAGCAAGAATAGCACAGTTTCCTTTCATCATCACCCTTTTACTGTCACCTCCTAACATTCTCCCCTATCACCTTCTCTCCTTTTGTCCTTTCCTTCCTTACTCCTTGTTCCCACTCTTTCCCCTTTCTCCTTTTCATTCCTGCCTTGCCTCGTCCCCACCCCCCAGCACTCGCGTCTCGTCCCCCAACCTCTGTTTCCCCCTCACTAGAATGAGGTAGCGTGTTATTAGTAAGGCAGCCAATGTGCCTGTCGATGTGTGTTAGAGAGAGATAAGCACAGGTAGAGAGAGTTACATAAGCCTCTGTTGATTACTGTGGAGGAGAGGGAGAGTAGAAAAAGAGAGTGAGAAGAAGAGAGAAGAGAGAGCGAGAAAGACGGATTGCTGTACCTTAGTAAGTACATTGTGCTCTAATGTTGCCTGTATGGCTGGCTGGCGGTTGATAAGTAGCCTAGGCTTCTGGGGCTGGTTGAAAGGACAGTCATTAGGTTGGACTCCCTAGACTGGCAGCTTGCTTCACAGATTGCAAGTTTGTTTTTGTTATAATGCGTAACAGGAGAAAAATAAACACTTCTCAAGGGTTACTACGGTAATATAGCATGTCAGAGTGGTAATAAAGAAATGGCTGAACACACTTTGAGTGTGGTGTGGATTCATGGAGCTGATTTTTCATTTAAAACTTGTTCATTCATTTCAAGTAGTTTTTTTCTTAGATAACCTGGATAACATTTAAGGGTAAGGTTGGTGATATTTTATATTTTCCTTATTTTGAAGAAATCTCATGAATTGAACAAAACCAACAATTCACTGATCCTTCTGACAAGTGTTGCCTGTGTAGCCAATGTAACCATGTCTGGATCACAGAGGAGCAGGCTAATATAGCATTTTCCACTGTGCTACAGACCTCTCACTGTTGTCCAAGTATTGAAAACACACCATTACACTCAGTGACATGTTCCTTCATTACCATGAACATGGCCCCTGTAGTTGATTTTGAGTCAATACCACATATACCAACCTGCTGCTGTAAATATTCCTTAGCTCACCAAATGTGTATTTATCCGCATCTGAAAACAGTGCCCAACAAATTATGTTTGAGTAAATATCCTAGTTTAATATTTTGAAAGGTTATAACTTCCTAAAACAGTTCTGAGCTTGCCACTGTAGTTTTTACCATACGTTAAAGATATACAATATGTCATCAGTAGGAACATTATTGAGAGTCTTACTAACACATTGTTGGTTTCAGTCTTTTTATGGGATTTTTGATAATACAAAAATAGATTTGACAGTGCCAATCTTATCTTTAACACACTAATGCTGGAATACCAACAAAGACAAAAGTAAAGTCAACATACAATCCTGCCCTGTCTTCCAGCCATTTTATAATTATATAATGGACTTGATTTGATGTGACAACTTCAGAACACATTAAACATAAAATACAGTTATGGAGTGTATGACACGTTAATGTGATGCCTGGTGAACATCGTGATATGAAGATGCATTCAGCATTAGCAGTAACGTGAGGAATTGTGTTTGAAAATGTCAAATTCCATTTGTAATCACAACTTTGTTTATTCTACCCATATACCACAATCATGTCTCTCCCCCTGTAGGGTGGTAATAATAAGTAAAAGAGTAATCATTTGTATAGCAGAGAAGAGAAGAGACACATGGTTTTACAGGGTAGTAAAGAAAGCCAAGTAGGCTATGCAATGCAAAACACAAAGATAAAGAATACAGCTGATTGTCAGATCAAATCAGCAGATGTTCAATGCTTTGTAAACCTACAGTTTCTCACAAAATTGAGTACACCCCTCACATTGTTGTAAATATTTGATTATATCTTTTCATGTGACAACACTGAAGAAATTACACTTTGCTACAATGTAAAGTAGTGAGAAATAACACATCACACAGCCATAATGTCTAAACTGCTGGCAACAAAAGTGAGTACACCCCTAAGTGAAAATGTCCAAATTGTGCCCAATGTGTCAATATTTTGTGGCCACTTTTTAGTAAGGCAGTGGTCGAGAGGGGATCATGCTCTGCTTCGGTAAGTCACAGTACATGTTGGCATTCATGGTTCCCTCAATGAACTGTAGCTCCCCAGTGCCAGCAGCACTTATGCAGCCCCAGAACATGACACTCCCACCACCATGCTTGACTGTAGGCAAGACACACTTGTCTTTGTACTCCTCACCTGGTAGCCACCACACACGCTTGACACCATCTCAACCAAATAAGTTGATCTTGGTCTCATCAGACCACAGGACATGGTTCTAGTAATCCATGTCCTTAGTCTGTTTGCGGGCTTTCTTGAGCATCATCTTTAGAAGAGGCTTCCTACTGGGAAGACAGCCATGGAGACCAATTTGATGCAGTGTGCGGCGTATGGTCTGAGAACTGATAGGCTGACTCCTCACCCCTTCAACCTCTGCAGCAATGCTGACAGCACTCGTACGTCTATTTCACAAAGACAACTCAATTTTGTGAGATACTATACATCTGTGTTAGTTCACATTTCACACCACCATAAGATATTTTCCCTGCACATTGATCCGTTCCTCCTCTCTAGTGATAATAAAGGGAGTAAAGAAGGACAACCTTGAACTGTGACTGAGAGCCTACTTCACTCTTCTGTGTCTGAGCCAAAGAACATCCGTTCTATTTCATTACCTGGAATTGTTACCATTCTTCATAGTCGCTTACTCCTCATCCAGATTTGAATTCTTAAAAGTGAATAACAAAGTGAATTGTGTTATATCCCCAGATTGCTCTGGCTTGCACTAGATACACTACTGTGTAGACATAAATAGGACACACATGCATATTGTTATACAAAATTATGGGTGATGGTCAACTGCCACCTCACTTCGCTCACCTCCTTCCAATGCTATTGTGCAAATAGCAAGGACAAGAGTAGCTGGTGCACACTTAGACAAACAAAAACACACACTTAGAGAGGTTTTATCTCTCTCACGTACACACACACACACACAAACACACTCTGCAATCGGTCACAGACAATTGCAAATGATCATGGACATCTCTACTCCTCTTTTAACACTTTATGCTCGATAGCACTTCTTCAAGTCATCACTTAAGTGTGTGTGTGTGTATGTGTGTGTGTGTGTGTGTGTGTGTGTGTGTGTGTGTGTGTGTGTGTGTGTGTGTGTTTGTTCTGTGCCCTCATCAGTATGCCAAGCATTTGTTGAGGGCCCCTCCAGCCAGAACCAGCTTAGGAGCAGCTCAAGGCCAAACAAGTGTGAGGATTAAAGGACGAATACAGTCTTCTCGTCTCAGCGGAGGATGTGAATGAGCAATGCTCTCCTCTTCCTTAACTACTGCTGAGGTGCCCTTGAGCAAGGCTCTTGGAGTTGCTAAGAGTCTTACTGTTGACTGTTGTGAAGTTGGGCAGATTCCAATTATTAAGGTGAAGCATAGTGTTGGATGAGTTTTAACGCTTGGTAAATTTACAATCTCAAAAACTACAAATGTCCATTAGCGATCACAGTTACTGACTACAGCTCAAAAACAGCTTTCCCCAAAGACACAACAATGGCCCCCATTTTACCTCACATACAGCACATGCATGACAACAACAGTAATAAATGAAGAAAACAGTAGGAACAGCAGTGGTTGTTGTTTGCACTGTGTAGATCCCATTAGAATTGTTATTTTTCTGCTTCTGACAAGCTAATTAAAATGTACAGGTACACAGTTGGCACAAGAGGAAGTAAGGAAGCTTATCAGGGGAGAGGGAGCCAGAAAGGTATAAAAAGAGAGAATGAAACAGAATAATTTACACTGAATACGAGTTAATGAAATCATCCAGCAATGCTGTGTTTGAGGTCTGGTGTATGGCAGAGTGTGTGTGGTCAGTTTGAAGAAGTTTGAAGTAAGATTGTTCCTTTGTGTCAGAACCTTCTCTTAACAAAACCTAATGGTCACTGTTTTAAAAATTGCAGAGAAATTAGCTACTTAGTCCCTTAGTAAAAAAAAAAGAGGGGTAAAAAGTGTTTGTGCTGTAAAGTGCATATTTTTGGTAGACTTTTGGTCTATTATATTATTTTTAAATCCATTTCATAAATATTCTAAACAACATCAGTAGATTCCCAGTTTTTTTTTTTTTTTCTTTGTTTTTCATCAGCGATTGGCTTTCAAAGAGTGGCTTTTTAGTTTGCCGCTTGGCTGGAAAGTAAATAACCTTGTGCTGCGTGTGTCCTGGAGAGAAAAAGAGAACAAAAGGGGGGAGTGATATGGTCAAGGTGCTTCTCTGAATAAGAATTCAGGGGAGCGAGTACCATGAGACAAGCCAACAGGAAGCATAAAAAAGAGATGGGGAGAGGGATGGCTTGTACAAAAATGTGGAATAACAATAAGGAGGGTTTTTATGTGTGAGAAAGAGACTGCACACAATGATGCTCAAACACAAAATTCCCCTCTTTCTCACTGCCTCTCTTTTATTCAGTCTCAGTCACACAGACATGCCTGTGTGCACACACAGTATTATGTAAATAGTCTCTTCGGCAGAGTGCTGCTGTCACTGAGCGAGCATCCTCTGGGCCATCTAGGCAGCCTCATTAAAACAAGGCACAGCTTCCATTAATAGATACCAGTGCGTGCGTACGCGCACACACACACACACACACACACACACACACACATATAGTCTGTATATGCACGCACCAATAAAGGACCTCCCAGGAAGCACGTCTCTAAATGTTCTTCTCAGGTGGCAGTCAAAAAATATCTCCAAGGAAACGGCTCAAATGTCACTGAAAACTATTCATGAAGAGTGTGTGTATGGTGGACTATGACTGGAGCTAATGTGAAGGAAGAATGGACTGTGTTTTGTTTTTGTTTTAAACAGACTCAGGCCCTCTGCCACAATACAGCCCTATATGCTCAGTCTACTGCTGGTGTGAATGTGTGCGTGTTATTCTTGTACTATTCGTCTCTCTCTTTCCCCAAACCAACTGTAAATCCTTGTGTTAAGTGCACCACATTAGGTTTAGTTTCAGAAGGGGTTGGGGTGGGTGGGCACAGTGAAGTCAAAGTACTCAGGAAAAAAAAATAAGAATGATAAAATGTAAAGAATTAAAACAAGAACAGATTGAATTCTCATTGTTGCATTTTAATATAAATTGATAGCTAGTTAGCGAAGCTTAATTTATCCAGGGAGACTCATCGACCTCAAGGTCTCTTTTATGAGAGAGACCTGAGAAAAAATGACATCTATATAAACATCACATCAACACAGTTCACTCGCACAAAGAAGTTATCACGCAGCCGAGTGATTCAATTGGTCATCATGCTTTTAGTTATCACTGGTGATAAGGGACCTCAAGACAGGAGCTGACGTTATGGCTCTTCCATTGGATATAGAAATACTGTTTCATGGAAACATATAACTGGAAAATAGATTAAGAGAGAATCTTCTAGTTTGAGCAATCACCTGTAGTTGATTATTTTATCAAGCTGTCCCTTATTGCTATACCTTTTTTTGTGTTTAGTTATAGTTTCTTTTTTACACTGTGAAGTACATCGTCACATTTAATTCCTGTAAATTAAAATATAGACATTCTAAATTGTTCATTTGTTTTTAAAGGAGTTCCTTCATAGCCTAAAACCGTGCCTGAGTTTACTGCCACCTTGTGCAAAAGTATGAAGACTAAATAATGTTTAACATTGTTGGAGTGGGAAAACACAAAAATTTGTCAAATGAACATGCCGTAGATGTTCTGTCTAAACCCTGTAAAGTAAAAGGGGCCTGTGTTTGTTTGTGATCTGCTGGCCCCGCAGGTGGCTCCCGAGGTGTGGGCTTCATCCGCTTTGATAAGAGGATAGAGGCCGAGGAGGCCATCAAGGGCCTGAATGGACAAAAGCCATCAGGTGCCGCCGAGCCCATCACAGTCAAGTTCGCCAACAACCCCAGCCAGAAGACCAGCCAAGCCCTTCTGTCACAACTCTACCAGTCCCCCAATCGCCGATACCCAGGACCCCTTCACCACCAGGCTCAGAGGTTCAGGTGAGATCTGGGGCAGGGCCTGGAGGTGGTCATGGAGGATGAAGTGGGGCAGAAAAGAGACAGCAGAGGGTGGGAGAGGGTTCAGGTGGGGTTGTTAAAGCATGGATATTTATACTGGGTATATGATTTTATAGGTACGCAGTTAATGCAGAGTTTCCCGACCTCAGAGGTGACAGAGTGTCCCCACCAAAATTCCTAAATAAAGTATAGTGGCTGGCTTGGTAATTTTGAATGCAGTTCTGCCTGACAACCAATATGCTCATCTTAAAATTTGTCATAGAGTTGCTAATTGATGAGATTTTGGGTGCCTCTGGTTTCGGAAGTAAAAGTCCCATTCATTTTCTCCATAAACAATGTTAAGTGACTAAAAGTTGAAACCCTTTGAAGGCTTGGATGGAAATGAGACTCTCTCTGTTGATTCTTAAGTATAAAAAGATCTGCATTAGAAACTATGTGGTTCTTCGATAAAATATCAAAGGCCCAAGCTTATCTACATAAAAAGCGAATGTAGTTACACTGTATGCATTTACATTGGCATCCTTTAATAGGAATTCAGATTGGGAAATAAACTTCCCGGAACCAGCAGCTCCTCGTACTTCCTAGGGCCATCTGCTCAAAAGGTTGGGAATCTCCAGTTTAATGTGTTAAAAGTTAAGAATAATGGAAAGCAAGTAGTGTGTGTTTATCAGCAAACTTTGCAAACATCTAATGTGGTATGATTGATAGTGTGATTAACATTTGAAAAGCTGAAAAACACCATTGTGTTTGGTACCATTAAATGACAACCTAAATAACAACAGGATTGCTATTTCATGTGAGAGTGATATATGAGAGATTTAGAGAGCAGTCATCAGTCTCAAACTCGATAGCAATTATTCTTGGTTTATGTGACCATAAATGCATTTAATCAAGGAAACACGTCTGTTCTAAACAGCAGGCCTGATTTGGAAAACATTTGCACCAAATGCAATTTACAGTGTTCGAACAGGGGATGTAACGCCTACACATAGAGACCATGAGTCATGTGTATCAACAATGATGCAACTTTTCTCCTGTGAACATTTATTTCAGCAAACACGTCCCCCTTTTGAACAACAGGTGTGAGCTCTGCACCTGGTGCAGGTGTCAATAAATCAGGCCCTGTGAGTGCTCTGTGTGGGTCCACCCAGATCAGAGAGGAACTGTTCATAAGAGACTGTGGGGTTCTGTCGTTCACAACTATGTATTTCCCCTCATTTCATCATGCTGCCATTGTGCCAACACTTCCCGGAATATTCCCTGTGAGGCTTGGGCAAAAATATGTATTTGGATTATAAATATTGTAAATGTTTATCAAACAAAAGAGATGCACTTCATTGTCTTTCGGACTGAAAAGTCCCAATTCTGCATAATGGTTATTTTAATGCAATGAACCATAATGTTGTAGTACATTTTTTTTGTTTGATTTAGTTTAAATACATTGCCAATATAAATATACATTTGCCAGACTTACAAGACATAGTCTTCTGTATTAAATACGGCATAAGTCCCTGCATTAGAAGCTGAAGTTATTTAAGACAGACTGATGTCTTAATTCCAACAAGCAAAGGGGAAATTAAAGAAAAGATGCCCAAATTAATTTAAGGATTTGGGTTTTAACCTAGTTTCAACTTAATTAAATTGAGTCATATGAAGTACCTCAACCCATCCTCAGTTATTTCCGAAAAAAATAAAATAAAGATGTATTTTGCCCACGTCTGCAATCTCCACAACAAGCTATCATTTCACATCATATACAGTAAATGGCTGACATACTGTATATACGTCATCCTACCTGGTCATTTCCTGTCACTCACTACAGACACAAACAGTCCTTTTTTTTTTCCTTTTTGTTCTTTTTTTTTCTTTTATATATGGCACCTACAGACAGAGTGTAATATAATATGATCACCAGTTTCCATCATTCAATCCAAACAAGAATGTTTCAGAGCTGGAGACAGAATATGTGCTTATACAATTTCCTCTCTCTTTCAATAACACTAAGCCGGTCGTGCTGTTTACTCTCCATCAAAGTCAGAGCTTGGAAGGTATTTTTCTTCTGGAGCGGCTTCCCTGGTGTGACACCTGAGCGATGTAGCGTGGCTGTGTGTCTGTGATACGCCAAGCCAATTTACAGGCTCCGCAGGAGAGCTGTCGCTTCTCATCACAACTCACAACCACAGGACACTTCCTCACTGTGTCCCTGTGCTCCTGCTCTCTGCTCCCAAGCCCTCCACTAAAATCTCAACACTTTAGAAGTTATAAATGTGCTCAATCTGCACAGTTTAAACTAAATCTTTTAAAAGTAACTTTTTTTCCTAATACAACACAGTATTCACTCAAACCTGATCTATTGTATTTATTTAATTAGTTTTCTCCATTTATTCCTTTGTGGAGACAACATGTAATTTAAAGTTAAGATATGTTTCAAAATTTTATGTAAAATTGATACTCCTGCATGTTTTAAATACTAATCAAGTTTGCGCTGCTGCTTATAATGTAAGACCCAAGTAAAAGAATAGTCTGTGCAGAATACAGTACAATACTGCTGCAGTTTAATTACATCTGTCCTGTGTGACTAAATCACGTGGGCCTGCTATAACACAAGCTAATGTATAATGCGCTTGTATGGTCCCTCTCCAAGACAGCAAACATAATCGACTCAAGCACAATACACCGAGCCCTAGATCCCGGCTCGTTTCCGATCCTCTGTCGTTAACTAATGGTACTAATTAGCAAATTAGCCTTATTATATCCAGGGCAGGAGCCAATTTTAATTGAAATGAATTTTCTTTCAAAAAAAGAAAAGACAAAAACGCCCATTCCACCATTAACATATATTGAGGGAAAGCACAAAAGCCCTATTGTTTATAGCGAGCTTGGAGAGGCAGTGTGAAAAGCCTGCGGAGTGTTTGCGTGGTAAGCGTGGATCAGTGTGCATTTGCACACGAGAGAGAGAGGGAGAGAGAAGGGGGGAGAGTGTTAGCAGCAGGTTGTTTTGTTGTGGCCCAACGGCCCGGCAGCCAGCAGATGTCTTCGTGCTCCCGGGCCTGGAGCGCCTCTCCTCTGAACATCCTCTCCAATTGACTCATTTACCCACAAAGCAGCCTGCTTGTTCCCTTCCCACGTAATGGGCCAATTACTGCTTTAATGATTTCCGTATATCCTATTCTCCACTTTTCTTTTTTTTTTTGTTTTAAGCCTGCTTTTGTACCTGTTTGGTAATGTTAAGAGAAAAGTGCTACAATTCAGACATACTTTGAATCCAGATAATAAGTAGGCCTGCAATGTTATTAAAAAAGTAAAATATAAAGAGCAATATGTAATTACCTCAGCTAATAACAATATGACTTTACTTACACATTTTAATGCATGTTATACATTTACATTTTTAAAAGGTCAACATGAGCAACTTGTGAGCCAGTATTAGAATTAAAATTATATTGTAAAATATAGGTTACTAAAGTGCTCTTCAGTCCTGTTCCTCAGTACTCAGTAGAGTTCTGCAGTGTTTCTAATTTATAAAATGCCTAACTACAATTACCTGGCATCCCGGTGTTAAATTGTCCCTGATTAGAAGACTACCGATCTGTTACGTGTAACAAGCAATGTAAATTTAATATAATCTTATCAATATAAATAGTATTATGATTATTAATATTAATATGCAATTTATTTATTATAAGCCTTGAAAACCTAATTGCTTCCTTAATTACAATAATAATGTTGTGTGATGTTGCTCTTAAACGGTGTAATTGTAGAATAGTTACCTGGATTCTTTTAATCTTAAAAATCCAATTTTAATGCTCACTTTTGGTAAATGTTGTGTAGCGGTTGTGTTACAAGAAAAGCAAATGGTTTCTGACTGAAAGAGACAAGGAGAAACAACCCTGATAGTCGAGTCAAAGTCAGAGAGTTTGTAGTGTTTTGCAGAGGAACGAGGTGGCCAGCTGTTGCTCAATAAGCCATGGCCCCTGTCCATTAGGCCAGAGGAGTTAATAAGACATGAGACGGGCCAGACCCAAGTGAGGAATGAAGGTCATTGAGTCACCAAGCAGACTACATCTATCCAAGAGGGCCAATATTTTATACAGCCCACAGGTTTCTGAAGCCCGCCACACCAACAGAGAGACACACACACACACACACACACACACACACAGCCTACTGGGTTCTTAAACCATGCACACACTAGAACACAAATTGTAGTTTACCAGTGCTGACTGCAATAGCTGTAGCTCACGGGTCTGAAATTATTATGAAACCAGAACATTTCCCAAAAACTAACCCTTTTAGACAGTGGATGCCCTCTGACTTACACTCATCCATTCCACCTGACCTGTTAGCACTTAACAGGTTGACCCCCTGACCACAAAGACAGACATTCACAATTTCATGGCTAGTTTAATGTTCATTTGTGTTTTTGTTGGTCCACCTCATAGAAAACATACTGATCACCATCACCTCTCTCGCTCACCATCATTCAAATGCCAAACCATTACACTGACAGAACTCTGGATCATTTTTCCTGTCATTTCAGGTGTTCTCTCAATTGAGTTAACACAAATTAAATACTTTAGTTTATGAAAAGATTTTTTTTATTAACCTCCATCTTCTAATAAACCATCAATGTGGCGGCATGAATTGTATGGATACCTAGATTTTCTTGCACGTAAAATAAGTTGATGATATGCAATTGCGTAGCACTATGGCTAGACTAGCATCCTAGTCTAGCCAAGTGCCATGCTATGCTATCCCTATCCTGCCCTGCCACTATGAGTGCTCTGTATGTGACTGTAATACTGAACTGTGACCAGTCCACCGCTGTAGTCTTGCATAAAAATTAAACAGTCGCACCTACAGCATTAGCTAGTGCAGGGCTATGCTGAAGCCTGTGAAGTAGCGCAGTGGCAGACTGAGCAAGTGCCGACCATACTGATGGTACTGTAGCTTCATTACCTGATGAACAATTTCTGGTGGGGCTTCCTCAGTGTAATGGGCTAACTATAGATGGGTTTGTTTGTTCTTGAGTGAGGAGGACCATGCAGTTCCTAGAGGGACTTAACATTAGTTCCATTGAGTGAGTCGACCATCTGCCCACCATTAACCCCAGAACCCTCCTTCTCTTTACAGGCTGGACAATTTGCTTAATATGGCCTATGGCGTAAAGAGGTAATTAAAAACTTCACCCAATGCCAGATGTCCATGTTGACTCAATGGTTTTTCAATATCCTTTTTTCTGTTCTTTTTTTAGTTTATGTTTCCTTGTATTTTTGCAGTCACTTTGCGTTTGACAATTCGTTCAAGGTCAACTGCATTTTTGGTTCTTTGATTTATTTGTTTATTTCCCTCGTAAGCTTGAGTTGGTTTTAAAACCCTACCAACCAGTTAAGGTGTTCAAAAAAACAACAGAAAACAATCAGTCTTTTGTTTTCTGTGGTGATGAATTTGCTTTGTTTTGATTATGACAAGTGCTGGTGTTGTTTGGATTGTTTTGGGTTGTTTCTGTGTATTGAATGGATTTTGTTCTCTGGTGTAAAACTCCTAATTTCTAGGTGTATTTTTTTTTCTACCGGATTCAGGTTCTCCTACCTTGTCACTCCACAGCCATAGCTTTGGAACAATCTCTCTTTAGGAGCAAATTTTAGATTTGTCACTTTTTATAATTTTATAGATATTTCCTCACAACATCATTAGAATAAAACCTTCATACATCCACCATCAACTATGTACACAATCCCTTATGTAATAAATTTACATCTGTGCAGTGGAAGCTCTGACAAAATTATCTATTAATTTCTTGGCAGTACTAGCCGAGATTAGATAGTGTTCAGCAAGGACATGGGGATGAGGCTGGATGAACCTGGATCCCTGCTGGAAACAGGAAATGCTGTTTCACTGCAGACAGCTCCAGCTTTGCTCGGCACTGCTCTGCTCGAATTCCTTCCTTTTGCCTCCATGTTTCATTTTGCTTTCTCGCTACCATAGGTGTTACATAACCCCGAACAGCAGCCACTGTGGTGATAGATGTTTCATGTGCTGACGGTGGCATCTTGCGTGTTGGAAGCACAGGGGACACCATCTGAAGTCAGCTTAGCAACTCAAACAGAGATGAAATTTTAGCTTGAGAGTTTAGCAAGTTCCCCTAATTCTGCATTCTGTCAAATGCAGGAATTCAGAATCAGGTTACGGAATAATGTAATGATAGTGATACTTTGTTGCATTCAAATGTTTAACCCGTAGTGAATCCCAATGCTGAATAAGCACTGTGCCCTCACTTTACGTCTTTACATAATTTTCTAAAGGTGAAAATAGTGTATCCAGCATCCTGCTTGTATAGTGTGTCATTTAAGTGCTTTTCAGTGATCTGAGGTTATTATGTGAATGGAAACAGAAGAAAGGTGTTAAGATCTGGAGATGGTTGGTTTTAGAAAGGACAGAATAGATATCTGGTCAGCTACACTGTTGCTATGCAACTCCTGGCCTCGTCCACAACATTGGTTAGTGTTTGGTCCCGCTCTGATGGGTACACTACCATGTACGTTTACACACATGCACACACAGACACGCATGTACATACAGACACATTCAACTCCACATCCTCACAGTGTTAGCTAGCCTCCAATCCGTCCCCCTCCTCACACTGTAACAAACCTCCTCACACGCTCCAGCTTTTGCATACAAATCACCACAAGTTGTTGTTTTTTTTCAAGCCCAGCAGGGGAGGCCTGAACACAGCCGAGCATGTCCGACAAGGCCTCAGCATGATGAGGCCTGTTAAGATTCCACCTGCTTGATGCTGGAGAAAATATTAAATCGCCTCAACAAGACATTGAGGCCATGTAGAGATATGTGAGACAAAGCATTTGAAGCCTATTATAAAGCAGTTTGCTGCTGCAGCAACCCTGTGGTGATTATGAAAATTCCCTTGTCTGTCAATTGTGTAGATTTATAATACTACAACTGCTACTCAAACAGATATATACCAATATAATCTGCTGATCTTATACTACTGCAGCACTTAACACATTTAATCAAAAAACGTCTAATCAGTGCAGACAGCCCTTACCATCAATGAGCTAACCACCCTAAGCATGTGTATTAACGTACACAGCAACCACAATGGGCAGAAGCAAACTCTGCAAGACCAGAGTCATGCAGGAAGGTCGTAGTGATTGCCGACCATACTGTATATAGTCGCAGGAGAGAGAGGAGTGGGGGCCCTGAGCAGCAAGCAGCGCTATCGATCAGTGCCACGAGCTCTGGAATAGAACAGAACAGAACACCCTACAGACTGCGGGTGAAGTGGGAGGAATACACTTTGTACCTTAATGCCACTGGGTTGTAAAGTGCTTCCATTTAGTCTGCTCCCTCTTCCCTCCCTCCCTTTCCTTAAGAAAGCAGCCCTCTCTGAGACAGCTGCAGCAAAGCGGAAATCTCAATTAAAGCACACCCAATAATGCCTATAGTCATTTCTTGGAGAGAGGTGGCATAAGAAATGAACCTATTTATCTCATTTACCTTTTATTTAAAAGTGGGGATATTTTTTCTCCTTTCCCTTTCCTTTGAGCGGAAAGGCAATTAAGTGAAGTCAACTGAGGATTCAAATCTCTTGCATCACAAGAAAAAGGGAAAGATTATGAGGCGAATGAGAACAGATTTAGCAGGCTGGTGCATGATCTTTGATGGATTTCTAGCAAGGGTTTAATTCAACAACTTCCTGCAATTTAGCTCCTAAAGGAGCCACTCAAGGACACAAAGAGAACCTTCGTCTGCATCTGCTTCAGCAGAAATATATCCCAGCACGCAGCACTGTCGTCATTCCTGACTGGAGGCCCTTTCAAAAGAGTTCAGGGAGGATTTAGTACAATGCAGACACAAACTCTTGCATTTAGACATAAACATACATGTGCATACAATTACCATACACTCATATGGATCCTAATTCAACAGAATTTGTGTATTTGGCTGCGATATTTTTGTAGTTTTATTGTTAAACTGTACACATTAACATGTAAAGCTTGTTATTTAGTATGGATGTAGACAGTAGTGTATCAGGTAGGTGAGCGTCATGCCAAGCTTTTAGATTTGGAAGGATGGAGATTGGAGGTTTTTCACCGGTGTCTGGCCATTTCATGTACAGTAGATGCACACATTGAGTTTCACTATATGCCTTAACCTGCTCCATTAAAACTTGCTCTTTTCTCTCTCCCTTTCTTTCTGCTCTCCCCTACATTTCCCCCCACTCTGCCTCTCCTCTCAGGTTCTCCCCCATCACCATTGACAGCATGACCAGCCTGGTTGGCATGAACATCCCTGGGCACACAGGCACTGGCTGGTGCATCTTTGTGTACAACCTGTCCCCAGATTCGGATGAGAGTGTGCTCTGGCAGCTGTTTGGGCCCTTCGGTGCGGTCAACAATGTCAAGGTGATCCGTGACTTCAACACCAACAAGTGCAAAGGCTTTGGCTTCGTCACCATGACGAATTACGACGAGGCGGCCATGGCCATCGCCAGTCTCAACGGCTACAGGTTGGGCGACCGCGTCTTGCAAGTCTCCTTCAAGACTAACAAGACACACAAGTCCTGAACTTTAGCAGGTAGAAGCAGTTGCCCCGCGACTTTGTCTGCCCCAAAATTGCCCCC
>NC_060154.1:18259699-18308327 GCF_021292245.1 Micropterus dolomieu | reverse complement strand
CCCCCCCCCCCCCCCCCCCCCCCCCCCCCCCCCCCCCCCCCCCCCCTTCACCTCCACCCATCCCTTAGCCCCTTCAGTCACTACCACTCCCACCCTACTACAGCCATCCAACGCAGCAAACTCAAACTCCAACCGGAACACAAAGCAACCAACAAACCATCAAACAAATTGAACTAGAAATGGCTTATATTATAACTTTGGACCTATAAGCCAATGTTGCCTAAGTATTACAAAAATGAAATGATGAAAATGTTCATGAGTTTTTTGGAAGCTCCTGTGATAATGCAGGCTTCTCTTTGTTGTATATTCTTTCTGTTTGTTGTGGTTGTTATAATGATTTTTCTCTTCTGTGTAAACAGTAGCAAATCCCTGTATCCCCTTATTTCAGAGAAGAGAATGTCCTTTTTAGATTGAAACCTTTTCTCTGTCTTGATTCAGGATTTGTTTTTCTTTTCTAAATCCGGATCCACTGTCGTTAGTATTATATACCTCCCTGTCGGTGAAAGGGAGGGGGCTCTTTTTTAAATTGGTGAACCATTCATTCATTTTTAGTGTCTATTAAAACTTCCCCTTATTGATTATAGATGGGATTCCACAATCCCAGTAACTCTGATGTAGAAAAAAAATGAATTTCTAACATTGTTTTTGTTTTGTATCGCAAACAAAACATAATGTCTTTCCTCACAGGGGTTCAGGGAGATGGGGTGAGGGAGGGGATGGGTTAGCTTTCCTGATGACACGTTCAGTAATTTAAGAAAAAAAAAAACAACACTGTTGCCAAAGAGAAGATCTCTTTGCTTGAAAAAAATGCGTTTAGAAAAAGAAAAATAAAGAGAAAGAAGATCTATTTTTATAAATGATAATTAAAATAATAATTATTGAAGAATTTTTACAAGAATCTGGATTTGAAAAAAGAGAAAAATATTTTGACTGGCTAACTAGGGGGGGGCCGGGGCGGGAGGGAGGGGGCACCACCTTGTCTTGTCGTTCTGCCGTGGTACTTTATAGGATCAAAGGTTGTTTGTTTTTTGGGGAATCCAAGTTGGCAATGATTTTGTAGATGGAAGGTTTTGTGAAAAGGGATGCAAACTGAGGCAGGTGATTTTGGTAATTTTTCACATATGTACTAGTGCGTAATTATTCAACAGCGATACCCAAAAGGGAAGGGAGAGGGGTCTTTCCAAGGCCTAACCATCCTTATAGTCCAGAGCCCAAAGCAAGAAGACCCTTTGTCCACTTGTGTTCCTGTTTTTGTCATCCGTCAATATGGGATATCAGTAAATAGATATATACACATCTATCCATTTAGAGAGCATACTATACATTATCTATATCATTTTCTTCGCTCTGCGTTTGTGAACTTACATTTGAAAAGAACTTCCTTTTAGCGATCAACAGTAGGTGCTATACTACATTATTCACATATCTTAAATATCCAAGTTTGTTGTTCTATGTGTTGTTTAAAGAAAAAAAATACTTCGATGTTGGCATTGAATTGAGCTGCTGTTCTTTGTTTAATATTTGTTTATTGTTGGCCCAAAAATCTGGTGATACTATTTCTTTGCTGAGTAACCAGATAAATGAACTTGGGCCTTGTAAGAATCACTGAACAAATTTTTTATTTATTTATTTTTTGTTTGGCTTGCTGACTTTTAGGTTACTTGCTGAGCGTGAAACGTTTGTCAAAACTAAATGATGATTAGCTAGTTCCGTTAGTCTAGATATTTGTTTCCTTAAAAAGGATCTATGACAACTGTGTCTTCATTTGCTGTGTACAAATAGATGATATATATATACATATATAGTCTACATTTGTTTTACAATATCTACTGTACTATATGAGTTGTCACTGTTCTTTTGTTTGAGCTTGTCTTTTTCATATGACAACTTATTATGAAGTGGTGGTTCAGTTACTTAGAAAAACTTGTGAGGAAACTGTTCAATTGTTGTCATGTTGCTTGTGGAGAAAAAAAAAAGATTTGGATTAACTTTCAGTTACCTACCGCGGCAAAAGAGACCGAACAAAAGCTTAGACTATAACTGTATTTGTTTATTTACTTATCTATTTTTAAACTATTTATTTTTCTATTTATTTGTATTTATTATATATTTATGAATTAATTAATTTATCTGTGTATTTATGTATTTATTTGTTTCATTGTCTGTGTATTTGCGTGATTCTGGTACAGGGAGGGGGCGTTTCTGAGCAAAAGGGAACAAAGCGACTAGTGGAGAGGCTCTTCCAGTAGTCCACTGCACTGAGAGAACTTTTAGTACGTTTGTGCTTTGTACCAATATATCAAAATTACAATATAAAAAAATCTAAAAGTCAAGAAAACTGAAAAAAATGTCTGGAGGGTTGGGGGACGCTCTTCCCTTATTACTAGAAACAGTTACTCGCTATGCATAACCTAGTTATTAATAGTTAAATTTGCTATTGCTTTTTTCTTGTCTTGTTAAAATGAAATCTTTAGATCTTTTTCAATAAAGTTTAGTCTTAATAGGATGTTATAAACAGTCGTTCTGGTTCAATATAACCTGTGATAAGTTTGTGTAGTTCTAAAAAGCCACTCCGTCCACACCCTCCCTCCACTTACTACCGCTTTGTGATGAAACCTTATGCAAAAATGTGGGTCTGAAAGCATAGTTTTCAGTTTTCAGTAAAACATTTTATATAACATTCAGCTCTTGGAGGCTTGGGCAGATCAATTTTAAAAGGAGCAAATGCCCATTGTTGTTTGAGGGTCATTCATTGCACTGGACTAAATCGGTCAAAATCACTTAAGAGTCAAAACTTATTTTTAAAAATATTCATCATGTTTTCAAATGACATACCAACAAATCTTTAAAAATGAGAAATTGTTACCATTGCACACCAACTGTTATTTACAGCAGTTGTTGCTATACTATAAGAAGTACTCTGGAGGTATGAAAAGGGATTGTACCGATTCTATATTTTATATACTCTAATATGATATATATTATATATTTTGAAAGGTGAAAGGTAAGGGAATGGTTCCAGAAGTATAAATATACGGAATTGGATTTTTTTTTGTTTGTTGTTAAGACTTGAAAACATGAAGGAGGTGTGTGGAGAGCATTTTGAACACTCAGACGCATGCTCGCATAAGTACATCCTTCTCTCTCACACCTCAGTCATCTGACAGGCCGGGTCATCTTATATCATCATTATTATCCAGTCATCATCTGCACCATCCAATCGCATAGTTTTCTAACGTCATAACGGCAACAAACCAACCAACCCACCCAGCAACCAACCAGACCCCATCATGCTCCCCGCCGCCGTCGGGAGCTTGAATTATGCAACGACCCCAGTAGAATGTTGTTCTGATGTGTGAACTAATTTCCTACACTGTATGACTTTTGAACTCTTACGATGCGTGCCTGCGTTCCGCCTAGACCCTGTGTGCACATGTGTGTGTGTGTGTGAGCGCGCATGTGTGCATGTTTGTATGCATGTTCCTTTACGTAATTGTGTGTGTGTTGTGCGTTTGTCCTCATATGTTTGTTAGCGTGGCGTACATCCAAGTGTGCGTATCTACAGTATATACCTATGTTAAGTGTTTGTGATTCTGTGTGTGTGTGTGATTGTGCATTTGGGTCTGTTTAGTGCACATATATACAAGCGTATATGTGTGTCTCCCTGAGTGCATGTGCGCGCGTGCGTGACAGAGATAGCACATGTGGTGTGCGTGTGAAAGTGTGTGCATGTCAGGGTGTTTGAAACATGGGGCTGCGTCACCTCGCTCTATGCCCAACCCCTATGGCTCACACCATCCCCTGTAGCGCCTTATAGTGGCAGCCTGCCAGTAGGAACAACGCAGCCAGTAGTGGAGGAGGGAAGGTGAACAGAGGAACTAGGCTCTTCTTGTCAGTTTTCATTTTCCTCCTGAGACGTGTTTGTTTACTATCTGAAAAATCTATAAACGAAATCTTTAAAGACAAAAAAGACGAAAAAATGTTCACGGGGCCCCATGACCGCGGCTCTCTCTACTCTCTCCTGCTTATGTTATTACTTAACAATTATCAATGATGATTATTATGATTATTATTGCTATTATTCTTAGTATTCTTATTCTTATTATTAATCCAATTACTGCGATGAATGACTTCATGTTATCCTTGCTAGTTTAGGTCATTTCTGAAACTGGAAACAAAATAAAAATCTTGCTGTAAATGTTTGTTTTTTCTTTTTCATAAAACTGTTGTGTTTGAATTATTTGTACTTTTGAATGTTGGGACAATAAAATGAGGTGTTAAGAGCTTGGATGTTTCTTGTTGTGATGGATGAAGCGTTCAAATATTTCACATTCTTTACAGTTTTGGACACCATAAGGGATATCTTCCTGATACCCCTTCTGCTTTGTTGTCGGTTAAATTTAATAAGGGAAATCAGTAAAGTATAAAGGACAATTCAATTCATTTATGTACTTAATGAAAAGTGCACCTGATATCTTGCATGTTCAGTGTGGACTGTAGAACTGTAATTTGACAAAAATTGAAATTATGTTCATTTTAAGTGATTAGTCAACTAGGAAGACATCAAAGTGAAAGAAATTGTATTAATTTCATTTGAGTCATTGATAAAATCAAAAAACACTTACATTTGATAGTTCCGGTTCTTCATATGTGTCTATTTACTATTTATTTTTGTAGTGAAAAGGGAATATTTTCGAGTTTTGGACAAAGAAAGCAATTAGAATAAGTTACTGGATGTTTTTCTGACATTTTATAAAGAAAAACAATGAATTAATCCAAAAAATTATCAACAGATTAGTCAAATAAATCAGATTAGATCAATAATAGTTGCATTCGTAGTATTCTGTTCCTGTGTCTGTCTCTCAAGGCAAGATTTCAAATTAGTAATACAACACGATAGATCAGTAAATCACAGATTTAATCTGCGTTCACTGTGACCTTTCAGCTACTGAGGGACAGTCACGACTATGAGGCAGTAACACCGCAGACATAAAACGCAGTGCTGATCTCAGTCAGCCCTCTAAGGTGCTGCTGTAGGACGGCACAGAGGAATCGGGTGCAGACACATCAGTGAGATAACACTGCCCCCTGTATCTTCGCCAGAGTATCCAGAGACCTTTGTGGCAATATTCTGCTTCTCACGGAGTAGGAATATCTGTGGTTAATATGTGCTTTTCTCATCTCTGATCTTTCTGCTTCACAATACAAACAGCGTCCATCAGCTCAGAAAACACCTGAAGCAAACGACTAACACTAAGGCCTTAGAAGATAGCGGAATGTCTCTGCAAGCAGCTCATTACTGCTGCACACCACATCTGTTCATGTTCTCAGTAATGTCCAGTGAGTCCTGCTGTACGCCTTTATAATCAAAATCACACTTGAGCGGTTGTGGAAGAAATGATGGTTGTTTGACTGTCCAGTCACTCTTGTCTTTCCTCTACAGTTGTTACTTAATGATCCTCCACTCTCATCAAGACCAAAGTAGATGTGGAGGACATGAGTCCACATGTGCTCTCAAGTCCCCTTTGAACAGGGTCCTTGAGGGGTTTAAAGGCACAGCTAGTTCAATAAACAACTGCTGATTTCAACTTTAATGTGAGATGTTATAACAGCTCATCTCTTTTACTCCACTGAGGCCCAGACGTGGATAAAACAAAACGTAGCATGAAAATCGCTTAAAATATCGAATGCAAACAAGATGTTTCAATTTCAAAGGAAGTGAAAGTGCTCTCGTTACAGGGAGTTGTTGGGATTAATATGGCTCAGTTCTCACCATATTCTGTCACCAGGTGCAACCATATGATACAGCCTCTCAGTTTCTATATAAACCACTTTTCATCTGCCTGGGTGAGAGCTGATCACACTCACTCCATGGTGTGAATGTCAGCATCCTGCTGCGCTGTGATGTAGAAGGCAGTTCTGCCAAATGACAAGCATGAGCCTCACAGTCGGAAGCATATTATTTCATAAGGAGCTACTTGTCTTTGACAAATCTTCCGTAGTCAAATCTGTGCAGTCGGGGAGCTGGTTGTTGCCCTCTAGCTCTCCTTGGTACACACTCTGACATTAATGGGATACCTCGCCTCACCCCTTTGTCCACTTTAGAGATTTCACACTACCTAATCAAAAGACTCTCAGCTTCACTGGATGTTATTTATTAACTGGGCTGCAATCGTATGAGTGTGCAGTCCACTTCATTTTCTGTTTTGACATTAACACACTGATCAGCCTGACTGAAGCGTTTATTTGAGTTAGTCTTTGAAACCAACTTCTGTTGTAATAAAGAGTATTGTGTTGCAATATCCTCTGATAATTGATGACTGCACTTTAAGAGGCATTTCCTGCCAGCAGTTTAGACATCGAGATTACAGCAGCCTTTTTCTCCTTACATTTTTATTCACTTCCTAATTGTAACAAATGTCACTGTGATAGTGTTATGACGCTACCCGTAATGAAGCCAAGTTTTGGCATCGCATTATTGCTGTCAGCAACTAGAGGGATTTTTTAAAACCCTATCTCAGCTCTAGCCTCAGTACTCTTGATATGTGGTGTCTTGTATTTGAAAAATGAGGTCTCTCCCATGCTGTGATGCTGGAAATAAAACTGAAACTGACTCAGTTTTAAAATAAATCATGTGATTTCTGTGAGCTGCAGCACCTTTAGCTGTTTTAACAGAGAATCTTAAAGTGGGATAGCTGATCTCCAGTAAGGTCAACACCTCAAACATTCGTGTTCAAACTGAAAAAGTAAAACCCCTCATAGATTCATACATCTCCCATACTGTAAGAAACTTTATTTTTCTGTCATTTTATTATGATTTTATATGAATCAGTTGTAAGATGAACAAAACCTGTCCTGTTACAGCCACTAAATGTGATACGCTGTTTTGAACCAACTGACCTCTAGAACTGACCATATACTAAATAACTGCTTTAATTTAATTAGTCATTTTAGCTGACACTATCCAAAGCGACTTACAATTGCCGTGTATGTCAGAGGTCGCACACGTCTGGAGCAACTAGGGATTAAGTGTCTTGCTCAGGGATACATTGGTGGATGTCTCACAGAGGGAATTGAACCCAGGGTCTCTTACACCAAAGGCATGTGTCTTATCCTCTGCATCATCACCATCCTGATAACTGAATGTTATTGTGTAATGAACAGGGATTTCCTCACGTAATTGTTTAGCTGAGGTGCCTTACTCAGATAACCGATCAGATGAGATGACTGATCTTAGAAGGCATCTTGCCTTATGATCAGTTGAAAAGAGTGCCTAAAAAATAACCAAATGTACTACAAATAGTAAAATACTCTGTACCCTCGCTCCACTTCCAGAATGAATGTTTTACTGCATACTACCGGAGACCGCATACTGCATCCTGCTTTTTATAGTAGTATACTGTATGAAACAGGCCAGGCTTAGTTGGTTTCCAGTTTTGGAAAGCTGATGTAAACATGAGGAGGAATATAAATATAATTACTGCTTCTAACATTTTTTTTCTAATTTTATCTTGTGTAAGGAGAACATATGTAACAAACGTAACGTTCTAGCTAGCTGCCTTTGTCCTACTACTCATAACAAAGCCATAACTCTTAAGTTAAGCATGCCAAGCTAACATTTGATATCACAAAGACATAATGTTAACCATAGCAGACTGTCAATTAGAAAACAACACAACATACATAATTTAAATCTAACGTTGAGTTATATTTTTTGTTATCAGGGACAGAGTAGTTATATTCCTCCTTGTCTACCACTGACGCAGGGATATAATTGCGTCAGTGGATGGATGCTGCCATTTCAACAATGACCAGTTGGTGAGACTGCCTGATTAAATTAAGTTTACATTTTTTTAGAAGACCAGTTGAAAACTCCATGGGCACCACTTCCACCACACAAACGCCTTGCAAGGATCGTCACATCCTCCCAGTGGTAGATCATAAGTCACAACTTCAGACTAACAAACTGGCAGATATTTATCTCCCAGTTAAACAGACTTTTTGAACATGAGTTGTGTGAACGGTAATGGCACTGTCAATGCTGGTACTGCCTTAGAGAGCAAGTGACACCCAGGAGGGCCTAATATAGCACTAGGTCCCATTCAGGAAGTTTCAGTTCCTGAGGGCTCTGCTTGTAATCTACTCCCCTGTGAAGTCTTTTAATTTCAATGCAACATTTCCAGCACCATGGGATCACACTGTTCTTGCCCAGGGGCAGCATTTTCTTGTACACACATATCTGTTGCCATGTTGTGACGTATGTCATAGCATCACAGCAATGCATGACTCACCAATGTGATGATATATTGAGATGATTAGCTATGTCTGACCAGAGTGGGAACCACATGCAGAATGTACTGAAGCAAACCAATTTGAGAGAAGAATCGGGATTCAAAGGCTCCAATCAACAACACTTGAGGAGATATTCAGGTGTAAATTCTTCTCTATGCAGGCTTCTGCTGTAGGAGCTGCAACAAACTTAAAGCTGGCTGAGAGTGTTTGTGTCCATGCAGAGAAAGCACCCATGCTGTGGTCTATCCTGCTGTAAAGCAAAATAAAAAGGTGAGGAAAAGTTTAAGATTTAATTAAAAAAAAGAGTAATCCCCTTTGACTTTAAATCATTCTGATACGTTGTTGTTTAAGTATGTGGAGATCAATAAACAGTGGCTTACAGAAGTGCCCATCCTGACGTGTGAATAGGCTCAATGTAAATTATCATTATGTTGTTTTACTCAGCAGTTATAGTTTATTTGCCTGAAATGAAGACTATACATATGACCCTCTGTTCTTACTGAGTTAATTAGCATTGTTATGTAGTCAATGTGTTGAACGTTAGCCTTGGACGGAAATTTTCACTGTTTACATAATTAATTTAAACATATGATTAATTGTTGGCTGTGGTTAGCTAAGTTTAACATCGCTTTATGAATTAAGTTTTATACTGACTGTTGCATTGTTTACAGTGAGGTAAGGATAAGTAGGTGACAGAGAACTGAAGGCAGCAGCTAAGAAAGAACATCTGTGTAAAGCAGCAACCAATCAACAGCTGTTTCATAATATAGCCACTAAGTACGTTTGTCTATATCCTAAGTTGAAAGTAAGCGTGACAATCTGCATTGAACTATGTTGATCTGGAATTTGATGTGTCCCTCTCTAACTTCAAGAAGCGCTTGAAAACTCGTCTCTTCAGAGAATACTTTCTCTTATAACACCTCTATCCCCTAACCTCTAACGTGCACTTCCTGTGCTCTTCTTCCTCTTCTATCTCCTTACAGTTCTCTTGTATTAATTGTACTATTTCATTGACTCTTACTTCTTTCCCTAGGTATTTACCCCATTGATGTCATACTTGCTATTTGCGCTTACTCATTGCTGCTCTCACTAGTATCTATTGGCACTTGTAGATCTCTTACTGTATTGATGCTTGTATGTAGTTCATCAAATGTAAGTTGCTTTGGATTAAAGCTTCTGCCAAATCCGTAAATGTAAATGTAATGTAAGAAAATAATTACATTATGTGTACATAGAATGATTTTGTTCCAGCCAGAGTGAGCTGTGTGTGCGAGACTAAATGAGACAAAGGCAAAATTATAAATATTTATTCTAACCATTTTATAATTTAAAATATCAAGTTGCAGAATGTATGCCCATTGAATATTTAAATACTGAACTTGAATACCAATGTAACAAACAAATATTCAAATATTTTAGACCAGCCTTACTTACCTTCCTCATTTGTATGTACAAAATGGCAACTTCAAATGAACTAAGCTGTTTTCTACATTATGCAGCAGAGACAAACAGGACAGGACTTCATCCGTTGATGACTGGACCAGCAGATGGTGTGTAAATAATGTACGTCCCCTAGTGGGAACATCTAAGTCTGTCTCAGTTTGGTTGGATGCACCAACCCTTCTCCCTCACACAAAGTGACCCTTGCAATGTTAAAGAGTGTTCATTTCCAAGGATTGAGGTGAAATGGTTTGAATTAAAAACAAATGTGATGCATAGACCCTGATCTATACAATGGCACCATTTACAAAGTAGTAAGCATTCGGTACACAGAAAACATTCTCTGCTGAGTGTTATCTTTTACGCTGGACACATACTATAAAATAAATTAGACATTTCACGTCTAGAGTTATTTATCTTGGTTTAATTTGCATGCAGGTAATGCTCTGGCGGTAGTTTTTCACATACCATGTTTTTACTGTTTATTTCAATCTTCCATTGTTTTGTTGTTTTATATACATGATAACACCTGGTAGAGAAATTCTCTTTTCACTCGCTCTTTTCCAAAGGGAAAACAGGGAACAGACTCACAGTCGCAGAACAGCACTCCTGCTGCCTGGAACTGGTGGGGATTCAATGTCTTTCTCAAGGGCACTTCATCTGGTTAGATTCTTGTCATCATGAGGGCATTCTCCAGTCACAGTGTGGTTTCCCACTAAAGCAAACTGCCAGGACAGATACTGGAAGTAGTAATGACATCCTCAGCTCCTTTCTGCTCATGTTCTCTCTTTTTACCAGTAACTAGACACTACCAGCTCACTGCAGACCATAGCTGCAGTGGATGGGCTCTCAGGTTTTTGGCCGTGACAAAAGCTCATGTGGGTATGCGGCTGTGATGTTGGCATTCCCACCATCCCCTCAACAGCTTCAGCAGTGAAATTAACAAGCAGTTTTCACAGCTTAGATGTCTATGACTGTTTTCAGATTCCAGATCAGTAATGATGATTGCAGTTTCTGGCAGTGTGCAAATACAGAGGTATTGTTTGTGGGGAGTTGTTGATTGCTCTGGAAAATGCAGTGTTGTTGTTTTTTCTATAACGATGACGGCTGTAAAGATCTGCAAAGATTAGATGACACACTGGCCACTTTTTTGAGGCAAGCGGAGATGGTGACTGGCAAACAGGCTAAAAAAAAAGCTTGATAGCAGGCTTACTGAGCAGGCTCTTGTGTCTTCTTTACAAGGAGCAAATGTGTAATAAGAAAGAGCTATTGCATACAATTCTCCTTATCCATTTTTGTCTGAAGTACCTCTCCAGACCAAATAAATAAATTACATTATAACCATTACTAACTTTTGGGTTGTTTTCACAACTTCAACTGTTCTTATACAGTAGTAAAAGGAACATATGTTGACATATGAACATATAACATTACCCAGGGGGACACTATGTGAACCTCACCTGTTCTTGCCAGCCTGGTAATATCTGTCAGTGGAGAGAGAGTAGGGAGTAGGGAGGTGATTTTTATTCAAGCAACTGCGTCCGTGTGCACATTTGGAGCGTTGGTTGTTCACATCCTCAGAAATTGATGCTATGTGCACAAGATGCAACATGTACATGAATGGTAGGAGCAGTGTAGAGCAGAGCAGTGAGGTGTTAAAAATGTCTGTTAAAACACCGGAGACAGCGGATTGGCACAGTGCTTCAGGGTGGATGGGGAGACAGAGTCCGGCCCAGCTACTTTGCAAGGTTTCTGCCTCCTGAACAGTCTGTTGACATCCCTCTCCAGGATGGTAAGAGAGGGGGAGGGGATGAGATGATGGACTGTGGCCGATCAGTGGTATGGAGGGTGATGGTGTCAGGTATGTCCCATTGTCTTTCAAAGCGATAGTAAAACTGGTTCAACTCAGCAAGGCATGAGTCATTCATTTGTGGGATGATTTAGGTTTGTAGCTGATGATGTCAGCTGCCTCTCCAGGCAGAAGCAGTAATTTCTTGAGAATTGGTGTTGTAGTCTCTCTGCGTACAGCCGTTTAGTATCTTGCACCGCCTTGCTAAACCTGTACTTTGACTCCTTAAGCCTGGCCCGGTCACCACTCCTAAACACCTCTTCCTTTTCCAACCTGAGCTGTCTGAGTTTAGCTGTGAACCAGGGTTTGTCATTGTTATAACTCACCCTGGTGCGTGTTGGTATACAGCTGTCCTCACAGAAGCTGATGTAGGACGTCACAGCCTCTGTATACTCATCCAGATTGTTGGTAGCAGTCCTGAAAACATCCCAGTTAGTGCAGTCCAAACACGCCTGGAGGTCCTCTGCAGCTTCACTGGTCCACTGCTTAGATGTCCGCACTACAGGTTTACAGAGTTTTAGTTTTTGCCCGTATGCAGGAATAAGGTGGACCATGACATGGACAGTGTCCCAGTGGAGCGCAGGGGACGGCGTGATAGGCACTGCTTACTGTAGTGTAGCAGTGATCCAAAGTGTTCTCTTCTCTGCTCTTTAATGCAATCCTCCAGTATTACACAAAGTACATAGGCAAGTATGTGAACAATTCTGTTCATGATGCAGCCGGTTGTCTACGCGAATGCATTGTTAAAAAGCAAGAATATCTCCAGCCTGTAAATCACCCACCCAAACAAGCAATGGAGGGAGGCCTCGACAGACTACGTTGGATGCAGCGTGTGGGAGAAGTAGACAAACAAAAACAGGACATGCGATCAAATGCCACAGCGAAGTGGATAGCTACACACTGCATGCTGATTAGTATTGGGGAAGATGTCGGTAGGACAGTAACCATGGCAACTGCTTCTGTGCGCTACACAGCTGTAGCCTATTTAACTCAAATTAAAATTATAGGCTAACGTTACATAACTTTACCTGATAGACCTTCATCTAGTTTTGAGGGGATGCTCTGCCATGTAAATTCCCTCCTGTTGATGTCAAAGTAAACAGTAATAGATTCTGGAAACTCACAAACAGCAAGGATCAGTCTCTCTTCCAATGATTTGTGCTGTGCGTTGTGTACAAAAAGTAAAAGACAATTCAACTCCAGCAGCGGGTGGGCGTGTGCGAGAGGTGACCACTTCACCTCACTCCAACAAGGACACTTGCTACTGAACATAGACGATTTATGCTGCTCCCTGATAAAAGAAAAAGGTTTCTGCTGATACCTGTTCAGAAAAAAAACAAGAAAACAGATTTTTTAACTTGTTAGTTTTATATTTGATTTGTTTAATTTAATGTTTAAGTTGAGATTTACAAGAAATATTTTATTGCTACTTTCTAAAGGGAATACCGCTGATAAAAAGCACCTTATTTGTTTAAAGTGTTTGCAAACCACGTTATTGCACTTTTTTGTATATAGCAGTACATTTAAAAGTGCGTATTACATTACTTTAGAATTCATTATTCAATTTTGTGCATAACTATGCAAGTAATCGCGATTCATCGCAGAAAATCATGCAATTAATCGCATGGTTGCCCAGCACTAATCATAATACATTTTTAAAACATAAACCACATCTGATAGGCATATGATCAGAATTACAATGTCTGTAAGTTGTTAACAATTCCACCAAAGAGTGATTTTCCCAGTAAACTTCTCACATGCTTTGTTTTTAAAATTAGCCAATATTTCACCAAAGGATTAGAATATTTGTGTAGCAAAACTTTTTTTCCTTTCCATTCCCGTTAATTATCTCATAAACCCTGAGATTATTCTGTGACCATTTGGAAGGTTTGGGTTGGGTTGAACCACTGAATAAAAACTACCAAAGCAGTTAAAAACGAGTTTCACAACTCTTTACACTGCTTACACATTAATGCATATTAACTGACTGTACCTGCGAAACATTCTTTGGCAATGTAATTCATTTGTTTTGCCTACAGTATCTGCTCATGGTGACTAAAGAAGTGTCATGGTTATATTTTGACAACTCAAACCATATTGTTAAGAAAAGGCAAAATCATCGTCTTAGTTAAACCCTACAGTGTGGAACTTTCTCCCCATCTGGCAGTGAGAGCAATTACACAAAAACTGTTTATGCGTGCTCATGATGAACAGGTGACCTCACCCCAGGCAAGTGTTACAAAAATAAGGAGTAGCCTAATGTCTACAGTTCGAAGACAACAATCCTTTATTTAGGTAGACTAAATAAAAATAGCTACATAGCCTACTCCAAATATTTTACAAATGCCAACCTGTCCAAGATGCGACATCCACATCTGCCCTCAGTTCCTGCCCTTTCCGTGTTTGTCCTCGCCGTCGATTGCTTTCTTTTTTTGACTGAAACCCTTCCTCTTAACTGAGGTTTTTATTTTTTTTTTTTTTTTTTTAATCGGGAGAATCAGAAATTTTTTCTTTTGAATACTACTTTGGTTTTTCTGCTGTAGGCTCTGTCATACTCCTAGTTGCTCTACCTACTCTGTCGCTACTTGTGCTTGAAGTGGGCCGGTACTCCCCGGAGTTTCTTTTTGGGATACCATGACTTTTTCTTGCGCACCCGCACTTCTCACAAGCTGCCGATACTCTTTTCTGCTCTCTCCATATCAAGTTCATATGGCCCTAAATAAACTGCATTACCCAGGGGACATTTTGTGACGCTCACCTGTTCCCGCCAGCCTGCTAATCTAAAGAAAGGAGAAGATCTGTCCTGAAGATCCTTTTGTTGCCTGTCAATGTCACTTTTCGTAAACCAACCTATCACAGCCTGCATGGGGGGGTACATTCAAAAAAGTTTGACGTGCTACAGTAAACTTTCAAAATGTTGAACTTGTTGCATGAATGGTTATCGTTACTGCTAAGTTAGTACTTGGCATTAACAAATTAGAGACTAACCACCATGTAGACCATTTTTCTTGCACGAGGATTTTATGAATGAAAACAACCCACAAAAATGAAACTACTGTTTTGTCCAACTGGAATTATTATACAAGCAGTAAACTATATAATATACTATCATTTGAAATTATAATGAATACACTGACATTAACCCTAATCACACCTTAACAACAGTGGTGTAATATCAGAAAACGTTTTTATTTGTGAAACAGGTGAATTGTTGAATCTCTAATAATGTTAAAAATACTATAAACTATCTGTAGGCACTCTATCCAAAAAAGTGTAATCTATAAATATATTAATATTATGCTAATATTAAACTTTTTATTTACTGTTGTATTATTATACTAATTACATACTAAACTAACACAATTTATACTAGTTCTTCCTTCAAGTTGTGGATAGTGCATCTGTAGTGGACAGATGTAGATTCAGCCAGAGCCAAGATGCCACTGTGCCAATATGTGCTCTTTCTAGCCAGCCTCCTCCTGAGAGCAACATGTTCCCCTTGTTCTGTTTTACATCTGTTTTACAAAAGTTTTTGTAGTTATATAAATACTGTGTCTCTGTATTGGGGGGTGGGTACCAGCTGAAACACATGCTAACATGTGAATGGGGAGTGCTGGCACCTATTTTTTTCCATTTCAAGCACTAGTTGTTATGGTTGCTCCAGAGCCATGTAGACAGAGAGTTGCGTCATCTCTGTTGAATTTCAGTTCAAGTGGCATTATTGGCATGTATCTGAAAAACAATTTAAACATAATGTTCATGAGACAGGGTTGTATAGCAGGTATAGCAGTTTTTCTTTTCTGGTGCATTCTTTCAAGCGTGTTCTCGGTGGGTATTGCGCTGTGCCATAGCTGTGTCTGGTCACGGATTCTGTTCACTGACATAAACTCTAGAATCGCTTGGTTTTTAATTGAGTCACTGCCATTCAAAATGTCTGTGCATGGCACGGCCTCAGATTATAAGTATTTGTGCATTACCCCTCATGAATAGACATGCCTGTGGTTGCACCGGCTCTCTCTGACCGTTTCGCCAGCTCTGCCTGGATGTTTGGCTTTTGGCAATGGTAATGATACGCACTTCTATGGCAAGCACAGTGGTGTTATTTATTGCTACGGCGCTGATGGCTGTGATGATGGTGGCGGTGACAGTGAGAGCAGTATTGGCTAGCAGAAGCAGCAGGCACCAGATCCCCTCCTGTTTGTTCAGAGAGACACACAGCAAAGCTTTACTGTGTTCAACCCAAGGCTGCAAACCCCCAGCAAAACCAAAACACTGGCACTGGTTAGAGCACATATTGTTTTCATGCCATTTTCCAAATTCATGCCCGTCTGCCTGAGTGTTTGTCTGTGCATCTGTCTTTCTGTCAGGCTGTGCGTCTATTTATTTGCCTGTCTGTTTCAGTGTCATTATTCCGTGATTATGTATTTGAAGGCTTTTGTAAATATACAATGTTCCTGATTGGCTTTTCTGTTATTACCAGAGATACATATATAGATAAAGACCACAAACTCTTTCTGTTGGTGTTTTCACGTGCATACATGTATGTCAGTGCATGTGTGGACATTTTCCATGCCTTGCTGAATGTGTGTGTGTGTGTGTGTGTGTGTGTGTTCGTGCAAGGTTGCGCGAGCCCACATATGTGTGAGTGGGTGATTTTTCGGCTCCGCAAGCCCAGCACCAACCATCTGTCACAAAGGGGCCACCGTGTTCTGAAGCCAATCATCTCCTTCCAACAGCTTCTAGGATCCTCGCTCTGCTTTCCAACAATGGTCCGGCACGCCAAACACACATTCACACACGAAGAATGACAACGTCTGCCACATGCTCCTATCAGCAGGCACACACACAAACTTAACAATCACACAGACGCTTGCCTTGAAAACTGCTAAGGCCCTTTCCCTCATTGGAGAAAATCTGGCTTTCATCGCAGTTCCAAGTAGTCGCTTGTTTGGTAGTTCAGAGCCACCGTGATTGGTTGATGCCATTAGCTGAATAGTTTTACAGTAGAGCCAACACAGATGATGAGTATCCCATGCTAAATATTCCATATAGTTAGGACCTTTTCAGTGAGCACTTTCAACTTCAGAAATAGTTGTTATAGATGTTTTGGGAAATACAGTTCTGTTCAGTTCAATGTGCTTTATTGGCATGGATGTTTAACAATGAAAGTTAAACAATGTTGCCAAAGCAGTTCACACCAAAATTACATTTGAATATAAGACAACAAGAATGAATGCAATCATAACCATTCACCATTCACTTATTTGCTTTCTTGTCGAGTGCCAGATGAGAGTATTGATACCACTCTCATGTCTGACCGTTAAATTTGAAGCTACAGCCAGCAGTTGGTTAGCTTAGCTTAGCATAAAGACTGGAAACAGGAGCAAACAGCTAATCTGGCTGTTAGCGTTAAAATGACAACACAGCTTTGGACAGGTCAGAACAGTCATTTCCCATTGCTAGTCTTTATGTTAGGCTAAGCTCACCAGCTACTTTAAAGGAAAACTACACTTAGGGGGCTTTCACACCTGAAAGTCCGCACCAAGGTCCAAACCAAAGTTCATGTTTTGATACATTCGGTTAGTTTTGGTTTGGTTTCACATGTGCGTCCTGTCATCATCGATGTGGGCTGCGTCTCCCTATACTTGACAGTGATTGGTTTATTAAACAGTTCAGCGGGTATCTTTGACAAGAATGAATGTATAAAAAATTAACATCTGCATATTTGTCACTATAATTTTATCATGGCATTACTACCTGCAGCACCAACTAGACTGAAGGCTAGTTCAAATTCGCAATTAAACTTCCTCGTTGTGCGAACATTATAATGTCGCCGACAGGAAAGGAGGAGAAGACAGCAAGCAATCCTTCTGTACAGCCTACAACACTGTAAAGATAAATTTTTGATTTAGGGCTTTATAAATAAAATTGACTTGACTTGCTGAGATCTTGTACATCATGAAAAATAGGTACAATGGGGGAACAAAGATGAGTTGTGGAAAATCGTACAATTGCAAATAAATCTTTGGATTATTTGTGCACATTTGTTTCTCTATTTTAGTTCTGATCTTAACATCAGGTCCATATTATTGTGTAACCCATGAGGAACGAAACATGCTCACCTTATTTTATTTTTTGTTATGGTCCACTTGACAAAAGCAGAGTACAGGTGTGAACTGATAGGAACTTCAATATATAGAGTATGCCAAAAAAAACAGAACAACAACAGCTTGTGATATGGATCGAGTTGACCAGAAATGGCAGCAGCTGTCAAAAACTGCTGGAGCAAAGGAAGCAAAACCACCTACAAACTTCAATGACATAAAATGTCGACAAGGCCTCTTGTATATACATACAGAATATGCACAGTACAAAAACTCACTCTTCTACCCATGAAGTTAAAAAGAAAACCTGTAGATCCAACATAGACTTTATATTTTCACAGCACATTCTGTCCACCTACTTTTATTGCAGCACATTCACTTTAAAGACAGAATTGTGCGGGTGGCACATTATTTTGTCAACATCCTCGCTGATATCTCACTTGGGAAAATTACGTGTTAATATAATTTGCGAAAGGTTTCGCAAGTGTTATCATCACTTGAGAAAAGATTGGCACTGTCTTGAAATAATTCTTCTGTCACTGGGATTATTTGTCTTGGAGAGAAACAATAGTGTCAGTTTTTCTTTATCTCAGCACAACTCTTAAGCACCTTTAAACAGATGCTCTCCCGACCTACATATTTCTTTTTGAATAACTGATCAGGACCCTCTTACAGATCTCAATCATTTCATAATCATTTCAATAGTTAGCCCATTCATAAAAAATTCACATTCATTTGGTTAGAAGCATTAAAGGATCAAGGATAACCATAATTTATGTATCATTATATAACAACAAAATAAAAGTTTGTAGTCCCTTCATGCTACACACTTAGAACATAACAGATTCAATAATACATTTAAATTAAAATAGGGTAACAAAATAAATATTATAAAACAATACATATACATAGACTATATACATACACGTATACACCCAGGAAATAATTCTGGCCAGACTCATAAGGCCTTCCTCAGCTGCCGTGACGAGCATCCATGACCTTCTACAGCCTAAAACTTGCAATCTTTTCATTCCTCTGTTCATGTACTTCATTGTTTCCCTCATAGTAAACACAACATCTTCTTGAATAATGTATCCCCTTTCACCTCAGAGCATTCAGTTGTTTAGAAAACGTGGCCTGACAGAAAGATGTGTATCTTACATGCGTCTCTTGAAGTCTTGAATACCGTAATTTGACTTGTAAAAGACAGACCTGTCCATGCTGTCAAAACATCGACTCACTGTCTTGATCCAGGAGGTGAAGAACCAAAACTGTTTATTTCCAAAAGTAAATCATGTCAAACTGAAATACATTTCTCAGAGGAAGACAACCTCAAATCCTCCTCCACAGTTACTAAGTCCAAGTATTTTATCCTCTCACAAAGCCAACACATTACAAAAAGGGTTGACTTTTTCCCCATGCAGTAGCTGTTTCCGGATGAAAATCAGAGGTTTCTTAAACCCATGCTGTCTATACAGCTCTGAATACAACCCAACAGAAAGCTGGGTGGATGTTCACAGTGACGTGACATGCACACAACATCTGTGTGTATAAAGTGATAACTGGCAACATATACTATTATGTTTATGAGTTTTCTAGCCTCAGCTGATCACATCCAAGGGTAGTGAACCCACAAAGGTGAAAACTAATAATGTAAAAGCACATCACTGGTGGACTAAAATTCCACTCCCTGCAGTATTTTCTTTTAGGGGAACTAAGAAGTCCTCTACTGTGTGTATATTTCTTTTAAAGGAGAACTGCCTGTCCGCTCTCCACTCCCCTTGGTGTTTTTTCAAGGAGAGCTGTCACTGTTTCTATTTAAAGGACACTGAGTAGTCCAGAATGGGATACAGAATAGGGGAGACATGACAGCACAACCCAGGTAACTCTCACAGATCACACACACACACACACACTTTGATCCCCACAGTACAGTAGCTGATGTGTCCTCTTGTAAAGTCCTTAGACATGAAACATAAAACTGCTAATTGGAAATTATAGGTAAAATGTACTCAGAGTAAGTGTGTGATAATTCAGCAGCTAACATCATACTTGGTGTCATTTCCTATTTAAAAAATGCAGAGAAGGCCCAGGTTCACTAGTTAGTTTAAATTTGACCAAGGCTCAAAATTTATTTCAAAGTTAACCCCAGCTGCGATAAACGTTAGGGTGCTAATAAATCATTGATTCATATGTACTGGCTGTGTCCCAGCTTAGAAAAAGTCTGCAGAAATGAATATCACTTTCACACTTTCTCAGACTCAAACTGTGTAGTTGAACCTAACCTCCTAGCAGCCCTATCTGGAGTTGCTGACTAAACACAATGGTCTGGCTTTTGCCACACTTCTAGCTCATTGAGCAGTATTACTGTGATCGAAGGAAGCTTCCCGTCTCACACTTTTTCAATAGCTTGAAAACATGTCTTGCTTGAAGCTTGAGAAAATTTGCTACGGTGCACTTGGATCTGATAAGAAACTCTACAAAGTTTGGGGTTCCTGACACACTTCCATAGCTCCTATGTTGAGTATGGGAGTATGTGGTGTCACTGACCTGGTAACTTGACTCCTTGACAAGCTTTCAAATCATTTTATCCACCTATTATCTATTGCTATTAGTTTCTTATTTTTTCATTTATTTTATTTTCTTCCTCTTGTATTTGTTGTGATTGCTATGTATTTGGTCTTAAATGCACTTTAATCACTTTTTCATTCATTCAGTTCGTTATTGTGCACAAAGACTTTGGTTTGTTTGATGACCAGCTGGGGTAGGTGGGGGTGTAAGTTCAATGTTTGTTTCTGATTTATGTTAAAGAACATCACCTGCTGTCATGAGAACATTTACACTGTTCAATGAAAAACAAATTTTAAGAGAAAAGAAAATATGATCAAGCCTCAAACAAGGTGACACCAGGTGACTTTAACAGACAGCTGAGTCGATGGAGTTACAGTGACACAAACTGCTAAAGTTTCATGAATAACAGAAGCTAACCTCAACAGCCAGGCGTGTCCACTTTGCGCATGCAGAGAGTGCATTTAATTTTTATTTCATTTTTGGCAGCATCTCCAAATATTTTGCACACATTGGTAGGGAGTAAGATATTTTTGATCAGTGTCTTCACCACACTGCATGCTTTCTTGACATTGTAAGCAGGTGGATGCCACTTAAGATAAAAATCACTGCTGCTGACAATGACCTTTTGCTGGAACTTTTTTGTGTGTTTTTTTTCTTATAGATAAACAAATGCAGTTTCAGATTTGTGGCATTTTTTAAACTGTTTGCAGAGTAGTAACAGAATGCAGGTATTCTCTCCATTTACTGGTGTGAAGTGCTTCCAGATGTCTGAAAGTCTTGGCACTGATCTAAAACAACAAATAAATGAAAATGCATGATGGAAATGAAAATGAGCAATGGTATTGATCTTAAAAGGAAAGTAATGTACACTTGGGTTGTGTAACCCATGTATTGTTATTTGTGCATGTAAGTGAGAGTGAAACAGAGTGTTTGAGACTGGTAGAGTGGCAGTAATGTGTAGCTCCTGGTGGAAAGCTAATCTTAATAATACCATGTGATGAACTGTTATTTTCTAATCTTGCAGTATGTTTGTGATTTGAAAGCTATATGAGACATTTTTTGCTTTTGTGTGTGGCGCAACTTGATTTCATAATCTGTCAAAATGTAATTAGAGCCCAACCTTATCTGCCTGCTTTGAGAACCACTGTTGTCAATTGAGACTTCTTAACTTGGTAGTTTTAAATTTCAGATCTGAAAAATTAATTTTTTAGGGTAAAATGTTATCATACCTGAAAGGAATGATGACCAAATACATGAAAGTCACACACAAGCTGTAAAAAGCCACAGTCCTTTATAAACTTCAATGTTCTTTTGCAAGTGAAGTGGTCCAGCAATGAAGAGTGTGGCGCAGTGACGGAAAACTTCTAATGTCATCCTTCACTCTGTTCTCAACAAGCAGAAAATTGGGGTAGGGTGCATTTTCCTCGCATGGTTTAGGCCCCCTGCTCTGCTTAAAGGACAAAAAAGATGTGACTAAATACAAACCCAATTGGAGTGGTCACAGTGCTCCAATCTGCAGGGCATGAGTGCCCAGAGAATAGTTTGATGAGCATCAACATCCCAAGAGGTTTAAAGGTCCAGACACTTTGTAATCTGCAGAGACACGCTGAAGCCGATCAAGTGAACTGAGGTGGAAGTTGACTTTACCCAAATCACCAAAAAGGGCAATGCAGATAGTTATAATAATAATTTTATGTGCTTTATACTTTCTAATATTTAAATTAACCCATTATATACATGTTTCACATTAGTTTCTGATCTGATCTGATCTTATTTTAAAATTAATCTTAATGTTTGTTTATGAATGGACATTTGTGAGTAAAGATGACCATACATGTAATATGGGTTCCCCCCACCGGCAGGTTTGGGAGAGGTCTACCTTGTCCACTCCTTTTACAGCAGGTCAATTAGAATCCACCCGAGTAGTGCACTTCACTAATGGAGCACACTAAAATCTTTGACCCTCCTGATTGCACTGTGTGTCCACTAACAGTATAATGGGCTAAGAGTGCTGAACTACTCATCTACTGTAAGTGCCGACCATTAAAAGTTAGAGGGACCATATCTAAGTCAATATGATCTATGAGAGACTTAATAGCCACTCAAAATTTTGATTCATTCACAGCACGGCTCTTGGGTAGATGTAGTGGTAATTGATTTTTACAAATTGTAGTGCAGCACAAATGTGCAGGATTTACTGTAGGTATCATTTTGCTTTGATATTGTAATCTATCAAATTTGAGCTGTTCATCGGTTTTTCGTGAAAGCTATGAGCATCTTACAAGATCAGCAAAATGTTCCAAACATTATTATACGTACTGTCGATGTAGATACGCAAACAGTGTGCAGGTGTAATTTGTTTTATGTAAAAAAAACAATGAAAAACAGCAGATTTTTTTAAAGTAGCTCTTCTTCTGTATTGTTAATACACATCTACTCAGCAACAAAGTTCCTCCTCCCTCACAGATGGAACAGACGTGCTGCCATTTTCAGGAGTCAGCTCTTCTGTCCACTCTCAACGTGGTCAAATTCCTTAAACACATTCGCAAAGACAAGGCTTCCTCAGCAATCCGCTTGGATAGCAGACCAGCTCAGCTCCTGCCCTCAGAGTTGTGTGGCTATATTGAACCGGTATCTGATTCACTGACCTTCTCACTGCCTCATGCCTTGCTAATGTAATCTAGTGCTGCTGCTGGCTCATGTCCCTCTGCCTGCAGCTCTCTCTCATTCTCTCTCTCTTCCCATTTTTCTCACACATGTAAGCAGCCAGGTACACTCACACACTCACACTCACACTCACACTCAGCTGGTCTTCGATTGTGTATGTGTGTTGGTTTGCTGTTTTAACCAGTTATTGTTGCAGATGCTTGATACTTGTGTTAACCTGGTTTATGGCACAAATGTCAATTTTATTATAGATATCTAGTTTCATTATCTTAATTTGAGCAATATATGTATTTAAACCCTTTCTTCGTTTAACAACAATGCTATACAAATAAAGTTATCGTAATTGTAAGCACACCAACCTGCTTTTGTTTTATCCTGCATAGTTTTTCTTTTCTTTTCTTTCTCTGTGTTTCTTAAACATAAACAAAAGATTTACAGAAAGGTCTTCCTTGTTTGGCAAAATCCTGCTTGAAATAAGGCATCCCATCTGCTTTATATTTAAGTGGGTGACCAGCTGGTTTGTGGTTTCGATGCTGAATTTCTCACTCCTCTGCTCTCTCTCTCATTCCTGATTCTTTGTGCTGTACGGGGAATATGTATCACCACTTTGCCTCAAGCCATCCAGCAGTCCAATTTATAAGTCAGGCTAAGGTACAAACTCTGTCCCAAAAAGCTGAGATCCAAACTATTGAGGCCAGAGATCATTTGTTGCTGCCCAGCCTCTCTGCAGATCTGGCTGACTTTCCCTGAAGAGCCATGCTGGATGTGGACATTGTAGGAATGAGGGAAGAGACTGAGCAGAGTCAAAATAACAGGAAAAATGGGATGGATGGTGGGAGTTTACGTGTGAACAGGGGCATTTTTGTTTGACCATTTCACCACCACATAATAAAACATCCGCATGGTTGAAAAGGTGCACACACAGACATACGGGCATCTGCTCCCACATTGGACAGAAACATACAGACCTTCCCTCCGACAGAATATATAGGCATTCGCACACACACCTAAAAAGGTGAATTTTGCATGCATGACCGTGCTTCCCTTAGCTGTGGCCACGGTTGCTAGGCTACGGGTGATTCCAGTCTTTGGAGGGGACCTGACATTAGGGAGAGCAAACTGACCACAGGAGGCTTTAATCTGCCGTGAAAGAGCAGCTGGAGATCACATACACACGAGCCAGTAGTACTGTATTTAAACATCTGCTTCTACCTATGATAAACACACATAAATACATGCTACATTGGAATCTTTGTCTATCGCCTCCTTGCTCTTTTCCAACACACACACACACACACACAAAAAAACACACACTCTTAGCTAGCAACTAGTGTCTTATTTTGGCCAGCAGCCTGACCATCATAGGACACACAATTTTCCCAAGCCCAATGGGGAAGAGTCTCTTGGGACAACAGAGTTTACCTTTGTAGTGTGTGTGTATGTGTGTGAAGGTAAATATTACTTCTGTGATGTGTTTACCTGCCACCATGCATAAGACATAGACCAAACAAATCTTCCTGTAACACACATTTCTATTAGAAAACATAAGCTCTGGGTTGGAGACCTGACCATTCTCTCCATAAAAGAAAAGACTGGCTATATTCTATAGTTTTCTAATTGCCCACCAACCCCATGAATTAAAACATAAAACAATGAATTATACAAGTAATTGCCTGTGTAGCCCAAGCCTGATATACATGGCTTTTTCCACCAAGCTTAGACCTCCATTGTTCATTGTTGTCCGATTACTATTAAAACACATCAGTGAGTCAGACTGTTGAATTGGGTGACATTATGATGAGTCACTGGAGTTTATTTTGACATCGCCCTGCAGCCAAAAAAACTCACTAGAGCATCAAATGTGTATTAATTCACAAATGAAAATAGTCCCTTACAAATGCACTAGTTACTCTTGTTTGACTAATGTTTGATAAAACTACAGTGCTCAGCTTTCTTAGGAAATTACCCAATCCCATTCTGAAAGTGAAAGTACAATTTGTGATCTGTTGTATGTTTTTAGTAGGAACAAATGAGCTTCAGGCTGAGAGCCACAGACCATGTAGGGAAGTCAGAAAGAGTATTAATTAATCGAATATTGCTCGTGATTTTAAATGTAATGTAAATGCTCTGTATTTGTGTGGCACCTTTCTAGTCTTTTCGACCACTCAAAGCGCTTTTACACTACATATGCATTCACCATTCACACACATTCATACACTGGGATGCCTCTGGCTGGGCTGGGGGACTGTTGGCCTGGTTCTCCCGCGTTATCCTTCCCTGGCGGCGTGGACATGCAGTCTGGGGTCCTTTGCGCTTTGGGGGGGTCGCGGGGCGCCCTGGCTTCTGGGGGTGGGGGTCTCTGGGTGCTGCGCGGGTTGATCCGGTTGCGGTTTGGAGGGCTGCGGTGGGATTGTGGGGCGATTGTTGATGCATCTTGATGCATTGTGCTTTTTCCCTGTGCAGGGTCTCTGGATGGCTGCTGGGCATTTAGTTTGTGCATTGGAGTCCGGGGGAGGCATTTCCTCGTTGGCTTGGAGGGACCAGTTTGCGTCCCTGGTTTGCTTCGTTGGCCTCAGATCCATGCTTCCCCATTTCTCTGTCGGCCAGTTGTTGGACCCCTCTGGATACTGAAGTATAAAGTTAGTTTTCGGGATGTGCAGTGTGGGTGCGGGGCAGGGCTGTGCTCCGGTTTATTCTGGGCTTGTGCCTGGAGTTCTCGGCCCTTGACGGGTGGGTGGGTTGGTGATGGCATGCAGCTGTGCTGGTTGATTTTGCCTCATTGCTGGTTGGGCTGCTGTTGCACGGCGGCCTGGGGGCGTGCTGTGCATGGGGGATGTCGGCTGGCGCGGACGGCCTTATTTTGTCCGGCGGTTGGGGGGACGGCTGACTTTTATTGGTGGGTGCACGGTGACATGCGCGGTGCGTTTGCTGCCAGGCTGGGACTTGCTGCTGGTGTTTCTCTCCGCTGGCTTTCGCTGTTGTGTTCCGCTCGCTTTCGTTTGCCCAACCACGCACGTGGGATTCGCAGGGGGCTGCTGGGCATTGGGTGTCGCTGTGCTCGCGCAGTGCGCACGTTGGGCTCGTCACTTGTGCATTGGTGTTGATGATTGCGTGGCATTTGGGCATTTTGGTTACTGGGGCTCTTGCCTGCCTGTTGCTGGGGTAGGTGTGGCACAGTCGTGGCGTCCCACTCTCACTAACAACTACATTCTTTAACAGGCTTGTGCGCACACACATGTACACACACACATACAGACACATTCACTCACATTCACCCACACAATCACACAGACACATACAGTCTCACACATAGACACAAACAAATGTCCCTGGTAGAATTATTCCTAATGCTTTTCTTTCAGTTACTTATTTAAATTAATTGTTATTATTCCAGCTCTCGTGGCTGTGTTGTGTTGCTTATTTAGTGTGCGTGACTGTTTCTTGTTTTCATTTTTCTCTTAGTTGTCTTACTATGTCAGTTGTTTATTGCTGCTGTTCGGCTGGTTGTGTTTTACTATTATTATTATTTTTATTGTTTGTTTGTTTGTTTGTGTTTGTTTGGTTGTTGTTGTTTTTCTCCTCCCCAAGCCCCCCTCTCTGTTCTATTGCAGGTTTCGTTGCTTTCTGCAATTGGTGTTTCCCTCTGCTATTCCCTGTTGTCCCCACCTTCCATCCCCCTTTCCCCCTTCACTTACAGGTGTTATCCTTTCTCTGTGCTGTCTGTGCCCCCCATCCCCATGTCTGCCCCCCTGTCCAGTCCGGTGACAAATCAATACATAATTAAATAAATAATAGTATATTATTACAAGAGAGTATATTGATACTCTCTTGTTAAAGTAAAATCTGTCTGGCACAATATGGTATCCAGCTCATCATACTCCATACCAGGCTGCTGGGTAGGACAGGTTAAAAAACAAAAAAATGTTACTGATTTGTGAATGCGCGTTTTTGGGTCATTTTATAATCAGAAGCTTGTTTTTTTAGCTTAAGTTACATTTTTTGGACAATGCACATTTGTTTCTTCTATATTTTATTTTTATATATATTTTTATTTATTTTTATTCTATGTTTTCTTAATGTGCAAATACTGTTCTAAAGGCATTTTCATTTGTTATTCACCTGCAAGCTATATTTCAGAACATTTGTTTAACAAATTGTGCTTTAAAAAAGTGGTGGGAACTTGTCCCCAGCTTCCGCAGTGTAAATGACACCTATGCATTTTGGTTATAATCATGCAGCCCTACTAACACATTGTTGATTTCGGTCTTTTCATGTTTTATTGTCGACAAGAAAAAAAAATACAAAGCAACGCCAGCCTCATCCTTTAAGTGCACAGCATACAGTATGCAGTACAGTTTGACATTGACTGTTTTGGCTGTTTTGCAATTTAGTCAATCTCCTCCCTCATCTCAAAGTCAATCTGATTAAAATGGATGAAGTGTCATAATAGTTACAGGGCTCTATTCCGCTGCTGCTCCAGACATAGACACAACTTTGATAATCTCTTTAACTTATTCTTGCTCAAACTCTTAAATTTGTTGCAATTACCATGTATTTGACCATTTTCTCTATGCCTGAATTATCCCCAAGTCTCTTAAATGAACCTGTAATGCTATCCCATTTAATTGCCAGAGCAGATTATTCTGCTTTATGAGCAATAAGCCATTCACCCCAGGGGTATATCAATCCTAATGCATCTATTAAAGTCTGCCTATGACATTATTATGATTAGTCACTTTGTTGTTCCTGAGCTAGAACAGCACAAAATATGAATATTAATAAAGAAATATTGACATGATCATCTACTGTCACCGCACATTAATCACTACTAATCTCCATGACTGTGATTTTAAATGTATTCATGTGTCCTTTTTGGACGTTCTCAACCTTGTTTTTGAGAAACAGATGGTATCAAGCACTGTTAAATAATTATTCCTGAGAGGATGTCACCTTTTGTTTTGTTTTTTGATCCAAAAGCTTAATATACATGAACTGATGTCATTTGGCTTTCATGTCTGGGGATTTGCTCTAACAAAACAATTCAACAGAGAAAATCAACATGTTGTCTGTGGCCCACCGCAGGAGAATCCACCCAGTGTTGGGGGATAGAGACTGTGTGGTTACATGAAGTCTCACATTTACAGTTTAGCTTCTTTAAGTAAAACACTTTTTATACACAAACTGGACAACTGTGGTATGTACATCCCCCCCAAAAACAACACTGCCCTTTCACCTGCCAGAGAATAGCTGGACTAACAACCCCACCAAGTGGTCAGGTGTGTCATCTCCATATCGAGACATCGGCTCATGCCTCATTTGCTCTCCATATAAATCAGCCACAATTCATACTGGTTGAGTTCATAATCTGGATGAACCTCAGGAAACTGGAAGTAGAATGAAGCAATCTATTCTCATTCAGCAGTCCATAGCAGATGTTGATGACTAACTAACCAGCAGAAAGTTTTAGAACTAAAGCTGACATTATATCATATTATTTGTACTCTTACTAATGTTTACTAGTGTCACATAAATAATTATTAGACCCAAATAAGTTGTAGATCTTGTGCTGTATTGATGCTTTGTTGATGCTTGCATGTTGTTCCTCAAATGTAAGTCGCTTTGGATAAAAGCATCTGCCAAATGAGTAAATGTAATGTAAATGTAATAATGAAAAATGTAAACCATACAACACTACAGTGGAGTTACAAAAAAACTTTACACCTGACAGATTTCTTCCAAAGTTTGTGAACTAGCCTAAAAGGTATTAAAACTACAATGTGAATGACAGAGACACCATATTTCCGGTCCTTAGGGAAAGGAAGAACATTTTCACCAGTATCACATTCCCATTTTAATCTCTCACATTTTCTCCTACAAAGAGTAATATAGTTTGATGTGTTCTCATGAATTATTCATTCTTATATTTTGTCATTTACTTTATATGCGCATCTTTCAAGGAATCTACACTCCCAGCGGACTGAAGCACTACCTTACTCTCTGTGGAAGCAATACAGGTGATTTACCATCACAAAACTGAAGGATCTGTCTGTGCCAACATGAAGGCAAAGGTATCACATAAGTATATTTTAGTATATCATGCCCACATATGCCGTGGAGTATCTCCATATGTGCACAAATGTATGTAGAAACTGTGTAAATTGGTGACACAGATCCTCACATTATCCCAAATTAGTATAGCATAAAGTGATTTAAAAATGTGAAATGTAAGAGGTTAAAACCAGAGCTTAATTTCATGTTTTGAAGCAATATAAACAGTGAATTAAAAGTGTGTTTAATTGGGTCTACAATGAAAATTTAAATCGAATCAGAAAATTTAATCTGTGAAACCTTGCAGCTGCTGTCTTTTGAATTTGGCTGACATTAACCTCACTGACTAGACACTGAGCTATTCCAAACCAGAGGCATCTTCATGACTCCCTTGAGGACCTTAACACATAACTAGGGATGAAACGATTACCGGTTTAACAGTAAACCATGGTAAAATTCCCGATGGTTATTATTACCGTACACATTTTAATTACCATGATAACCGGGTACGGTTAACCGCGGTGTTATAATCTCATGGCAAACACTGTCCAGCGTCTCCCAGAAGCAGGCGCCCATGCGCAGAATATAACGTGGGTTTGTTTGGGTCGATGACAACATGGCGGAAGACAACGCTGCTGAGATTTTTCAGTCACTCTGAAGTCCGGTCGTATTTTAGTTTTTATGAGAATGCTGAGGGAAACTTGACTGAAGAAAATAACCTTATAGTGAACGCAGGGTGAGTTAACTTTTAGCTTTGGTTTGTCTCTCTGACTTGCTAACAGCGTGTAAACTGTAGCCCTGTGTTAGCCGCACTTGTTTTCATGTAATTGTCCACGGGGTCATTGTATTACCTATATAATATAAAATCTTGATAATACACACTTAGATGATTTTCATTTGTTTACAAAAGGTATTTGCTGTTATTTCATTTTTTATGCAAACAAAATGGCAATTGTATTTGTAGTTTTCAATATAACACTTGTTGAAATGGTTTCAGTGTGTGTATCAGTACATTTTAATATTTTTTGGCACATTTTTACAATACCGTGGTAATACTGATAACCGTGATAATTTTAGTCACTATAATCGTGATATGAAATTTTCATACCGTTTCATCCCTACACATAACATTTTGTAAGATGGCACTCTTAAAGGTAGTATTGCACTTCCATAAAGACAGGAGACATGTTAAAAACAGAATGCTCAAAATCGATACAGCGAGAATGAGGTAAACGCTGGATCCTACATCTCCCACAATGCCACTAACTTCATATTTTCGTTACTCTCTCCCTCCCTGGTATTGTAAACATCCATACTCTCTCATACACCTCATATCCAGTTTGTAATGTTTTGTTAAAATGTTGTTTCCTCTGAGATCATTCTGACATAATCAGGGGTTATTTTTCCAGACTTTGGAAAATCTTGTTCCTGAGCCACAGAAGACAACTAGTCACAGCCAGAATGGTACTCCCCATCATGGAATAAACTGAGCTGCATGTTTAAAATCAGTAACGATCCGTTTTAACACATATACTGTATAGCCATGTTTCCCAAACCTGGGGTCGGAACCCAAAATGGGTCGCAGGCCCATTTTAGTGGGTCGCCAATTGGCAGAGCTCTCTCTCTTTCTTTTCCCTAACCCTCTTCTGTCCACATTCATACAGAATTTTTGTATTTTTGTCTGTAGTCTGTGGTCTGTCATTGTCGATCCTATGATGTCTTGGACCTAAAGTACAAGGACAAGTTTTTAGATGTTTCACTGTGTAATACTGTATGTGGGGAAGTGCTCAGTAATGAGGGTTTTAAAATGAATAAATTGAACAGGTATCTCAGAACGAAACATTTGCTGTATTTGGGAAAGTCTAAAAAAAAAAAAAATGTCTTTGCAAAGTAGAATCCTAAAAACAACATACTTGTGTGAATCTGGCTTTCCAACTCTGGCATACCGGAAAATCCCAGAGCCCAGAGTAAAGATCATTGGTGAGATTGGTGATGATGGGAGAGGATAAGAAAATAACAGCAGAGAAAGGGGAATATACCGTTGTTGTTTTGGTTAACTTTAATAAGAAAATGAATACATTTTGTATACATAGTTTGTTTTGCCCTTTATCAGTAGTTTGTAAATGTAGATTTATTTTTGTAAATTTGGGTCCAGGGAAACACCAGATTTCTCTTTCGGGTCTTGAGCATGAAAATGTTTGGGAACCAGTGTATATGGTACTTGATGTATGCTTTACTTTAAATAATTGGTAAGAAGAGTACATGTGGCTCACACTTGAATCAGTAACAGAAAAACACTTAACTATTGACTAATGGAAATCTATACTGGCTTTAAGCTTTCATTTTAGACTGCTTTTAGAGGACTTTCCCACTCTTTTAGTTCATCAGAGCAGCACACACATTCTGTTGTCAGCCACCGTCTGCTTGCTCTCTTCTCTTAATATTCTTCACTGGGCAATCTGTCATTACCCGCTTTATGGAATCAAAATCAAAAATGTGTGAGAGCCACTAGCAAAGGTAGTTAAAGATTTTTTCCATATAACTTGATTGCATTTTATCAAGAAATTTAACAATTATTTTAACAGATACCCACAGGGCTGGATTTACAAAGTATGGTACTTAGTATGGTGACAAACACACAGATTTAAGCCCTTCTGAACTGCAACCGTCTACTCCCACTACACACAGACATAAGGCATTGTTTGATACAATAGTCCCATAATGGCCAGCAGTAGGCTTAATAATAAATTGCTGCAGAGAGAACTGTGATAACAGATGTAAGTTCTGCTATCTACTGCAGACCACTACTGCTTCAGCACATTGAACAGCGCAACTCAACTCAGCATCTCAACACACATAACAGGCTGTCAAAGAGCAATCATACCAACCACTGAGCGCCAGAATACAACAAGATGATGTGACGGTGTAAACTGCAGTTTATGAAAACAGTATCACATAGAAGAGATGAATGCATAACAGACATGTTGTCCATAATAAGCATCACAAGCTGTGCTAACAGGCTAAATAGAAAACACTACCACTATATACCACATTCTCAAATTGAGTTACAGTAATGGAACACAGGTTTTACCCTTTGACAAGTTTCTTTACTGACCTTTTGTGTGCAAAGAGATCTATCAAGTCTGTCAGCCTCATCAGGTTGGATGCTGAAGCCAGCAGTGACAAAGCAGAGAGATTGTGGGTCATGAAAGTCCTTCTGGATGTCGTTACATTATGTTGTGATGAACAGCAATATGCAGGCTACTGATGGTGAGTAAACACACTATTCTCTTGCTACAGTTTGATCATTAAGGAGGCAAGAATGCAACAGATCATTGATAAGAGCTATTCTGAAATACTGCAGGGCCATGGCGAAAAGTTGCTTCCCTGACTTTCTCAAATAGCTCCCTGTGGTGCATAGTATAGTAATCCTGCTTCTGATAAGTGGGTTGAAACTGATCCCCCTCCAGACTTTTGCCATCTCGTGTGCATGGAGCTGCTGCTGGCCAAGTCACTCCCTGTTTGTTTGGGGGGGAGAAAGCAAAAGACCCATGTTTTGTTTTCAAGATCTTTTTTTGTGCTACCTTGTATTTATTAATAAAAAAAAAAATTATTATTATGCATACTGACTTCATTGATTATACTAATTTTGGTCACTTTTCCAGTGTGAACACACAACAGTTAAGACCTGATTGGAATGACGGAGCTGCATGGATTTGGGACACAGCTGGAGTCTCTTTGCTGAATAAGTCATATAATACTAATTTTGTTCCTTACCATTTACAGCCTATGCTGACACCAGGGGAATACGAGAGCGGCAGGAAATTTTCTTGACGCCGATAGAATTGCATTACCTCTACAGTTAGCTCCACCTGAGGTTATAGGGTTGTATATGAAAATACCACCTGAAGCAGATTCTGTGTATGACCAGGAACACGTCAAATCCATCAAGTGGTCATGTATTGATTTTCTCTATAATATAACTCATATGCAGGCTGCTGTGGACAGGAGATGCTGCAGGTTATTGACCTTCCTCCCTGTGAGTTAAGTCTGCATCCTCTGGCACGTTCTCCTCTGCTGGTTTCTCCATCTGAATGAGATCAGCATCTTCATGACCTTATTACAGGGAGAGAGGAGGAACAGTTTGTGTTTGTTTTGTGACCATATGGCCCCATTAGTAGGGTAACGACCCCACAGTCCCTCCAGGATACACTCACACCACACACACACACTCATTTCTGAATTTCTGTGTGTGTGTGTGTGTGTGTGTGTGTGTGTGTGTGTGTGTGTGTGTGATATGACCTTGGAGACCCTCCAGGACACTTAACACTGCCCCCGGTGGCCATTTACGCAGACATACCCATGCGGCATTTGGCCTGCGACCTCTGCTTGGATTTTGAACCTCTCACCACGCACACACATAATTATGCACAAAGCTTCATGCTGGTCATTTTGTCCAGGCACACATACATATTATACTTGCCCAAAACACACAGACAAAAGCAGTTATGAAGTCTAACAAAGGGCAAACAGGCAGGGGTCAAAATAAAATAGAGCTTTCCAGCATGCTAAAAAACCTGTGTGGCCTAGGTCAGCAGAAAACAGAAACCGTCAGCTGAGGAGATGTTGGCGCTTGTCAGATGAGTCATCCTGAGCTGTAAACACGGAAGCAGAGGTCAACCTGCTGCTAACAACTCATACTGTTACTGATCTTTTCTATCTGCTGTACTCAGATTTCTCTTGCAAAAGAGATCTTGATCACAATGACATGTCCTGATTAAAAACAGGTTATATATAACATTTGTGTCACATGACTTTGCATATGTAGTGTATCCACTCAAAGCTCTACTTGTACCACCTACTGTACAGAAAATACAGAAATCAGATGAGATGTAATACAATCCGCAGCGCAATGGCACAACCTCTGCTGTAGTAAAAGTTATGATTTGCTCCTGTGGAGTGTTTGCGGGTTATGTTTCAAAAGAATTTTAAGCCAGGTGTAGACTAATATAAATTCAGAATGTAAATTATCCAGCTCTGTCCTATCATCTGACCAGCTACTGTAGCACTATCTCAACTGGGATTGTCACGGGCATGAAAATTAATTCTTGACCTTGGAAATGGTAGTTTAAAAGAAAAACAAAACTTAACCCAAGGTCCACTTACCAGCTTTTTCTGGTGTCTGATCTTTTCTTAATTATTCAATGCAGAAAAAGCTAGTACATGGACCTTGAGTTAACCCTAAGATAAATGGATATCCATCATCTATTGCCCCATGAAATGTGAGCACCTCCATATTTCTTATTTTTCTTTTGTGTAGACAACAACAACACATCACATGGATCTCAGACATTGTTATGCTACGGGCAACAATGTAGACTCCTACAACAGTCTATGTTTATAGCTCTTTGCAAGATAGCTTCCAGCAGCATTGAGAGCAATGTGACTGAGCAGTCAGTTGTACAGATGCTTTGTGAGGAAGTAATTATGAGCTATCTTGGACTGTATTTTGGTTATATTGAGTTTAATGGAATTCACCTGCTTGTTGTTAGTAGGAGAGGATTCAGATAATAGTAAGGTGTCCAATAGAGGCAAAAAAACAGTTCTCATGTTGATGTTCATGATGCTTTGTGTTGATTTATACGTTGCTGCAGCTTCACGACCGACCGTATCATGGCTCTGTAGACGCACACTTCAGTATTCGTGGTAAGGCTACCATAAGGGTCTGTGATAACTGCCATACCCAGTCCCTTTTCCCTGGAAATATTCTCTGCCTCACACTGACTTGTGTTTCTGGCAGCAACAGTACTGGCTTGTTTGATTTGTTTGCTTGCTTGTTTGTAAGAGAAATGGATAAGTAGCTTGAGCAGAAAAAGCCACCATAAAGAGGCACAGGACACAGCGGCCCCGACTGAAACAAAAGAAGCTCTACTACTGTCCTTATTGTTTGACTGACAAGCGCTTTCACAGGAACACATTGCAGGAACACCACAGCAATATCCAATTATCATCATGGATGTCACAAAATTAAATTAACAATGAATCTGAGAGTAATGAATCTATTACTTTGAAGAAGACATTTACAGAAGACGTTTCGACAGACCAACAGATAGATATATCCTGTGATTCCAGGACAGCTGTCTTCAACAAAAAGGCTTCTGTTGTTGGTATCATCTAAATATCTCAGGGGCACAAACCAATACTTCACAGAGCAATTCACAGGTTTGCTTACTTCAATAATTTCATTTTATGCTTTTATTTCATTCAAAAAAAAAAAATTCAACATTAAATGTAAATTCTTTCCTTCGGTGCTTTGGAGGTAAATAGTTGACCAGCTGGTCTGCGTTTTTGATGTTCATTTCCACTTTCATACCACTCTCGCTTTCCCACTCTCTCTCTCACTCTCTTTCCATCAAACCCTTCTGGGTACCAATTAGGGCTCAAAGCTGCTTCAGCGTGTGTGCATAGGTGTGTGTTTTTTGCGTGTGTCTTGCCGCGTGTGTTAACGCCAGCTCAGACAACAAGCTATAGGCTACCTGTCAACAGGCACTTCAATGCTCACCATCTGCTCACACTGCAAAATGGTCTTCATTTACCCACCACTCACAAACCAACACTGCCATCCATGAGAAACATAGTGCTGATTTAAAAAATGTTAGCATTGCCTGGTGATAATGTGCAATGGAGAAGAATCTTTTGTAAAACCATGATCATCATACTCTATTTGTGTGTATGAAGGAGGCGGTGTGTGTTTGAATGTTTACTTGTTTGTTGTCCTTAATATTAATGTATGAGTGTGGGCTGCAGCTGTGTGAAACTGTAGTTCTACACAAAAAGGTTTTTTTTGGATATAGGCCTAGGATACATTCTGATTTCCCTGTGCTAATCAATAATCTGTTTATTTATTTGAGACACATTAATCAACACCGACATTTTGACAACATCGTTGTAAGCGTGCCCAAGGTTACCTCAGCAGCTAATATGTGCCTGTGGTCCCAAATGTCTCTGTTGTCATCTATAATCAATAGTCCTTTAAAGCAAACTTTAAATTTTTATTTCAATGTGAGGTTTTAAATTTGAAAATGATCAAATAACAAGAACCTCATTCTGCAGTGTTATTGTAGGAAGGCCACAGCTGTGTACGAAATGCCCTTTCGTGTATCAGCTCAATTTAGAATACTTCAGGAAGGAAAAGTGACGTATAAAGCAAAATGTAACAGAATGCACACCACACAAGCCGAACTATAATTTTGCACTTGAGCTAAAATGTTAAAACACTGAAAACGTTTGCCCTCTCTCCCCTCATTGTGCCTTTCTCCCTCACACACACTTTTCACCTCCCTCACTCACTTTCTGTAAAATGTCATGCAGACATACATTGCCGCCAGCCTCCAGGCCATGGGGATTGAATACAGCCTATATTTATAGAGGGGGTGATCTGTTCAAACATATGTTCCCCTTAACAAAGTCATCAATGTCAAACCCTGCTCTCTAGGGCTCCACTAATGCTACATTTAGCTTCGCATGCATAACATTAAAGGCAGCTGGACAGAAAGTCTTAGAGTTGGAGTGAAAGCTAATAAGCTATGCTGTTGACCTTCCTGGGTCCCAATAATTACTTCAATTATAGGTGAAGTAGACTTTGGAGAATGTGTGTTTGTGTTGATGTGGTGAGCTGGGACAGAATGTAGCCCAAAGACTGAAACAACTATTAGCCTGGACAAAATATTATTACCCAAGTGAGCACTAGATGCTTTCATTTTAATGTTGATATGCTGAGAGTGTACACATATGTGAAAAAGAAACTCAAGTGTGTGTTCTTTTGAATAGTTCATGTTTAATCCTTAATACCTCAGTACAGAATGGTATGTTGGCTAATACACCGTATAATGTCAGATGCATGAGGAATCTATTTGTAATCCATCAACAAAAATGGAGGTGCTAGCCAGAACTCTGCGTGGTGCTGTGTTCAATGATGCTCCAACATCTATTTTCTAATGTCAAGTCAAATACATATGTTTTATAGTATAGACTATACAGAGCCCAGGAAGGACCTGGGAGGAGGGAAAACTTGTACTGCTCTGAAAGAAGAAGAGCCTTGAGGTGAAGTGTCGGCTCGAGGCAGAGGAGTTGGAAAAATCTTAATCCCTTTGGAAAAACTGGAAAAAGGTGCACTGGAAATGTCCAAGACGTCTCAGCAGAAGGGTAGATTGATTAGAAGGGCAGGATCAAGGGTGCCCTAAGTGACACTGAACAGCAGATGAGCAAAGACCAAAGACCTTCTACAATACTACAAGGAGAGACAGACAATTTCACTTTTGTGCGTAAAAATAGTGTCTTCTTTTTTCAGATGTCTTTATTGGAAAACACCAGGAAGCCACACATGCTGACCAGAATCATCACAACCCTGTCACACTCCTGACAAGGAGGGAGGACGAGGAAAGAGAAGGTAAGAATAATGTAGAGAGGGCGCATAAGACTTGAGCCCCACCTGTATCCACCATCAAAAATTATAAAAGCCTTCCAAATATTTTCACAAGCCATTTTGGTGCCCTAGGCGTGAGTAGGATTTGGTAAGCAATGCCTTAATACTCTATGAAGGTACACTTACCTAAGAGCTAGCTACTGGCTTGCCATTTAGATTCATATCCTTTGATCTGTATCTGAGTATAGCAGTTATCGTAGCCAAAGATGGAAAGAGTAATTAAATATTATGCTCAGGTAAAAGTACTGTAATTTAAAAGAAATTTTACTTGAGTAAAAATAAAAGTACTGGTGTAAAATATTATTTACATGAAAGTAAAAAGTAAGTCAGTTCAAATGCACTCTGGATAAACGTTATAACTTTGTTATATTTTGGAAATGTTTGGTGATGTATGATGCAACTGTTGTGAAGTGTGAAGTGAAGAACACCAGGCTACAATTACATTAAATTCAAAAACACTAGTGGAACAACATGACGGCCACCATCCAAATCAACAATAAATTCCATTTGTATAGACATCCAGTGCATCTCAGTGATGATAAACTATAAATATACAACAGCATTTCTCTGTATAGCCTCACAACAATTAACCAAAAAAGAGAGGAAACTCAGACAATTATACACAAACCATCAACAGCAAAAAGAACTATGGACACTGGGGTGGGTCCAACAAGCAATATTAGGATACAAAAATGAAATAACTGCCACTTTAACAGCAGCATAAAAGCAGACAATACATAGATGTATAAAAAATATCAAGTCCACAGTGGCTGCGGCCACAAACACACATATTAAAGCAAAGAGCTTTTACACAGTGCACAGTGGATGTGTGGTTGTTGATGTCCCTGTGAGTTGCGCTCACCTGCCTGAATGCCATTCTGTGAGTCTTGTGCAACACGAAGTTCTCCACAATCTGCTCTTGGTTCAACTTCTTTGCTTGACCATTCTCAGTGCATAATATAACCAGTCCTCTAAACCTCTCTGTCCCACTATAATGAGTTCACTAGCCTCTCTGTCTCTGGGCTACTCGAAGTTTTCAAACATTTTGGGATGAATGAGGCTCTGCAGTCACAACAGTGACAGAAATAGTCAAAGACAGCATATAAGCCATGTGGCAAACGTAGAAGTCACCGCCGGAGGATCCACCGTGAGCATTCTGGCATTTAGCCACACCAAGCATGCACCTGATGGTTATGCAACATCTTGGGTGTGTTTGATTTGGGTCACTTAATGCGCTCACCATGTGGTGCATTAAATCAGCGTCTTTACACATGGAGCTCTCTGGAGCTCAGCCCTCCTGCAGGGAAGACACACCAGCAGCTTCATCTCTTCTGATTCAAAACCTTTCATTATTCTTTTAAAAGAAACCAGCGCACACCAGAAGGTGCCACTCTGCCTATGCCTTTAGCCAGCTCTGCTTTCACAAGTCATCTCATCCATACAGTTCTGAAATATCTAAGTTAATTGTAAGTGACACAACAGGACCATATGTGTTACTTTAAGTTCTGCAGTAGTGACTTTAAAGTGCATCAGCTAAAGGACTAGATTTTGAACAGTCATTGTCAACTCCATTTTACAAAGTCATGTTTATTCAGTCCATTTTTGATAACAGATGGTTTTTCCTATCATTAAATGATAGGCGAAGATGGTGGAAAAACTCTTTGCTTAGATGCAGTTTTTACCAGCATGCATCTATTCCCTGCTAATAGCACTCTCTCACTCTTTTCTCTTTTAGTTCAATCACTTAAGTAAAACTCTTTACATATTCCCATGGGAAGACTCCTCTGTTAAAGAGCTGATGCTTTCATTCTGTCTCCTTTTTTTGGTCCATTGCTTCATTTTCCCCGCATTAATACGGCTACCCTCGATGTCGTATGAAAGGAAGTACAAAGTAAATTTTTCCTGCACACTTTGCAGCGAGCGCCTGCTGCTTCTGCCACAGAGTACAGCTGTGGAGACGACACAGGCAGCGGTTGGCTCTTTCTGAGCATCAAGCTAGTTTTTTTTCTGTGAAGTTTCTTTTACATCCCCCTTTATCTTTTCTCTGAGGCCACACAGAGTAATAATATAAAACCTCACAATTTTGAATGGTTTGTATATCAACATAATATCAACAGCCCACAGGCCATCCTCAAACTTCTTTATCAACATCCCAACACTTGATGACCAAATTCTCTCCAAGGACTCTCACACAATCTCTCACTGTTTTCCCTGAGCTTCAGTTGAGCTGTCCAGTCAAGATCACGCTGAGCAGGGGCCACTCTCTGCCTCGTGTGCCCCATGGCAGCACCATGCATTATGTACGCATCTCTCTGTGGATAATGTGCTCAAAAAATGCCCCCTGCTTGCCCTTGTTATTGGAAACCTTCTCATGATGAATAATGACAGACATCAGGGTGCCAAATGTCCCGTGCAGGACACCGTAGGCATTTCTCTGCTAACAGGAGGGGAACAACATCTGTTTGGCTGCTGAACGCAACGCTGATTCATCAATCTCACAAACACACCTCGTCTTAAAGTCACAGTCAGCTGTTTCCGAAATGCACTGAGGGGTGAGTCTAACACAATGTCAGTCAAATGGCATAAACACAGGCACTAATGGCTAACCTGATCATAAATAATCATAAAAAACAGCAAAGATGTGATGGCAAATGAGAGGGAAAGAGAGATCTTGTTGCTCTCACGCTGCTCGATTGATGACTGTACCTTTAATCATGGCTTGGCTCTGAAGCAGGATGCTGGTCTATGACTACTCTGAAGGACACTCAGTCTGATGCAAATTCCCCCATGAGGAGAGAAAATTGCAGACATTTCATTTTAATGCCTCAACACTCATCAAACTTGCTCAAAGTCTGCAGTGATGCTGAGAGTAGAGGTGGAGAGGGTTCATGTGACCCATAATAGAGGCACGTAAGAGACACAGAGGAGCTGGTGCTGTTTTAATGGCTTCACTGCCAGCCTCTTTTTGGTCATTTTGAAGAGGCCTTGAGGATTAATATCGGCCTCTTTAATCTGTAACCTCCTTTATCCCCCTTCATTTTGTTTACCCCGCCGTCTGACAGGTCAGGTCATATCGCACATGTGAGGGAGAGGGGCTAAGTTGAGGGTACAGTCATCGTGTTAACATACTCCGTGCCCTGACACCGCCTCGGCGGTAGTCGTTTTCACAAGCATCATTTTGAATGAAGGCGTTTAATACAAGTCAAAAGTGCGAGAGGATTTCATTTCGTGTTCCTGAATAAATCTGCAGGGGAAGGATTGTGGGGAGAGAGGAACTGACATATGAATGGAGAGGAGAAAATGTATGCCTCGAGGAGGAGAGGGGAGAGAGTCGCTCGACAGAGAAAGAGACACAGGAGTGGGGCGATGCGGGGGTGCAAATAAGCATAAGTCATTTAGAGTAGCCTTCCCTGTTTCTTTGAAACAAGCTCTACCATCTGACAGATAATGATAGTCCTCTCGCACCAAAAACATGCTACTTTCCTGTGTCTAACGAGGGTTTACTACAATGGAAACCTATAAAGCTATTGTGTGAAGTCAAAAACAAATAACTACTAAATAATGGAGGGAAAGGGAACTTTTAAAAGTCCGCAGGCAGCAAACTTACTGTTCTCAAAATATAAATGAATGAAAAAGAACCCACAATCAACTTTACCAACCCTGTCTACAAGTAAATTATGTTCATATAATACTAATTTGCAACAGAAAATACATTTGGAAGGGAAAGTAATGCTGCTTAAATTACATTTTTTACATTATGAGGAAACATTGTTAATGAGCAAGTCACAAAATATTGATACTGAACCTATCAGTAAAATGTTCACTGACAATGCATTTCCTTTGTTTTCTGCCAAATTATTTGCTCTTGCAGTCAAATCTCTGCTCAACTAAAGCATTAAGAAACCGTTTCATGGTCATGTTTGGGCACTATATTCATGTGGTTAAATTAGGCAAAAGATTGTGGTTTTGGTTTGATACAGGAGAAGGCTAAAGTGACAGGATGTGTTTATTAATATTTAAACAAAACCACTATTTGTAATTAACCTAACCTCACATGCAACAAACCATAGTTTCTGAAAGTCCTCTGCTTTGTATAGCCACCATCCACCCCATCCACCTCCGTACAATAACACAATCCAGGCAGCACTTATGCTTCTCATCACAAAGTAATTGGGAAAACAAATTAATATCATATAAATGTAATTTCTATTTCCTGGTGCACCTGTTTGGTAAATACACTGCATTTGTCTGGGGTAGAATGTGTCAAACTATGGGGCCTTAAAACAGGTGCAAGAGCCTGAATATCACGATGGTAATGACACCATGTGAACAGTGTTGTTGGCTGACAAATTGTGAGGCAGTGTATGTATATAAATATCTACATCAGAACTTTGAGATGTCCACACAAAGATTTAAGGAGGGGCATGGCTGAAGGTAATAGTACAGGTAAACGGGGCAGGTGGGCTTAGACTTCAACTGGATGCCTGATATGTATGCAATTATTAGGACTCATGGTAAAAGTAAAAAGAAACAAACTTTGAAATTTGGCTGGCAACAAGTCAGCACCTACTTAAAAGGACTAGTCTGAACCGCACTTTACCTTAATCACTGCGCTACAGTGCCTAGTTATTTAAAACCACAGCTAAACAACCACAGCTCCAACCACGGCGGCTCCACCAATGAGTTTGTCTCAGCCTCGAGAGGCAGGCTCTACTTCTAAGAAATGTTTCTATGAAAGGCTACTGCTGCCTCTTTTGCTCATTTAATCCCAGCAAACACTTTGACGATGGATAGATGTGGAGAAGATGGTCTGCACTAAATTGGAAATCTTGTATAACTTCATTGTCTTCCACCCCTCCTCTCTGTTTATTTCTCTCTCTTTCAATCAGAAAGTCATGATGCTGTGTCTTTCATCTCTCTGTCTCCCTCCATCTCTGTTCCCGTCTGTCTCCCGCCTCGGGCCAAGATGCCTCTGTCCAGGGAACAGGCTGTTTATGAGCATCCCCACTGGAAGCCCACTGATAAATGTCACTGTCTGCAGCGAAATTAAACATTTAGTGAGAGTCCTTGGAAAGGACTCAGGGAGAACAGTAAACTAGCATATCCTCGGGTACTCTGCTTTTTTGTTGTCTTTTCATGTTTTTTAATTAAGACAGGGTTTAACAGAACATCGGCGTCCACTGATGCTGGCTTGCATTTCCTCGTCCTCCTCCTGAGTTTTGCCATGCTCAAGGAGAGAGCAAGGAGGAGACTGGCTGGAGAGGGACTGCAAACCAACTGCTTCCTACTTTTGAACAAAACTCATTAACGATGCTATGTTAGTTATTTCAGTTCCTCCTTTTTCCATTCATCCCGGAAATGGCTTTTGTTGAGTGTCTCTCACCCACGCCCTTTCATTTAGTGCATTTGCATCACAAAGAATAAAACACATTTTCATAGGCGGCTCTTTTCCTGTTGTCTACAGATCTGAGTGTTAGACTAATGGTCTAGGAATGATTCCTTGCTCTGAGCTGCAGATGCATCCCAGCACCCACAGCAGCCATTTAATGGCTCAGTCTGCGCCTGGCTTTTATGGCCACGAATCTTAAAGAGGCCCTTTTCCAGAATTACTGCACATTGAGGTGTGGCAGAGGCAGGATGAGAGCTCTCGGGCGTTTTAGGGGACAGGTGTTTTATGCTCTGTGTGTGCATGTGCATGCGCACAACTTTGTCACGGAGTGTGTATGTGTGTCTGCCTGTTTGTGTGTATTTGTGTGCATCTTGCGTGGTCTGTTGAAGGCCTGACAGAGGTAATCACTCAGTGAGATGGAGGGACGGAGCAGCTTTAAACGCCGACTCTGTTTTAGGCTTCACTGCATAACCAAATAACGCTCTGTGTGTCGCAGAGGCTAATAAGGCGTATTCCTTTTCCGAGCAGCTCAAGAGGAAAATAGCCTTCCTGCTTTGAAAAAAAAAAAAAAATACTTTTAGGAGATACAGACTTCTTCCTTTCTCTTTTTTTCTTCTAAGCTGACAAATAAATTGCATGCAATTTTAATGGTTTTTCTTCTTTCCATGCTGTCGGAAGTGGAAACGACACATTTCACTGCCCCTGCAATGTCTTCATATGGGTATTTATCAGCCCCAGTGACTCCTGGCTGTGTTAATAATCCCATAGCACTGGTGTAATGGATTCAGCCAAACCCCTGCTTTATCCCAGGTATCCTCCCTTTCTCCCACTAAATCCACAGATTATTACAGAAAATACTTTTTCCCTCTTATACTTGTTCTGTCAAATTAGTGCTTTTAGCATCCTGGCCCTTTGGAGGAATTACAGGACTTATTTGGTTTTTGCTGAATGCAGGATAATCACCAGTTCACTGTGGGGTTTCAGACTTGGGGTTTTAGAAACGAAGCTCAATCTATCTCCCCTCTTTTATTTCTACGTCAATCTCACTGAGCTTAAAGTCTTCCATTTTTACAGATGGATTCTGTGACTATAGGCTATGAGAGATACAGTTATGGCTGAAAAGGGTGTCTTTACTGATTTTATCTGTTTATTATTTTGCATAAACAGCATATTTCTGTAAATCCTTTAGTGAGGATCCTTACTTTTATATACATAACATGGTATTATATCGTATAGTATATGGAATTAATGGAACGCTTCCATTAATTCATGTTGCAACAATTTTTTTAGTGTATAAACCAATTTAAATTGGACTTCAATAGGTCTTTTCGTATCATGCCTTTTAATGTCATTTATAAACAATTATATGAACTGCCTTGTTGAATTACATTGTTTTATTTCTGTTGTAGTTCCTTACCAAGCTAACCTGTGCGTTATCATCTTTCATATTTACATTTAATATTTTCTGAACAAAACTTTACTAACTTTTGTTTACACTTGACATTGTCATATTGTTATTTTTATTTCATTTTTGTTAGATTCTTGTGGTTCTCTAGGTACTGTAAAGGGCAATCTGTCTGTCTATCTGTTGTTTGTCTGTCCATATATCTTTCCACTCACTTTCACATAAACTTGCTCATTCTTTTTCAGTCCCTTTCAGTCTTCTCCTCCCCTATCTATCCATCAATGCATTCATTTATCTCTGTAAAGCAGTTTCTGATGACTAGCATCCAGCACAATGCCTTGCTCAGGCAGGCAAGGTCTATGGATGCGTGATGGAGTGCTCCGCTCAGCAACCTGGCAGCGACGTGAACAAATTGATTTTCTGACAGATTAAAAAAGATTAAACCAGCCATAAAAACAAGCAGGAAAGTGCTTAATGGACCATATGTGCACAATACGCTTTCATATGTATTCTTTCCCAGTTTCTCCTCAGGCCATCCATCTTATTTACACTGACAGGTCACAGGCCACGCTAACGTGACTGTCATGGCAGCTGGACTGTGTCCTTCATTTTATTTTGTCAAAGTTGGGCATATTAACAGTGCACAAAGCTGCAGTTAAATGCGTATTTACATGTAGTTGGGTTTTTTTTGCATCCTGTGAATTCACTTGTATTCATACACTTGGTGTAAATGAAACAACACATTTCTGTCTGGCTGGTCCTATAAAGCAGACCCAAGATGCTTTATATCATCCTCAAACTGAACTAAGTATGCTCAATCACCATCATCACTGACCGAATTAGTAGCTTTTAGCAGTGGTGAGCCCCTCACTGGTGACTGAGAGCACCGTTGTCAGCTCAGTGTGATACACAGTATGCTACTTTGTTAAAACTCTATTAAAAAGACCCACAGAAGTCTTCATTATGTGATTACTGTCAGAAATAAGTGGCTGCTGAGCTATTAACCTTGTAACCAGTGCTCGTGTAGGTCTAGTTTTGAACTGAACAGCTTGAACCAGCAACAGCCCGAATATACTACTGAACTGAATTCTGAATCAGCACTGAACATCCCCACCACTTTTTGAAATGGTTGAATTTGTCCCTATCACAAATGTGAACACTAAAAAATTAAAATAGCTGTTAAATAAAAATGCTTTGAGATTGAGTAACTTAAGCCAAAAAAAACGCAAGCAACTGATTCCTGCATTATATTATATAGTTATATTTTGACATGTCACCTGCCACCTGAATTTTGTGTTTAACTTAACATAAAATCAGCAAACTAATTTATAATGCACACCTCTAACGAAGGCCTTCATTTGAGTCTGGATTAGGGCTAGGCCTTATTGGTTCACCAACAATTATTCATCAATATTAATATTTCACAAATTGATCATGTCAGCAAAATCATAAATGATAGGACACAAATTAATTTTCTAGACTCAATAACAAAATGAGTCCTTAATGCATGGACCCTCTCATTGTTTGACGTCACACAAAATGTCCAAAACAATGTGTTGTTAACGAGCAGAAATGTGGAAGACCACCAGCCTCCATGCAATTAAACACCCTGTGAGCATGACTGTCTGCAGATTCTTACAAAATTGTTAGCCTGCAAGTTTACAGAAGCAAAACACTGAATATTTTTGACCTTTTCCTCAGTACAAAAAACAGCAACAGATGCAATCCTCTTGGGAGTAAACAGTAACAAATTCCATTAATGGTCTCTTTAAAGTTCTCTATCATGCAAGTCACACTCTCACTTCTAACCAGTTAATTATTCTGTAACTCAGCAACAAGGTCAGTGGTAAAGATATATAAGCTTACATTCATTTTCTTATCAGTAGACCTTAATGTACATTTGAACGAATATAAAACATTTTAAATTTCTCTTCAGGCTAGACAGAGAAGGTGTCAATCCAGTAGGGATATAGAAGAAATAGAAGGGATCATTTGAGGATATTTTACAACAGGAAAAGCATTGTCTCAGACACACAAAAGCATGCCCACCACCATATAGCACTAACTCCAACACAGCCAAACTCAAACTCTTTTGATGAAGTTTAGCAAAGTAGCCAAAGTATAGGTTGGGTTCAGTTTCTGTCAGCAAAGATGAGTTAATGTTAATATTTGGCTCAGGCTCTGACTATGACCTGTGTCTGAGGATGTAATTAACCAGCAATTCAGAATCCCTCATGATTGAGTTCACGTTAAGTTTACATAAGTCAAAGGGATTGTGGAGTTCAGCCTGAATACGTTCACTTTCAGGGTCAGAAGAGAAATGATGAAAGAATGCCATATCCTTTTCAAACAAATGTTTTTAAATTCCCCCGTTTCCTTGACTCTACTGGTCAAGTGCATTGGACTCAAAGACAGCAAGTAGATTAGACCAAAGCTTTCCTTCTGAATGGAAATTTAGGCTTCATATTTTCTCACCCTCTGAGCTGATTTGGACTTACGACACAATGGACACAAATATCAGCAGGAACCACAACTAAACATGTTAAACCTCAAAATTTTTGCACTATTATCTGTGGCTTTTTAATCACTGGCTTTACTCTGAAAACACACTGGATAAATGGCTCTCAGCCATTTTCTGTAATTGGACCATCAAACATCCACGCTGCAGAAACACAGCAGAAACATGAAGCACGGTTTCTTCGACAAAGCAAGCAGAGCATTACATTGTCAGACTGTTAGCTTTGAAGCTGAGGCTTATGGGTGATTTGGGATAAAATACGCAGGATACGCGGTTGACGATGGATGGATGGATATTGACAATGAAACAACTGCCGGGTTAAATATTTGGATGTACATATTTTTTGCATTTATTTGTAAAAATTTAGATAATTGAAACAGTAATGTAAAATGTGAGCCTAAAAGCAGATTCTCAGACAGAGCTGTAGAGGTAAAGGCAGTTTATTAGTGAGTCAATGAGCAGGCTTACAGTTTGAACAAATTTATTTAACGCAGGATAAAACCCCTTGAGATGTACCATCTCGTTTTCAAGGGGGTCCAGTTTATCAGTGAGCCATCTGTAACAACAGGCAAAAAAATTCAAGACAGTTTCAGACAAACAAAATGGACCACTGCAACAGTGACACAACTCAGATACTCTTACAACTAAAAAAGGAAACTGGGACTGCAGTCGAACTGTCAACAAAATGACTTTTCTGTGTCTTTTCCAAAACTCTTTCTTTGACCTCGATGGAAAACGTCATGAAGTCAAGGAAAGGTGTGAAGGAGAATTCTTAAGGACATCCACGATGCTAAGAGAATCCGACTCCACTTACACTGACTTTAAAACACAAAGGAACTTTACCTATAACGCATGGAATATGAGAACAGTGACAAACTCAATGCTGTACAATTCAGGTAAAGTTTCTTGTCCAAAACAGAATCACACCTCCTATACAAGAATGTTTTCAATTTCTACATAGGGTTCACTTAACCATCAATTACTCGTAGGAAGTAACATATATATATAACATAACATATTGTTGAAAATAAATACAAGGAGATGGGGAAACAACATTTACGTACAGTGCCTTGCGAAAGTATTCGGCCCCCTTGAACTTTTCGACCTTTTGCATTTCAGGCTTCAAACATAAAGATATAAAACTGTAATTTTTTGTGAAGAATCAACAACAAGTGGGACACAATTATGAAGTGGAACGAAATTTATTGGATATTTCAAACCTTTTTAACAAATAAAAAACTGAAAAATTGGGCGTGCAAAATTATTCAGCCCTTTTACTTTCAGTGCAGCAAACTCTCTCCAGAAGTTCAGTGAGGATCTCTGAATGATCCAATGTTGACCTAAATGACTAATGATGATAAATAGAATCCACCTGTGGGAAATCAAGTCTCCGTATAAATGAAACCTGCTCTGTGATAGTCTCAGAGGTCTGTTTAAAGCGCAGAGAGCATCATGAAGAACAAGGAACACACCAGGCAGGTCCGAGATACTGTTGTGGAGAAGTTTAAAGCCGGATTTGGATACAAAAAGATTTCCCAAGCTTTAAACATCCCAAGGAGCACTGTGCAAGCGATAATATTGAAATGGAAGGAGTATCAGACCACTGCAAATCTACGAAGACCCGGCCGTCCCTCTAAATTTTCAGCTCATACAAGGAGAAGACTGATCAGAGATGCAGCCAAGAGGCCCATGATCACTCTGGATGAACTGCAGAGATCTACAGCTGAGGTTGGAGACTCTGTCCATAGGACAACAATCAGTCGTATACTGCACAAATCTAGCCTTTATGGAAGAGTGGCAAGAAGAAAGCCATTTCTTAAAGATATCCATAAAAAGTCTCGTTTAAAGTTTGCCACAAGC
>NC_060154.1:18254282-18259599 GCF_021292245.1 Micropterus dolomieu | reverse complement strand
GGCTGGACCTCAAGGTCACAAGTCTGTAGTTTCAGGTCTTTGTGGGAGCGGGTCATAGCCTGTAGCTGCCTGAAGAGGGCTGACGACATTACAGTGATATCTGCGGCTGAATCAAGAAATGCTTCCTGCACCAGAGTGTTTTCAAGTGTTACAGGCAGGTAGAATTTCCGTGAAACTCCCCTTTCAGTCAGGTGACACAAGAACTGTTGGGAGGGCGGACTGCCCTGAGTGGCTTTGGACTCTGTGAGAGGATTCTCTCTTGAGTCAGACTGTACCACCAGGAGTGTGCTGGAGGGAGCGGTTCTCTCAGTCCATCTGTGTGAGCGTGTCAGTCGTTTTGACAAAGTGTCAGGAGAAGGGGACTTTGGCTTTGCAGCAGCTGCGGCCAAGTGCTCTGCCTTCTTATCTTCCTGTTTGGACAGGGTTTGGAGCAGGCGCTTAAGCGCTGTAATTTCCTCCTTACTAAAAGTGGGTGTGTCAGACTCACTTTCAGTGTCATCGGTATTTGTGTCTCTATAGTGGGATCTCTGGAGTGTAGCTCTCTGAGATCGCCTGTCCCAATTGTTTTGGGATTTGTGATGCTTGTGTCCCCCCTTCTGTGAAAAGAGGTGGGTTTCACAGCAGTTGGGCGTGTACCTGGGCCGATGGGTTTCAGGCCTCAGATTTTGGCTCTTCTCAGACCAAGATGGCTCTGAGTGACGTCGACCATGCTCATTTTGCTGAGGCAGGCTGCACCTCTGCTTCTGGCTTGGTCTATAATTCTGGGAGGTGATGCAGGTTGATGCAGGTGTTTCAAGAGCAGGAGCTCGTTTTGGCTCCACCTGTAGGGAATTGATGCTGAGAGTGAGGACACCATGGGGCTCAGAATGCTTCGTCATGGTGAGTCTCTGCTTTTCAAATCCTTTTGTAGCTAACTCACGTAGCTGTCGACTGGTTTGGGTGCGTGGGCAGGCTGCCACACCCAGGTGATGACTGGTAGTGGGTTGGAGGTTTTGGATAAAAAAGTAATTGAAGTTCAACTCTTCCTCCATATCCGGCTCATTTTTGGTACCAAAGTACGCTTGTCTGAGGCGGTTGTAGTACTGCTGAGGAGGTTCCGGCCTCCCTTGCTTAACAGCAAGTGCAGCTGTTAGACCTGATTGTGCTGTCAAGTCAGAATATTCCTCTACCAGTGCCTGGCAGAGTGAGTCATAATCTTGTCTGACATACCTGGGCTGGCGTTCAATAAAGCTGCTGACCTCTCGACTAGATGTCACCTTGATCAGGTAAATCTTGTCGTCAGTGGTGGCAGCAGGGAATTTCCGCAAGTAGTATTCAATAACTTTTAGATAGATACTGGTCTCATTTAAGCCTGTAGCCTCAGGCTCGAAGCATGTTATGTGGCGAGCGATTTTTTGTCTAAGTCCCTGTCAGAGGGGCTTAAGTCATGGTCAGCAGTTGGCGGCGGAAGCAGCCGAGGGGAGTAAGCCGTCTTCACCGGAGTATATGGAGGGCTATTTACCTGTCGCTCTGTCATATGATCCTGTGGGATCAGTTGTGGGAGTGGTCGTGGAGACCATCCTCCTGAGGCTGGCAAAGGGGAGCAAGCCTTGTCTCTCTCTGGTGGGAGTGTTTTGTAGGAGGGAGTGTGTTGGGCTGTCTCACATGAGAGCTGGAACTCTCTTCTGGTATCAGCCCAATCCTCCTCCTTGTTTTCCTGCTGTAGCAGGGATTGGGTTACTCTGTCCCTATCCTCTAGCTGTCTTCGCATTTCTTGCATGCGTTTTTGGTCAGCTTCTCTAAGTTTGCTATAAACTTTGACTTGTAATTTTAGCTCTTTAATTTCCCCCACTGCTTGTCTAAGGAGGGTTTCTGATTGGTCAAGGGATTCAGTTGTGTCTTTAAGTTTACTTTTAGTCCACTCTAACTCCTGTTCTTGCTGAAAGAGTGAGTGTTCAAGCTGATTGGTCTTTTCTTGCAGCTCAATTTTCTCCTCATCGTCTCCTGTGGGAGGTGGCAAGGAGCCTGTAGGTCAGTGATGCGTTCTTCCGCTTCACTTAGTGACTGCCTGGTGCTTCCAAGCTGCTGTTCAAGCTGGTGCGTGTGCTTAGATTGGGCAGACATTACAATAGCTAGTTTTCCTAGCATCTGGGACAAGGCTTTGTCCTTTGAGGAAGTGGCTAGAGCGGTTGTTACCAGCTCTGCAAAAATTGTTTCAAGGTTCACCGCACCGGTGCCTTGTATTTGGCTTGAGTAGCCAGGTATCATGGTCTCGGTCATGTGGGCCAAGATGGAGTCAAAGTGTTCCAGTGGGTCGCCCCCACTGGCTGCCACTAAGCGTGGGTCTGCCACGTTCAAAGGCAGGTACTCAAGTGGTTTGGTTAAGGACTTTGGTGTGAGTCCAAATCAGACAACAAACAAGTGTGTCAACTCAGAGGATATGCATAAAAATACAAAAATAAAATGGGTGTTGCTTCGATAGCTTCCTGGAGCTGTTGATGTTCCGTTAAGTTAATTTGGAAGGTTGGAATCTGAAGAAAAGAAGGATCAAAATCACTACAACAGTGTCTTCAAGTTGGTGTTTGGGAGGTGAGCATTGTAAGTGGGCGGATTAAACAGTGACGATCCAAGTCAGACAAACACACAACACGGAAGACTTTTGTTTGTGCAGCCATGCAGCTACCAGAACTATGGTGTTTCTGCCGTTGCTCTACATCATTAAATTAAGCTGCGTGATCATGTGCAGTAGTCGCTAGTGCCAACAGGAAGTAGCCCTGTAGGAGTATTTCGTAGGACCAAAACTGACTTCACTGCTTTCCATTCAAATCCACGGGGTGGCGTCGTCCATTTGCCACCAGCTGGCAATGTGTGTCACAACCGTTTTTATATTCTTAGCTGCTGATGTGTGTGCTTTTGGTTCGGGATTTATTTCCTCTGGAGGAATTGTTATTTTTAATGTGTGAGAAAGCTTTTCCAAAGCAAGTATATGACTTTGTTTAAAGAAGAAATAACAAAATCGTAGCTTTGGTCTTGGGTGCAGAACTATTATGCCACTTGGCAGCCACTGACTCCTGAGCAAAATATATATGCGTTTTAAGCAGCTACATGTTCCACTGCATTCACCAGCTAATTGCTAATTTATCCGTTTATCCATTTATCCAAGCAGCTGTAATGGTGAGTTTATTAGAGATTTTTTGCTGAAACAACTGCCTGTTGTAGCCAAAAAACTAAAGTATGAGCACCAAAACAGTAAAGTTTTGGGCTTTAAACTCCAAGCTAAAAAGAATGAAAAGAAAATATTAAGATAAAATTAGTAATGCAGGTTGAGGAAGTTCTGTCTTTGGTGCTTAACATTTGAACTATGAACTTGTGTATTATTTAAATAAATTATTTACAGTAACATCTGATATTTAGTTACAGTGCCTTGCGAAAGTATTCGGCCCCCTTGAACTTTTCGACCTTTTGCCACATTTCAGGCTTCAAACATAAAGATATAAAACTGTAATTTTTTGTGAAGAATCAACAACAAGTGGGACACAATTATGAAGTGGAACGAAATTTATTGGATATTTCAAAACCTTTTTAACAAATAAAAAACTGAAAAATTGGGCGTGCAAGATTATTCAGCCCCTTTACTTTCAGTGCAGCAAACTCTCTCCAGAAGTTCAGTGAGGATCTCTGAATGATCCAATGTTGACCTAAATGACTAATGATGATAGTAAAAAATAAATAGAATCCACCTGTGTGAAATCAAGTCTCCGTATAAATGCACCTGCTCTGTGATAGTCTCAGAGGTCCGTTTAAAGCTCAGAGAGCATCATGAAGAACAAGGAACACACCAGGCAGGTCCGAGATACTGTTGTGGAGAAGTTTAAAGCCGGATTTGGATACAAAAAGATTTCCCAAGCTTTAAACATCCCAAGGAGCACTGTGCAAGCGATAATATTGAAATGAAAGGAGTATCAGACCACTGCAAATCTACGAAGACCCGGCCGTCCCTCTAAACTTTCAGCTCATACAAGGAGAAGATTGATCAGAGATGCAGCCAAGAGGCCCATGATCACTCTGGATGAACTGCAGAGATCTACAGCTGAGGTGGGAGACTCTGTCCATAGGACAACAATCAGTCGTATACTGCACAAATCTGGCCTTTATGGAAGAGTGGCAAGAAGAAAGCCATTTCTTAAAGATATCCATAAAAAGTCTCGTTTAAAGTTTGCCACAAGCCACCTGGGAGACACACCAAACATGTGGAAGAAGGTGCTCTGGTCAGATGAAACCAAAATCGAACTTTTTGGCAACAATGCAAAACGTTATGTTTGGCGTAAAAGCAACACAGCTCATCACCCTGAACACACCATCCCCACTGTCAAACATGGTGGTGGCAGCATCATGGTTTGGGCCTGCTTTTCTTCAGCAGGGACAGGGAAGATGGTTAAAATTGATGGGAAGATGGATGGAGCCAAATACAGGACCATTCTGGAAGAAAACCTGATGGAGTCTGCAAAAGACCTGAGACTGGGACGGAGATTTGTCTTCCAACAAGACAATGATCAAAACATAAAGCAAAATCTACACTGGAATGGTTCACAAATAAACATATCCAGGTGTTAGAATGGCCAAGTCAAAGTCAATACCGGAATCCAATCGAGAATCTGTGGAAAGAACTGAAAACTGCTGTTCACAAACGCTCTCCATCCAACCTCACTGAGCTCGAGCTGTTTTGCAAGGAGGAATGGGAAAAAATTTCAGTCTCTCGATGTGTAAAACTGATAGAGACGTACCCAATAAATTTCGTTCCACTTCATGATTGTGTCCCACTTGTTGTTGGTTCTTCACAAAAAATTACAGTTTTATATCTTTATGTTTGAAGCCTGCAATGTGGCAAAAGGTCGAAATGTTCAAGGGGGCCGAATACTTTCGCAAGGCACTATCTATATATATATATATGTGTGTGTGTGTGTGTGTGTGTGTATATATATATATATATATATATGTGTGTGTGTGTGTGTGTGTGTGTATATATATATATGTGTGTGTGTGTGTGTGTATATATATATATGTGTGTGTGTGTGTGTGTATATATATATATATGTGTGTGTGTGTGTGTATATATATATATATGTGTGTGTGTGTGTGTGTATATATATATATATATGTGTGTGTGTGTGTGTGTGTGTATATATATATATATGTGTGTGTGTGTGTGTGTGTGTATATATATGTGTGTGTGTATATATGTGTATGTGTGTGTGTGTGTATATATATATATATGTGTGTGTATATATGTGTATGTGTGTGTGTGTGTATATATATATATATGTGTGTGTGTGTATGT
>NC_060154.1:18246437-18254262 GCF_021292245.1 Micropterus dolomieu | reverse complement strand
AAAATCTACACTGGAATGGTTCACAAATAAACATATCCAGGTGTTAGAATGGCCAAGTCAAAGTCCAGACCTGAATCCAATCGAGAATCTGTGGAAAGAACTGAAAACTGCTGTTCACAAACGCTCTCCATCCAACCTCACTGAGCTCGAGCTGTTTTGCAAGGAGGAATGGGAAAAAATTTCAGTCTCTCGATGTGCAAAACTGATAGAGACGTACCCCAAGTGACTTACAGCTGTAATCGCAGCAAAAGGTGGCGCTACAAAGTATTAACTTAAGGGGGCTGAATAATTTTGCACGCCCAATTTTTCAGTTTTTTATTTGTTAAAAAGGTTTGAAATATCCAATAAATTTCGTTCCACGTCATAATTGTGTCCCACTTGTTGTTGGTTCTTCACAAAAAATTACAGTTTTATATCTTTATGTTTGAAGCCTGAAATGTGGCAAAAGGTCGAAAAGTTCAAGGGGGCCGAATACTTTCGCAAGGCACTAGTATAGTATTTTGTTACAGTGATGATATTGTTAATTAGAAATTCAATATGATTGTTCTTCAAGATAACTAACTGGATCATTTTGAAAGAGAAGAAAAATATATTTATGGATTCATAGCTCAGCCAATCATGCAAGAATTTCCCTAAGTTTTGAGTCGTGACACAAGAATAGGTGCACTGTTGTTTCTACATTTATATGGGTCTGCTGTAGTAAAACTACAATGGTGCATTGCTTTAAATGTTGCTGCCGAAAAGACTCGTGGGACGGCATTATCTCCTTTCCTGTTGTAAAGAAAGGTCTAGTGTATCCTATAATAAAGGAGATAAGAAAGGAAGCAACTTTCCTTAGCATTTAGAGAATTCCACCAGCTCTTATCAGAAAGTCCCATAAGACATGTTGCAAAGACAGTGCACAGACAGGAAGAAAAGTCTGTCTGGGTAAAGAGGCAGACAAGGGTTTAAATATGTTAAAATAATTAAAATTAGTAATCAGTGGAATTGAGAATGCCCTGTACATTGTTGTGAGGTATTTCTGTCTGCAGAATTAAGGAAATATTCTCCTCCAGATGTGTAGAAGGGTCTATCAATTACTTCAGCTAAGCTAATGTTTGTCTTTATAAAACATGACAAAGAGGACTGTGTTTCAACTTCAACTCTGGTTTATTTATACACCATATTTTAAACCAATCAGGTTTCACTCGCCCAGGCTCAGCTCCAATCAGTGCTCAGCACTGGAATAAACTTGAGGCTTCAGATTGTTCTCTCACAAAGTAATAGTTTATATAATTATTTTTTTACAGGGGAAAAAATCAGTACACAAATTGAAAAAGGTGCACACAAAAAGGTGGACTACCAACTGTGTCTTTACTCTACCCAGCCTCCAGTGGAAACATGCTCTGTTCTGGCTTATGCTGAGTTTTGTTGAAAAGAGCCATGGATTACATCCCATCTACAATAGGTTGCACAAAGAATGAGAAGAACATATCCACCTATTCATATCCTACCACATCGGCTTAGAGCAACACTGCTGACTAGGAGGAGGCAAGAAAGATTAGACAACCTCAATCTAGCGTACATTAAGGCTACAGACTGGGCCTGCTGCCACAGGATGATCTCCTAGCCAGTCTTCCTCCTTGAAAGTTTGGCTTTTCACAGTCTTTCGCCATTTCTTCCTCCCCCTTCTCTCCCTCTTCCTCCCTCCTTCTTTCTCCCCATTCCTCCCACTACTCTGGGACCTTCTTCCTGACACAAGCCTCGGCAGCTGCAGTCGGCGGAGCAGCCCGGCTCACTTCTCGATTCTGTCGCATCTCCACAGATGCCTCCCTGGAACGCTGCAAACGGCTATTACATAAAAGCTGAGTGACTTACAGGCAAATCCTCTCTACCCCAAAACTGCCAGAGCATACTGCCAAACCACAGAGAGAGAGAGAGAGAGAGAGAGAGAGAGAGAGAGAGAGAGAGAGAGAGAGAGAGAGAGAGAGACGTGTATTTTGGGCGCCGAGAACTGCAGAATGTCAGCATTTAATCCCTCCCCAGCCCCCGATTTTTTTGTTTTACTTCTTTCTTTTTCACTTTTCCCATCCTCAACCCCTTCCCCACCCACAGCAACTCCCCTTACACACACACACACACACACACACACCATGCATGCCTAGTGCAACATTAAAAAACATCCTGATTTAGTCTTTACACAATGCTGGAAAAATCAGCTTATCAGAACTGCTTCATCCCATCACTCTAAGTGTGTGTGTGTGTGTGTGTGTGTGTGTGTGTGTGTGTGTGTGTGTGTGTGTGTATTTAGTGGCGACTGGCCTGCTTTAAAATCTGGCTTCCCAACAGACACCAAGTCTGTGTTTGTTTCTCCAGCTTCTGTGTTTCTCTGGATCTCCCTCCAATTCTCACCAGTTCTGGGCAAACAGCTAATAAAAGTGCCGCATTTAAGTATGAAGTTGTGTTTGAGCTGCATGTGTGTATGTCTGTGACCACGGGTGTGTGCGTGTGCTTCCTGTGGCGTTATACTGGAATAAGAACATACAAATTCACTGGGATGAAAATATTAATGACAACACATGCACATGCTTATACACAGAAAAATACATTTAGAGCAAGTCTAGTGAAGCACACATGCACACACACAGCCACACTGTATATACACATACACACAAAACACATACCCAATACATACAGAAATGCATATTCACACATATTCATGCAGACACACATATGCTGCCACTTTCCTTTACACACACACTTGTTACACACACACACACAAACACACACACACAAAGATGCTTGTAAGAATACACGCATACACATACATGCTGTGTCAGTGATCCCACAGCATCTCTGGCTGTGCTACAGTGTTGTCACACTGTGTGAGCGCCACACTCTGTCACTCTGCCACACTGGCAACCAGCCTATCAAAACACACCAGACCACACTTCCTGGTGTGATGGAATTGAACCTATTCCTCTTTTTTTTCTGTTTTTTTTTTTACTTTTTTCCCCACTTCCAAAAGATCCAGCAGTTGCTTTCAAGAACACCTGTGTCAGGATTTTTTTCTGACAGGAGATACTAATATTCCTAAACACCTCAGCTGCTACTGACTCAGAGAGATTAAAAGTCAGAACATGGGCTTTTGTGTGTTGAGCCCATTTCTGGTATGCACAGATCAAAACAATGTAATAGGATTTCCTGACAGTGAAATGCTAATTTTAAAATTTTTCTTTTTGAAGTGTGTGAAGTTAATTAGTATAGGTAAATAGAGTCCATGTCACCTGCAGTACATGAAGCTACAACAGTTAAAAACATTCAGCCATGCTTTGTCATTAAGTCTCATTTTAACACTGGCATCCAGTGAGCATCTGAAAATTCCTAATCTTTTGTGCATTCAAGCATTAACAATTGCCCTGAATCAGTCATCTGGAACAAAGAATCCCAGTGGTTGCAGGTTTGATCCCCCCAGCAGCTCATGTGTTCAACATCAGCTGTCCTTCAGCAGCTCGTTTATGTGCCCACCTACAGTAAGGCACTCTAGATAATACCATCAGCTATTTTACTTTAAGTAAAACACAATTTGTCTCTGATGATTTCATTAATTTCTCAGCTCGAGACATTAACTTAAGTTCCTGGACTCTAAAACAGGTGCTGGTTTTGCCGTAAGTGGTCTCTGAAGGCATTAGTGCCATTACCGACTTATTCTGTTGGGACAAAATACTGTTTACCTTCGTCCTGACTCACAAAACCAAAAAACATTAAAGGCCACTGTCTGTTTTCTTGACTCTTAAAATGGGTCATTCCCCGGGTGCTTCAGGCTTGGCTGGGCACTCCATCAAAGACAGTTAGCAGTCTAGGTGTGAAGCCACTGAGGGATCATTTTCTTGTCACGGCACCAGCGACTCCTACTGGTTGGATGGGTCACATGTGCAGAGTGCCTGGATCTGCGGGGTGGCATTGTATTTCCAGTCACCTTCAAGAAACATGTGACTGTTCACGCTTCAAGCCACCAATGGGCAGTGACAAGGACCAGAGTGCATTTTCAAGATTACTTCTTTCTACAATAACTGGCTTGGCAACTCCGATATAATTAATGTTAGGGAAATGTTGTTATGGCAAATCCATTATGACTAAGGTGTAGTTTACATACTTAAGCTTAAGGTTCATTGCAGGTTTGAGGCAAGATGCAAACCGCTACCCTAAAGCTGAGTGCAACATAAGCCATCCAACACCCTGACCTCCATGCCTGTGTAATAACAACAATCTTACAGGTTCATTCAATGTCACACTGTGCGAGATCGGTTAATAGTCTTAGTCACGATCTGTGTCAGACTGTACGATATGAAGTTTGAGGCATGTCAGATTGTGTGATGAATGTCTGATGAACCCTGGCATTATCATATAATTTTGGGGGGTTAGCAGATGCAAGAAGAGACATGACATCTACTCACATCATCCATCTTCAAAAATCAAAAAAGTAGGACTAAAATTATACCTGTTGAATTATTTCAATCCCAATATTCCTGACTGTATTAAATGCAATGAGGAAATTAGTACCCTGCTTCATTGTATGTGGGCGTGTCAGAAGCTCCACATGTCCTGGAAGGTGGTTCTTGAACTGATTTTCTAACTGACAGAAAGTGTAGTTCATATTGAAGCTATAATATGGTTATTTCAGATGTACCCTGAAGATTTTCCACTAAAAGTAAGGAAATGCAACTAATTAATTTCTGTCTGTTACAAGCCAATGTGTAAGTGTTAGAATAGCCGGGACTGGGATTGCTTTGTGTGAAGGGATGGCAGAGATAGGCGGCGTTCGTTGGAGGAGCGTAGCGGCCGAGAAGGAATGTAAGTTTGTATTATGGAGTTTAGGTAGATGGGTGCAGACCCAATAGTCACTCTGTATGCAAGCATTAGTGACTTGAATTTGATTCTGGAGGCCACGGGGAGCCAGTGGAGTTCACTGAGTAATGGAGTGACATGAGTCCTTTTGGGCTGATCAAAAACCAGAGGCGCTGCTGCGTTCTGAACCATTTGTAAGGGTTTCACCGCACAAGCTGGAAGACCTGCTAGGAGGGCATTGCAATAGTCGATGCGAGAGATAACCATGGCCTGTACCATAGGCTGGGTGGCGTACTGAGTGAGGTAGGGCCTGATTTTCCTTATGTTGAATAAGAGAAAAGCGGCATGACCGTAAGACAGTAGCAACATGGTCTGAAAAGGACAGCTGGTCGTCAATCATGACACCCAAGTTTCTCACCACCTTGGTTGGAGTGATGGTTGCAGAGTCAATTTGTAGTTTGATGTTATGGTGGATAGATTGCTTGGCTGGAATGACCAAGAGTTCAGTCTTAGAGAGGTTTAGTTGAAGGTGGCAAGCCTTCATCCATGCAGATATGTCTGATAGACAGTCCGTGATCCGCGCCGAGACAGTGGGATCGCCTGGCGGGATGGATAGGTAGAGTTGCGTGTCGTCTGCGTAGCAGTGGTAAGAGAAGCCGTGCGAGCAAATGATCGGCCCCAGTGAGGTGGTGTAAATTGAGAAGAGAAGGGGCCTAAGCACTGAGCCTTGGGGTACCCCTGTGGAGAGGCAGTGGGAGGAGGATAATTGTCCTTGCCACAAAACATTGTAGGAACGCCCCAAGAGGTAGGATTTGAACCACAGGCGTGCTTTACTCGAGATGCCCATTGCTGAGAGAGCGGATAGCAGGATCCTGTGGTTGACTGTGTCAAAGGCAGCTGATAGGTCAAGTAGGATAAGAACTGAGGGTTGGGCTGCAGCTTTAGCTGACCTTAGGGCTTCTGTTACAGACAGAAGAGTGGGCACTCTTAAAACCAGACTGATATGGATCTAGGAGGTCATTCCCTGAGAGGAATTCTGAGACCTGTTTGAATACTGCTCGTTCAATAGTTTTGGATAAAAAAGGTAGAAGAGACACTGGTCGATAGTTCTCAACTTGAGTTGGGTCAAGTGAGGGCTTTTTGAGCAAGGGTGTAACCCGAGCCCTTTTGAAAGTGGTCGGGAAGGTTCCTGAAGCCAGAGAAGTATTTATCACATGAGTGATTGTCGGGACCACAGTAGGAGATATGGCTTGGAGGAGATTCGTAGGAATCGGGTCCAGTGGGCATGTAGTTGGACGGCTATGGGTCAAGAGTTCTGATACTGAGTAAACGAGGAGAGTGACCTGGAAGGGCAGGGGAAAAGATGTAGTAGGACTGCTACAATGGTTGAGTTTGAGTGTTTCAAAGAATTGACGAGTTATAGCCTCCACTTTGCCTGTGAAGAAGGCAGCAAAGGTATCAGTAGACAAGTTTGTGGGTTGTAGAGGTGGAGGAGGATTTAGTAGCGCTTTAAAAGTGGAAAATAATTTCCTTGAGTCAGTGGCACTGCTTATTCTCTCATTATAGAACGCAGTTTTGGCAGCACTGATGCTTGTTGAGAAGGAAGATAGGAGCAATTGGTAGCCCTTAAGGTCAGGGGCTGCTGGCTATCAATGATCAAAGTCAACAAGTCTCCTAGGTCATTGGTCTCCAGTCTTTCTGGGGGTCCACCACCAGTCTTGAAACGCTCCCTACGTGCAACAGCATTTGTCTTCTTTAAGTTCATTTTTATGTTTTTCCACAGGATCTTAGAAAGATGGAACAATATAAAAAATTAAAATTCTGTATGATGCTGTTTGTAATATACTTGGATCACAATGAAGCAACATTTCAAAGTGACTGACATGTAAAAGTAGACCAACAACAATACAGTAGCTTACCTGAAGTTGTTGAAGTGTCCTGTTGCTTACTTTTTCATTCGAGTTAAATTCATTGCAAATTGAAGTCCAAGCATTCTTTTTCTTGTTTTCTGTTGCTGAATCATGCTGTTTGTTCTCAATAATTGGTTGGTTTGACACAATTTGCTTCAAAAGGGTCCTTTCAAAGTCACTGAAATTCTTTGAATGTTGTCTTTTACCTTTGTCCATTGTTTGGTTGGGTGATTTACTCCAGTTCCACACAATGTTAATGTTTCTTCAGGGTCCAGCCCTGGTTTTTGGAGCAACCTCAGGAGTGCACAACATTACTCTAATCGGGCTTCACAGAGAGTAGCTAGTTAGTCCTTATTAACCTTAGTCTGCAACTCCCTAGACGGGTACTACTTAATCTCAAATAAAGCAATGTCTTGGAAAGCCTTTTTTTATGTCTGTAATTTCAGTAGGATTAGCCTAATCCTCATTTATTTTAGACTCTGTCCGGGAAACCGCCCCTAAGACAGAATGGAAAGTGTTGAACTTGTTTGTGTGGAGAGCAAAGATTGTGGAGTAGCTGAGCAGAAGGAACAGAGCAGAGAAATCTGCAGATGATGATGTTGTGCTGTTGTTTGGAAACATGTTGAAAGTGTTCAGACGTGGAGAACAAGTGTGACAGAGTATTAAATGGAAATGTGCTGGTGAACTTGCTGCAGTCTGTGCTGGTAGAAAGATGTGTTCTGTTGTTAATGATGAACTGATGTTGGAGTTGTGCTGAGTCCACCTTGAATCACTGAATTGTTGTTTCATGACATGTTTTTCTTTTGCGTCTGCTGTCTTTATCTCTATTTCATCTTCTATTATCTCTCCAGACTCTGTCAGGCTGCTGGACGGGACTAGTCTGTGCTCAGGCAGACTGGAGGTGAAGTCTAACCAGAGGTGGTCCTCAGTGTGTGAAGCTGACTTTGACCAACAGGATGCAGAGGTGGTCTGTAGGGAGCTCGGCTGTGGGGCTCCTTCAGTCCTCCAGGGGGCGCTCTATGGAGAAGTGGAGGCTCCGATGTGGACCAAAGAGTTCCAGTGTGGAGGCCATGAGTCTGCTCTCCTGG
>NC_060154.1:18210637-18246337 GCF_021292245.1 Micropterus dolomieu | reverse complement strand
GTGGCACTGCTTATTCTGTCATTATAGAACGCAGTTTTGGCAGCACTGATGCTTGTTGAGAAGGAGGATAGGAGCAATTGATAGCCCTTAAGGTCGGCAGGGTCTTTGCTTTTTCGTCATTTTCTTTCAGCCACTCTGAGATCAGTACGGAGCTCACGGATGGTATCAGTTAGCCACGGGTGGGGCTGGTTTGGGCGAGCAGGCTTGGTGGATAGAGGACACAGGCTATCCAGGCACGAGCTTAGTGTAGAGCACAGAGATTGTGTGGCATCATTGACCTCAAGTGAGGAAAATGTGTTGAGGGTGGGTAGAGCGGAAGCTACCACTGAGGCAAAGTGAGCGGGAGACAGGTTGCGGAGGTTGCGGCGGTGTGAAACCAATGGTGTTGGAAGAATGGGCTTTTCCTGTAGGCATACTGTGAACTGAATGAAATAGTGGTCAGACACATGTAGAGGTGTGACTGTTAGGCACTCTGTGGCACAGTTTCGGACCTTTCATCCCTTTCCTGGAAACCGAACAAATGGTCATGTTTGGCCACATGTGAGAATACCAACGATGGTCGTTCAGACTTGGCCTCAGGCATCTCCAACGACTGTCGTCACAACAGCCAGGAGCACTAACAAACCAAGTGGTATCGATCATCTTGACAAAGATGAGTTTACAAGTTTACCAACGACTCCCAAAATGACATGTATGACCGGAGAGTACCAACAACAGGCGTACGGGACATCTATCTCATGGTAACAACAGTTATCACGTGGTTAATTTAATAAAGCTCTAAATCTTTCACCATGTTTCTCTCACGATTGTCAACTTTCGTCTGAGACAGACAAAATTTGCACAGTGTTGAGGATTCTTGAGGAGGGCACGATGCTTCCTGCATCAACCCTGAACATTGGCTCTGAATAAATTGTAGGTTGCAGATTTGTTCAATATGAACGTAATTAAGTATAGGTATGACACAGGTATCTCAGATAATAATGAAAAAGCCATTTTTTAATATTTATCAATTACAATAAAGTTATCCTTACTATACCGAAATGTTTTAGTTGCAGAATCCTGACCTTACCATGTCGATACTGTTAAATATGTATATATTGTAAGAATAATCAAATAAATATTGATAATAAATATATACTGGGATTTTAAACAGTTGATTTGGAATTTTTGCATTCCAATTATTTTTAGAATTATACAAACAATTGGTTCTGTGAAAATGTGTCCACAGTCAAAGGTAGGTTACCACACACAGAGTACACACATCAGTAAGGAAAGCATTCACATGCATTTATTGACACAAGTGCACATGCGTCCACACAAATATAGTTACAGGCATACATTCCTAAACACACGAGCATACAAACACCAACACTCTCTTTGTCACACACACAAACAAACCCAACACACATGCACACACACACACGCGTTCAGCAGTCATGCCTTTCTGTAGGATTCTCCTCTGGGTGCTGCGTCCAAGGTGAGTGCGTTGGCTGGCAGCTCCTGAGGAGTTGGTAGGAAGAGATAGCTGAGCGAAGCTATTAAAATACGGGCAGGAATTTCCCTTATCTCTCCCACCGAGGCAGCTTGCGCCGCTTTGTGCTATTATGGAGATAAAATGCACAGAGGCTTGGAATGAGGGAGGGAAGGAGGGGGGACGAGGTTGGGGAGGGAAGGCGTAAGAACGTCAGAATTATGGAGCTAGGGAAGCTTAAGGTTATTAAATCGGAAGATTACTCGACTGCGAAATTGTTGAAGTTTTTACGAGAAGTTGAGGGATTTAGGCCAGTATTAAACAGCAAAGCATTAGGAGGCCAGCAATATACATTATTCACAATTTATTTTACCCCTTTTCTTCTATTCTGCTCACTCTTTTCTTTATTCCTCTAGTCTTTCTTCTCCCTCCTTTCATCCAGCTCATAGTCAAAATCGAGCTCCTCCAACATTCTTATTCAGAGAAGCATCTTCACCTCCCATTTCTCCCCTCTCTCCCTCTATGGCAGGAGTATGTAGAAAGAGGAGAAAGAAACAGGAGAAGAGCCAGAGACAAAGAGAGAGATACAGCAAAAGACAGACAAAGATGCTCTGACTGAGAGGATAGGCTTGTCATCCTGTGTTTTAGTATTGACACCAGTCATAGTGTGAGGCAATGCATACTTCTATCAAGGACATGCATCACTGTCAACTTTTTAGAGTTGAGAAGAAGGAATTTGGCGGAGAGGTGACTGTAAAAGCTAGGGATGACAAAAAAAATAATGTTTCACATTAGGATTTGAATAGTGTAAGCTGAACTACACCTACATAAAGGCGTAGGAGTCTCTAGTACATTGTGCAACACAGGCAAATTGCTTTCATGGTGATGTGAGCATTAACTGTTGTGACATTGCATGTATCTTCGGGACAGATAGCAACACTTCTCTAACAATTTGTTGCGGCTGCCGTGAAGGGCAGTAACCAGAAAGGTTTTATTCTATTGGAAAATGTCAAATATTCATCACAGACTGACAAAAGCGATGCCTACTCTCACAAATATGTTCTTGCACCTACTCTTAGAACATAATACATCTTAATACATCCTGCTATGTTTGTTGTTTACTGTTACCTCAAATAAATGATAGCAGGGTCAGAAATATTAACCTGAGTCCTTGGTTTACAAAACAAAATCACTTTTCCTGAAGGGACCATCTATACTTGAATGATGAACTACAGGGTGAGACCGACTTGTATTTTGACAAAATGAATGGATGGATGAGTTTTGCAGTAGGAGTCTGCACTTGTACAGAATTTATTTGTCAATTATCAGTATTTGTATTCCTAACTGTGTGTGACTGCTTTTACATTTACATATGACATAACAAGATTAATCCAATTTCTATCTATCTATCGCTCTGCTCATCTCAGTCTTCAGGTCAGGCATGTTGTCTCTCAGAAAACAAGAAAAAAATTGTTTCTCAATAAGGAACATCAGGAGGGGAAAAGTGAATAAAACATTTCTTTCATACCAAACTCTTTTGATAGCATGCACATATCCATGCACTCGCACACACACACACACACACACACACACACACACACACACACACACACATACATCCCTGGAGGAGCAGCCTCCCTATTGCACTGTCTCTCCACATACTCTTGAATGTCTTGCCATGGAAATTATTCAATCTCCATATACGTTTAAAGCACAACAAATTCTATCCATTTTAAATGGAAGGTGGCGGAGATATTTCCTCTTCGATTATCTAAGGGCTTTGCATGTGTGTGAGTTTATGTGTGTGTGTGTGTGTGTGTGTGTGCATGTGTGTGTATTGTTGATGCTGGTAAGCTGGTAAACACACAGCTGGCCTGCTCTTTGATACACCACGAGGCCTTGAGGATATTTCACACTTCTTTTATACTTGTATTCTGCAGCACACTTTCTCATCCTCTACTTCTCTTCACCTAATTTGCACAATTTCCCTCCATCCTACATTGACTGCAGTGATTTGAGAGATTCTACACACCCCCAGCTATGATCTGAGGGATGGGGAACTTTTTATAAGCTGGCCCGCAAAGTTATTTGTATGCATTTATGAGTATGTTTGTGCATATTTATTTGTGTATATCAATATCCTGGTTAAATTCTTCTATGGATCTTTAAGTATAAATGTGTCTTTGCACACACGTTCTTTCTCATTTTCTGCACTCATTTGCTTGGGTGGTGAGACTGATTATATTTGCACCAAATGCTGGTGATACTGTAGCATAAAAGAGCTAAATATGGCCAGCAAGGTCTTGTCTTTTATGGAGGACTCCCCCACTGTTTGTTGACACTCAGAAAGAGAGCCAGCCATCTCCCGCTTCACTAGATAATTCTCCTCCATGGCATAGCGGAGAAAAACTTCATTAACCCCACTGCCACACAGCCAATCCTGGAGATGTGCATGTGTAATGTGGCTGAAAGCAGCCTTTTAACGCTGTAAACACTAACTTGCTAAACGTCAGGATGTATTACACACTCCAGCTAAATCGTAAAGAGCTGGTCTACCAGCTTGTGTTTCATGGGCTGTGGATAAGTGCAAAAATTATGTAATAAATATTATGCATGAATGCAGATATGTAGTTTCAGAAACAATGCACTCACATTACACGGTCCCAACGAACATTTGTATGTTGAATTTATGTTGACATGACACTTTGCACCAGTGCCACAACCCAGCATCCAGCGCCAGAGTGAAAATTAAGGCAACATCCATATTTGTTATCATCTTGTAAACCTGGGACATTCTTTTTCTTGTAAGTTAAAATTTGTCTCTAAAACTGTTTTAAACTTTCTTTAACTTATCTTTATCTTAACTTTATCTTACATCAGTTTTTGTGAGGACATGTGTGTGCCAACTAAAACCTTCCGCACAGACAACAACCAGAAACCCTGGTTCACAGCAAAACTTAGGCAGCTTCGTCGGACCAAAGACGAGGCCTTCAGAAGTGGGGACAGAGTCCTGTAGAACCAGGCCAGGAACACACTCACTAAAGAGATCAAAGCAGCTGAGAGGAGCTACGCTGAAAAGCTAGAAAACAGTTTCACAGCCAGCGACCCTGCGTCAGTGTGGAACACCTCGACTCTCCAGGGACATATGCAAGGATCCTTGTGGACTTCAGCTCGGTGTTCAACACCATCCTTCCGGACATCCTCAGCACCAAACTCATCCAGCTCACTGTGCCAGCCTCCACCTCTCAGTGGATCACAAATGTTCTGACTGACAGGAGTCAGCAGGTGAGGCTGGGGAACGTCACATCCAGCACCTGGACTATTAGCACTGGCGCCCCCAAGGGTTTGTGCTCTCCCACCAGCTCTTCTCCCTCTACACCAACTCCTGAAGTTCACTGACGATACAACGGTCTTCATCCGGGACAGAGATGAGTTGGCCTACAGACGGGAGGTTGATCAGCTGGCTCTCTGGTGCGGCCAGAACAACCTAGACAACAACAGCCAACAACACAGCCATCATCCAGTCTGTCCTCTGCACGTCCATCACTGTCTGGCTTGGATCTGCCCTTGGATCTCTTGAATGGCCCTCCATCCAAGACTTATACATTTCCAGAGTCAGGAAACAGGAAGGAAACATCATTGCAGATCCATCTCACCCCGGACACAACCTGTTCCAGTTTCTCCTCTCTGGTTGGCGCTACAGAGCAGTGTATGGCAAAACCAACAGGCACAGGAACAGTTTCTTCCCACAAGCCATCACTCTGATGAACAGACTAACTTATGACTCAACTCTGCCTCTATTCAGCCACCTGTTTACTGGTTACCACTTATTATTTATTCATCATTCTCTCATTCTCTATTTCAGAGCTGCATGTTGTTATATTTTCATATTGTATATACTGTATACCAAATCCACCTACCTAAGTACAGAACACCTGCACATAATACTTATTTATTCCAGCATCCATCTCCGACATGTACATAATAATATAATAATAATAATTTACTCCTGCATCCTTTGCACTTTGCTCATTGTACTATTGTCTCAATCTGTCTATATTGTTTCTTTTTTGTTTAGTGTGTATATATGTGTTCTCTATACTGTATCCTATGTCTGACTTTATTATTGTATTATATAAGTAAGCATATCGTGAGCAATGTACAACCCTGAGTGAAATTCCTCGTACGTGTACACATACCTGGCAAATAAAGCTGATTCTGATTCTGATTCTAACTGACTCTTTTGGCCACTTGGGAGCAGCAGAAACAAGCTGTAAACACAGCACTGACATAGTGGATTTCACTTTGAAGTTTGTATTGTGAGAGGTGAGTGCATCTACAAAAATCAACATTAATTTCAGTTGTGTTTCTGGCCACCTGGTGAATGCACTTTTACTCACCTCAATAGCATAAGGTAGTAAAAAAGGGCCCCAGTGCAGGCTGTTATGATGGGCCCTTGGACTCCACAGTTAGGAAGCACACTCACGCACACACGCTGCATTTGTGTCTAGAAGTGAACCCTATATTGGCAAATTTGTGTGTTTTGTTTCCTTATTGTGCAGGGTTTAACAGCTGATAAGATTAAAGACAATAAATACCTAAACTATTTAATTTAAAGCTCCTTCAATCGATTTCTTTCCATATTAACATGTGAAATCCAACAGTTCTCTTTATGTGCTTTTCTCCAACACACATGCACGCTGCTGCTGCTGCTGCGGCTGTGTTGCTTGCACCTGGACGCAGCAGAATAAAGTACCCGACTATCATGTGATGGATTTTAGAGTCGGACTGTGTTACCTAAACTTTTGTATTGGCAAAGTACATAAGTCAAAGAGAAAGTTATAAGGAGCAAGGCCAGTGCTGTCATTGTCAAAATGTCAAACAAACAGCTGAGTGCAGGGGAGGTGTCCACTGTGCTGAAATGACACTTTTTCCAGGCATTTTCAGTACAATAACCTCCCGAATCACAGCAACCACATTCCTCTTCGACAGAGAGGCAAGACATTATGGTGAAAAAGAAAGAAAAGTGGCCTACTTAAAAACAGCACCATGTCCTGAAAACAGACCAGCTAAGGTGCACAAACAGTTTAATACCCACAAGCACATCAGCACAATTACAGGTAGGTCTACACAGCAGCAACCTGTCCTTGAAATGATAACCGCCTTTTAAACAGGGGCACGGCAGCCATACCAAATCCAATGAAAAAGCACTTGTAAAGTTACTCACCTATTTAAACGGCATCAGACGGGACTGCATTGAGCGAAATCTTTGACAGTGTCCTTAGTAAAAAATCCACAACAATCTGGGAGCTTTGCGACCCCTCTCCACCTGTTCTTTTCTCTCCCGTCTCTTCTTGAAAGTACTTTGATGTTTGAATGGCATGACTGCTAGCTTGTACATGTGACCTGCTAGTTTACTTTTGCGTTTCACTTGCTTGTCGTCTTGTCACATGATCAAATAGAAATTTAACATTGGACAGCCATGCATATTACCCATTTTTAATATTTCACCATATACCTTTTAGCCTACTGCTTGCTACAAAAGTCTGTATCAAGCATGTGGTGTCAGACACCACTGAAAAGGGGGAAATGCACATTTGAGAGTCCATAAACCACTTCATCTCATGTCTACAACACAGTTCAAAGTGAGCTGGATGTATACAGAGACCATGTAACCGAGGAGTCTGCTATTAATTCACATCCTTAATATAACTTTATGGGGAAAGCAGGGCAAAGTTGGCTATGGTCCTTCCCCTCTGGTGTTGTGTCATTCAAAGAAGGTTTCGTTCATAAGACCTAATCGTTTGTATGACTCGGGAGGAACGGGTTGTCTCAGTGAGTGATTTGTTCATTTTCACGCATGCGTGAAGGATCTTGGACTCTTACGTTCACTGTCACATGTCAGCTGCATGGACTCCATCAGCACAGGAAACAGAATTGATTAGTTCACGACTCTCAACTGTGGGTCTGAGTCGTTCATTTGTCACGTGACGGCTCCTACTGTGGAGCAGGAATGAACGACTCATTCACCGCTCACATGGGTCCTCCTCAGTCTTGAGTCAGAGAATGAGAGGCAGGTCGGCTGTCAGGTAACAGTCACTGGACTGATATTATATAGCTATTTTGTTAATTATGTGACATTTTATAAAGCATAACGTTATTACAGCGCAGTGATGTTGTGCTAAGTTATAGTTTTAACACAGCTGAGTCCTGCTAGTGTTTAACATTACAGCTAACAGCTGATGAGAGTTGTTCTGGGTCCGCTCCACTTCAGAGCCCTGACAGGATTCTACCTGGAGCCGAATTACCTCAGAGGTCATCTCCTCTCCAAAACAAACAGACCCGGTCATTAAAACATTAAAACACAGCCAGGTAGCAGCGTTAGCGTTAGCCCTGTAAACAGCTAACAGCTGATCCAGGTCCGCCAGAGAACGCAACTTAACTTTTCCTTTTTATTTACCAACAGAGCCGTGCTGTTGTTTCACAGATCTGACTGGTGAACAGCCTGCAGTGTTTGAGAGCGATGTGCTCATGTGTGTTTCTCTGTCTGCAGAATCAGGACCTGATGTGGCCCATTCTGCGTCCAGAACTGCCAAACTGATGCATTTATATAATGTGTTAATATTTCTCTCTGTGCTGGAGTTCTTTAAGAACTTGGTGGCTTGATCCAGATTATTATTAAATTGGCTGAATTTTAATAAGAGTGTGTTTATTCATATAGTTTATCAAGCTTATTACTTCTATATATTTACTGCAAATCTGATATTAATATTTTACTCATGGATAGGGACGTTAGGCTACTGTACGAATGAACACTTCAGAGATAATGATAGTAATTATATACATAAGCCTTTATGTGGCTGGTCTGGTTGTATACTCAGGAAAGATTGTGACAATGGAAGGATTTAGCTGGAGTAGTGGTGATTACATATTGACAACATATTTCTGTGGTTTTTACATTGTTTGAATTTGGTTGTGGGCTCAGGGGGGTTTATATAATGATGACATACAGTAATCAAGAGGTGAATTTGTGCATTATACTTTGTCAAATAAAGCAAGCCAGGCAACCTTCCGTGTTTGAGAACGGCGCTGTTTTTTAATCACCCACTAGGGCTGCAGCGCCACAATAACCAGCCTAGTTCAAATGAACGAAATGACTCAAAAAAAGATTAGTTAATTTTAATGAACGAGATTTGAATGAATGAGTCTGTCAAAAGAGTCGAACTTCACTGCCATCACTATTCCCCTCCACTAGAAAGCCGATCAGCTGATTTTAATGGCCAAAGCCTGAAACATATTTCAGCCAATGGTGTGGTTCCACTGGGGTAATGATCTGTTATTCTTCTACTGCGTGTGTGGCATGCACAGTATAACCGGTGGGGAAAATTGCTTTTAAACCTTATTTTGGGGAAAAGTCAACAAACTTGTTCAGCAATTTTAATTACATTTTATTGCTGATTCCATTCATGTAGTTTTTATGTCCCGATGAGTGTAAAAGTGCAGTTCTGGCTCTCTCCCCATTCATTCAAATAGGAGCCTGGTCTTGTTAGTCCAAAATAGCTGCCCAGAGGCATTTTTACAATGTAACCTGGCGGGGATGCTCCTGTCACGGGCCCCCAGTGCAGCTGCACTTAATTTACATACGCCCCTGATTCACCTTTGAACTCTGTTGCTCTGCACCGACTGTCTGGTTCTTTAGCTACTAAATGTTCCACTATGTTCAATAGTTAGTCTCTAACGATGTCTGTCTGCCGTTCGGCGCTGGGCTGCTAGTGTCCAGTGGGTTTTTAAAGCTTTTTTGCTGAAAACAGCTCCCTGCTACTGGCAAAAATGAAGAGTGAGAGTAAATCAAAACAGTACATTTGTAGACCAGAAAACCAAAACAATAGATGCTATAATGCTCTGTTGGGCTTAAGGGGATTGCAGCTTTAGGAGACAATTCCCTGTGGGCTACACACTGTGATTAACCCTTTCTAATTAGTCATTTGATCCATTGTCAGTGTAGCAGCTTTAAGGAACTGTTACTGTGTTGTGACATCAAATTGCAAAAAAATTGTTTGGGATCACACTCAACTTTATGCTAAACCATGTACAAAATGCTTCCTGCAGATGCTCTATGTGTTGTGATCAAAAATTCATACACAAAAATAGACATGTACACATGCACTTCCTAATTTAGCTATTTTCCTTCAGGCTATAAGTGTCTAAATCAAGCCTCCAGGGGCAAATTGAGCCACCCAGAACTCAATCCTGCATCCATCCAGTCCTCCCACTCCCTGAGGCCCATGAAGATACTTCCTCCTGGGACACTACTCCCACTCAGCCTTGGGGCTGGAGCACATACTGACGTGTTGGAACTACCTTGGAATTCAAGAGAGAAGAAGAGAGAGAGAAGAACACAGCTAAAATCAGGGTTTGCATATACAAAATTATGAATTTTTCCAGTGTTTGTGTGGACTTTGACAATTGTTGAAAGATGAATATAAAAGTTTTAAGTTAAATGATGTCTTTAGGAGGGACACACAGTCAGGAATTGCCATCAGTGATGGCGCCCAGTGTAAACTCTGAGCTGGGCAGCTGCCTGCCTGTCGTCTATTTCCTCCAGTATCTACCTCCAGCACACTCACACACACCAGCCAACAGGCTCCTTCTGTTCCTTTATCATGCATACTGATATCAACACATACTGTAGGAGTGCAAAGGGAGTAAATGAGCACATACACACACACACACAAATGCACACAGAGAAGATGAAAGGTACGGCGACTGAGGGGGAAAATAAGAGAGAGAGAGACAGTGAAGATTGCAGCTTAACCTCTTGGCTCTGCTGTAAAGCAGCACTCACTCACTGGAGCCTCGCTGATAGCCATCTGTCTGGCGAGGGGAGACAGCTTCACCTTCCCAACACATCAGCATGCTTACAAACCCTCATCCCACAAACACAAGTACTGCCACTCACACACAACTAGCCTACACTCTAAGGCTAGTTGTGTGTGAGTGGCAAGTAGACAATGTAAAAAAGATATTCTGTGTGACTGGTGTTGTACAGTTTTCATTTATCCAACAGAAATGAAGGTTTAGATGATTCTTTATCTGCAAAATGAATCCTGTGACCCCTTAAATTCAACTTAAACTTTTAGTTATTTTCTTCATTCATAAAAAACTTTGCTTTTCAGATATGCAGCATGTGCACCCACAGCGATGATTAAGATCTATTTAAAGTGAGCATGGGACATTCATCGACAAAGAATGAGCTATAACTTGGAAATCCTGAACAGAATCCAAACCACTTTAGATTTTGGCCATAAATCTGGAGCTTAGTCAATAGCTCCCTCTCTAGGTGATGGCTGAGCTAAAGAAAACCTTTGCCTCACCCACATCCTCACCCTCTTCCCCCTGCACTCTTCCTCCTCACCTCATCCTGCCATCCTTTAGCCCACTCTTAAAACATAAATTCCTTGAAATCCTCCCACTTCTCCACCTCAGCCTCCCCTCCACAGCCCTCTCCCCGCTCCTCTGTGTCCTCTCCACCCCTCAATCCATCTCTGTCCTCCTGATCAATAATCAATCTGCAGGGGCCGAGGCCAGGGGCCCTGCGCCATCTGTCTCCATCGGCAGACCTGAGAGAGAAAGAAAGAGAGAGAGAGAGAGAGAGCAAGTGCATGAGAGAAAGAGAGGGGAGAGAGAGGAGAGAGAGGAGATAGTGTTCAATTTATCTCCATCTATCTCCATCTATCTCCATCCGTGGTCAGGTCCACTCTGCCGGTATAGATCATAATTTGGAGAGGTGTAATTGCTGGTCAGAGACTGGGGTGGATGCTAGAGGGGGGAGGAGGGAGAAAGGGGGGCGTCAATAATGTTTCTACAGTCCAGCCCTCCCCTCTGCCCCACCTCCCCACTCTCCTGCCTGACCCAGTTTCCCTGTTTTTCGCCTCTTCATCTCTTCCTCTCTGTCTCTGTCTTCTTCTCACTTCTCCTGCCGTCCTCACTTTTCTCAATTCAATTTACAAAGATCCACAGACCAAAACAACATAATTTATCACTCCTTTTCCTCTACTCTGTGCTGGTGTGTGTAGTTCTGTGTGTGTGTGTGTGTGCGCACATGGAGTTTGTTCTGGGCTCTAATCCTGGAGGACCAGCACCAACAACGCCCACTCTCAGCGTCTGTCTTGCACTTGACATCCGTTTGAGCGTTCATGCGTCAGAGGAGGATGTCGCTACTATGATAATGATCTACCTAGTAACACCTGCCTCAGAAAAATAACTCTTGGCTCGATAAATGAATTGTTGAATACACTTGAGCATGTCGCGCCAAGCTTGCCAAGACCTGGAGGAGATTTTTCCATCGCCCTAATTTGATCACACTATTACCTAAGCAAGTACGTGCCACATGATAGCAGCTATGAAAGAAGCCTATCCAGAAGTGTACTCATCGTGTTTGTTTAGACCCAGAGTTTTTCTTTTCTTTGAACTCTGTGGAAATTATGAAAGATCCATACATTTTGTTTCATTTTTACCAATTTGGCTGAATACTTCATTTGTAACCCGAAGATATTTCCACTTGTAGGCAGGTTTTCTCTGATAAATGCTGTCATGATTCTCACACGTTAACAAGACAAAGAGTCTATAGCCATGCTTGCAGATCTGTGAGGCTGTGCTTTGTCACAGGAGTGAGCAAAATGCTAACATCAGCATGTTACCTTGCTCACAATGTAAAATGCTTACATGCTGATGTAGCAGGTATAACATTTACCATGTTCACCACCTTATTTTAGCACGTTAGTATGCTAACAAGTAATTTGCACCTAATGATAGCACTATGCCTCTATGAAAAGTGACAGGGTCACCAAAATGATAGCAGGAGGAAATTAAGGTGTCATAATTCTTGGCAATCCGTCCACCAGTTGTTACAAGCATTTTACTAAAGAAACACAAGCCTTTGGTGGAGCTGGAGGAAAAGTCAAAGGATCACCAAAGTCATTATTACCGTCTGGGCATCATGAATATCTCAAATTTTGTGCCAGTATTTCACATGATAATTGAAAATTTTGATGGTTTGACTGTTGGCACAAAAAGGAAATGTTACCAAAGTAAATAAGATTCATCATCGTGGCACCTTGGATATCTGTACCAAAATCCATGTCAATCGATTCAGTAGTTATATCCAAGATATTTCACTAAGTCAAAACTGTCAACCTCATGGTTGTACTAGTGGAAAAGTCAGGGGATCACCAAAGTCAATAGGATACATCATCTGGGGACCATGAAAATGTACAAAATGTCATTGCAATCTATCCAGTAGTTGTTGGACTGACCGACTGACCCCATCCCTAGAGCCATGCTGCTGGCACAGCTAAAAAGTGTAATTTGTAGCTCTACATAAATGGTCTGTCTTTAGATTACATTGAAAACCTTTGTCATTCCTATTTATACCCACTTGAGGGATGTGCTTACCACATAAAGCTTCCTAAAGACTTACAATAAGTGAACCATTTTCTAGTGTGTTTTACATCTCCATTTGTCTTAAAATGCAGATAGAAAAGAGTCAGTTGACCACTTGAGACACAACATTTCTGTTCTTTTTTTACAGTACAACCTAGAAAGGTGTGTCACAAGAGGCAAACACATACTCTCAACCGCTGAGCGCTTACACACACACACACACACACACACACACACACACAGATGTGTGGGCACTGACTGAGCTACTGTGAGTGAGAGTACCTGGCCTGTGAAGGATAACCCAAAGGGGAAACAAAGAGCCAATTAAACTTTAATGAGCTGGTCACGTATCAACTAAAGCCTGCTGCAGCAGCACCTCTGCTCAGTTCTCTGGCTCTGCTCTGTTCTCAAAGCACAAATTTCCATCCATCCATCCATCGTCAACCGCTTATCCTGCGTACAGGGTCGCGGGGAACCGCAAATTTTTCTCTCCCTAATCAAACTGATGTGGAAACTCCAAATCTCTCTCAAACAAAAACACAAGCAGAAACATACAAAAGATCCAAAGATGAGGATATATTTAGCTTTTGGGTTTTGGGTTCTGCACTTGTCTTCCTTAACTGTTCTCAAGAGATCTAGTATTTGTTGTGCAAAACCAAGGACAGCTGAATAACAATATATACTTTGGAAAATATTTAAAATGCCAACAGGCAGAATTAGACAAAGTAGTTTGGAAATGCATTTTCATAGTTTACATTAACCTATTTTGTTCTTAGATTGGGATTGTCCTAATGTGACAGACTCTACCTACCTTGGATTTCACACAGATTTAAAAAGGCTTAACATAACAAATATTTGACCTGCAGGTCTTACCACATGGTTACTAACTTAAAAAAAGCACTGTTGCCATTCTTCCCCACCCCGACATAAATAATATACATACACTGTATTGTATGGGATATGCTAATATATTCTGAACAAACGTTCCGGCCTCCCACAAAGCCCCCGTTCTTGCTGTTCCTCATCAGTGCTTTCTGCTGAAATGTACGATTTGCAATATGTAGTTAATGAGTTGTTGAAGGCTGAGAATGAATCCCATTCTAGTCGTAATTGTGTAAGGTTTCCCGAGGGGGGTGAGTGTGTGTGTGCATGAAAGTTTTTGCATGTGTACTTCAGCATGTATGTGTGTCTCTCTGTGTGTGCCTGGTGCCCGAGTCTGTGTGTTCCTTTTTTTGTGCGTGTGCGCATACACATGTGTGTGTGTGTGTGTGTGTGTGTTCGTGCTTGTCGGCTGAAACAGAGAGGAATGGAAAAAGAACAACAGATACAACATTGTGATGGGCAGAGTGGGAAGAAATACAGATAGAGGGAGAGGAAGAGGAGTGAGAAACCCCTTCATGATTGTGAGGAAGACGTTGAGGAGGGCATCTCACCAGGAAAAGAGCCAGAGATGGAAGAGCTGTTTTTACACAGACCTACTTCTGTCAGTCAGTTGAATGTCGCTGAACATTTAGCGAGAAGCTGCTGACACACACACATGCATGCTCCACTAATACTTGGCAGACAACAGCAAATATAAGAAGAAAGAAAAACATTAAAATTGTGCGCTTGGTGCGTAGGCGTGGGGATCAAACAGTTCCTGGAGAAAGTCTCTAAATTTAGCATTTGAAACTTTAACAATGATGTACAGCATGAGATGTTTGTGTGTGTGTGTGTGAGTGTGTGTAACTATATGTGTGTGGCTATGTGTTTTGAGGTTTACTATGACAGTGAAAGGTTGGGAGCTCATCATGCTTGACAAGAAAGACATGCTACTTCTCACGTACACACACACACACACACACACACACACATACACAAACATACTGTACACGCACAGCAAAACATTTGCACAACAGTCAAACATAAATCATAAGCAACCCAGAGCATACACACTATTCATACACTTCCACATTCCAGCACACCTTATCTGCCCCGACAGTGTTGACTGACACTCTCCACTTGAGGAGATTAAGTGTGCTCATGCTGTGTCGGCACAGCTTGACGTCCATTTATCCTCAAAACTCATATGAAGCATCTCCGTGAGCTCTGTGCCAAACACGTGCACACACCATCCACCACGTGCTCATTCACCAATTTCATTGAACACTCATGCTACTTTATTATTACTGCTGTCTTTGGAGAAAATAAAGTAAAGCTTTTCTTCCCACTTGAATCCGATGTTTGCATGGTCATTTATGTGCTGACTTGATTTTTGGGCCCACTGGGGCTGTGAAACTTTACATTTTTCAGAAAATGAGGATCCTTTTCTTTGCTCTTAAAAATTATTTTCGAGGTATGTGCTTTTCATCCAACATCAGCTGTATGCAGTTTAATTGCCACACAGGGAGAAGGAGCCTGTGGCGTTTGTGGTTCCAACAGCAGCAGATTTAACCAACACACTATAAATACACACACAGCCATCTGGATACTTGCAGGGTACAGATAACTCGCTGGCAACAGCTGCTGATCTCTCTTTATGCCAGTTAACATTAGGATATTATTCATTTTTACCATTTTACAGGCCACTGAGCTAATGATGGGTCTGAGGTGAGGCTACATGAGAAGCCCACATTAGACAAACTGAGCATGTAAGGGCCCAGTCTGGTTATATATAACAACCTCTTTTGTACTATTTAGTTTCTGGTTTTTAAGTGATATCCCAGGTAGCTGGATGGCAGCTGTGTGTTGGCTGTCCTGAATGCGTCCTGGTATTGGTAGACCAAATGTGAGGTGGTTTTGGCAAAGGTTAGATTACCAACCAGGCCAAAAAGACAACTGCAGGTTCACTTTCTGTCATTTGATTTTTGGTCATTTGATTACTTGCTAATTTGCTTACATACAATATCAGTATGGTGCCACATTATTATGTAATCTTCTAGAATGGTCAAAATATAGTTATGAAACCTTAAAAGGTTTAGTTTAAGTTGTACTCAAATGCTGTTTAATCAAATTACTCCATACTAACTGACATACAGACAACCTGGAGACAGGTAGTATTTCAGTATAGGAATACTGGATGGTTTCTGTGTCTCTGGCCAAAATATTGTGACACTTCTATTTATAATATGCCTCGTGACCTGTGCATGATGGGAACTTGGAGGCAACAGGAGGCCCAACAACACATTTGCCCCAGGGCCTCTGAAGAGGTTTGTCCAACCACATACATGGCTACCTGATTTGGCCAGAATTTAGTGTTGCTGACTTGGCCCAATTTAGGGCTAAGAATCAGATCCAGTTAGCAGTACTGTAGATTCTGGGGTGTCATTTTGTTGCTCTAGGTGTGCCAGATTTAGGCCACTGCTGTGCTGAGCATATTTGCCTACCTGGAATTCCTTTCCCGTCTTCTGCTGCCTCCCTGAAACACATTACAATGTAGAGGGCTGTCACATCTTGTCAGTTGCACTCTAAGGACAAGACAAAAACGTTTTTATTTTTAATTAACATGATTTTATTTTTATTTTTTACAATAACATAAAATCAAATAATCGCCAAGTTGAGATAAGGAAACATATGTACCACAGAATGCTGACCAATGCCTCTTATTAGTTTTCCTTTTTAACCAAACTAAATAATTCTTAAACCTGCACAAAACCCAGATCAGGAGCACGGCTGTGTACATACGTCCGAAAACCCATGCTGATACATTCACACAACAGGAAAACAGAGGCTTTTCCTGGTGTGAAGGGGATGTCACACATGATGGGAGGAAGGAGAGGAGGGGGCAATATGTCGGGGTGAGGTTGGGGCAGAATGATGAAGGGACCTTTCAAAGGACAGATGGGAATGAGACTCTAAATCAATACCATCCAAGGGTGTTTTGTTACTAACACATACAGCGAGGAGCCCACGTTCGATACTCCTCACCTGACTGCTCAGACCCCTCACACCCTCACACGTACACATTCACTCTTTTTTTCCTGTGCTTTTATCTCCTTTTTTTCCCTCAGTCACACTTCTTCACACTTTGTGACATTTGATTTGACATTGCGAAGAGTCACTGTTCTCAAAACTGTTAACTTACAGTGTAAAGTGGGAATGTGTCGGGAACCCAAGACCCTAATTTTGTTTATGTTATTAACAATACATTCTGACCATTTAATCACAACACCAACTATCTTATAAAATGAAACAGTGGATGTTAGTGTAGATGAATTCCACTCCTATTTATAGTGTCAATTGTTTGTTATTTCAACACTGGTAACTTTATTATTGAGCCAGCAAAGTAGTAAAATGTAAAATGAGAGCATACTGTAGCCCAACAATATTTTGTTTGTTGATTTATCTATTGTACTGAGTTTATGAGTGTACGAGTCAAGACTCTAAATTCAGTGCAGAATGTGCACTATTGTTTTTGTCTCTATGTTGGTTTGTTTTTGCCGTTATCTATTTGTTATTCTGACAGTAAACCAAACAGCAGCTCTGGAAATGAAAATGGGTTTTATGTATGGAGTAATAACCTAAATGGATTTCTCTCTCTCCCTCTCTGCATTGCTCTGGGAGCCTGTGGCCATTTATCTGCCAGTGTCTAATTATTCATTAGTGAACACAGAGAAAGAAGCACGGAAAACATAGCTGTGCATTCACTGCAGCAGACCAGCATTACTCTCCAAACTCATGCTCCTGCCTCCTTCTTCCCTTCTTTCTCAAACTCCACTACTTCAGTTTCAGATTTCCACACACTGGGGCCACAGGGGTCAATCTGTCCTAATGCAATAAATTGTAGATATACTGCCCTGTGATGAAATCATTGAATTACATCCAGTCACTTCAGCTAGTGTTTCCAAATAGGAAGACTATTACATTTAATTCAAAACAGGGTGTTTTACCTTCAGGTGTTGCTGTCTGCTGTTGAAAAGACTGTTTTGAAAAGACAAACACCGCTGAATCGGCTGCAACAATGCTAATCCTGTTCAGGTTTGGCAGAGGATCTACAAAGCTCTTGATCAGTGCTTTGCACACAAGTGGCCAGCAGAGGACACTGTGTGAACTATTGCATGCAAATCAAAATCCAAGCCAGCACCTCAAGTGTATAATGTGTGTTAACACATGTACATGTGCTCTTGTTTGTCAGGCTTTTGTCAAAATCTATTTAACTGAAACAAATGAAACACATAAAAACAGTGAGTTTATTTCAAACAAATTATATAATCTGTACAGATGACAGTTCAGATTGGGAATTTACATTGGGTTTAATATTCCATACTTTACAGCAATGATCCATTAACGTATGTAGCTATAGGGGTCTACCGTAAGCTTTACCAGTAAGTCACCTGTAAGTCTGGTGTCTGTCTTGGACTATTTTGTAGCAGTCCTGCTGCAGATACTATTTGTTAGACAAGACTGTCATCTAGTGGTGCTGTCTGTGTTACACACAACTGCCTGATTATGATGGAAGTCAACATCTTCCACATAGTACAGGCTGTTTGAAATGATGACCGTGCTGCTGGATGTCGGCAGATTCTGCGTAGCCCTTCCAGCCTAGGACCCCGAGCATTACATCACTGACATAATTTGTGAAAAGATGAGGGAAACACATAAGTTTAAGGGATGTGATTGTTAAGATGGGCCTCCTCACTAAAATAATGTTGTAATAATCCTACTTATATTTGTTGCTGGTTCTACTAAGACAATGTTGGCCGAGGAAAACGTATCATGCATGAATGTGTGTTTACGTAGTAGATCTACTGTTTTGTATGACATGTAAATTGACGGGATGGCAGTTATTATAGTAAAAAGTATTATTTTGCACTTTGCAACTCTGAATAAGCTGTTATATGGAGCCTGTAGGCTCGTGTTTCCAAACCCAGTCCTCGATTTCACCTCTTCTGCAGGTTTCTACTTTATTTCTACTGTCGCACAGCTGGTTGAGTTCAGGGGTACACACTTTATGCTCACCTATTTCAGGGCATATCTGTTTCTACCGCTCAACCAATCGGTGTGAAACTTTTGCTTAATTGCAATACCGGTTAGAAAAACAGACATTAGATGACCTGCGGATGGCGCCACTGCTCTTTAGAAATAAGCTGCTTTCTCTGTGGTGAAATCCTTGAGTGGATGGAGAAAGTGTTGGCAGAGGCTCAAATGGTTATTGGTATTGCAGTACAACCAGCGGCCTAATGATGGCGTCCAATCAGACGTCAGTAATCACAGAATAATGTTATTTCAAGTTTTTAATAGAGGAGAGTATTCATACACGATTTGTTTTATGTTCAGGTGGGTTTCTTCTCCACCCACCATTACCCTGAATGGGTTGAATATTTCCTTACAAAGTTATGCAGATTTTTCACATTTTAGATTTGGTTGTGTGAAAATAAATAAAGCCTTAGCTCCTGATAAAACATGGGCCTAAGTTTGAATTACTTCACCGCTCTCATATCCTTACACAGATATGAATGAGCTCGAACCTTACACCATATTACGATTTTTACGGAACTATCAAGCTTCTGGTAGCAGGTATTTGATTCATTCAGCTACTTCTTAAGCAGGCCATTTCTTATAATCTGATAATTAAGAGTTTATCTAATAATTGGATTTAATAAATAACAAAATGGATTTAAAAACCAAAAAAAGGCCTTCGGATGTCCATTAACTGAAAGTGTCCCGCCGGCTGGTTATAAAAGTGTACAAGCTCCTAATAAAAAGTAGGCCTACATATTTTATTACTCCTTCGCAACGGCTCTTGAGAACATGTGTATTTACAACCGATAGCCTAATCTGTATGTATACTGTAGCATCAGGCATGTTCTTAAGAGAAAGAAGAAAAAGCCTATTGCCCCTCAGCCTTAAAAATAGGCTATTAAAAACGTCAAGTCCAACGTGAACAATTATTTTATGAAAGCTTTCAGTGCCAAAAAAAACACGCTTTATGAAATGTGGTGCTCAGGTTCAAGGCAGCTGTGTGCTGTTGACACAGTGTTACAAAATTACCTAAATATATCAGTAAGTTTATGTTTGCCTGTACAGTGAAGATAAATTTAATTTACCTCAGCTACAGCGGAAAGCTGCAGTCAGAAGAGTAATGTATGCGATCAATCAATATATCTATCTCAAATAATTATTATAGTCTCAGAATTGTTTTTATTAACCTGAAACGCAGGCTTTTCCTTTATGATTTATCAACTGCAGCCTCAGGGCTTTGTGTGTTTGATTTGCTGTCTAAAGAGATTCTGATTTTTTCAGTGTTCGGGTGCAGCAACAAGAGCTTTACCTGCCCGAGGTCTGAATATCTTGGAGGGTTTTCAGTTTATGCATGGAGGCCGTTACAGCACGCCTCGTCTATTTAATGCACTCTTGACAAATTAAAAAGTGTTACATGTGGGTGGTACATTCTTATATCGGTCTCAACATTAAATAATTCAACTTTCTTTAAAATAACATTTATTTCCAGCATATTCATACAATGTGACAGCACAGCTTGAAACATCTGAAGAGGAACTGACTTGATCCAGCACTTTGTCACAACATATTTGAGCTGACTAACGGATAAATGAAAATTCAAATATAGCATAGCATTTCATATTACCAAATGCAATATATAATACAGGCAGTTGGAAAATAACAACAAAAAAGGTGAGAATAATAGGCTACATAAGGGAAAAAAGGGATGGCATTTACATATTATTAGTTGAACTTTTACATCAGGAAATAGTGTTAACATCTGTAAGCTACATGTTATAATAACTTAACGTGCCTCATTTAATATTCCGTGTGTGAGAGAAATGCACTTTAGATTTTGAAAATGTATATGCAATTCAGTTTCACCAACCAGCTGATAAATTTGTTGGGCTTTAAAAATTCATAACTCTCTCATAAACCATTTCTACTTTATTTTATTTTAAATCCTGCTGACATAAAAAATCAGTAGGCTAATGAAATCAAGTATATGTAGTTTTAGTCTTTTGTGCAAACTGGGTTTACTTTCCGAGCTTGACCGTGATTTACATTGGAATCTATAAATATCTTTTCAGTTACGTCACGTTAGTTAATTGATGGAACAATCAGGTTCACACGCGGGGGAATGACATCCAAACGTCTGTGGTCAAACATATAAAATTACTTTTGAAAATTACACATAAGTGAGTTTAGTTTCTTCCCTCTCAGACCATTGGACTGCAAGCCAGATAATCCTATTATGTACAGTAGCCTGTAGCCAAAACACGTAACAGATTTTCGCCAGAACTTTCAACACTTGTGGCTACAAATACAATGGAGTGTGTCTCTGTTGGTCCGCCAGCCTCACTGCTTTTCCGGCGTGTTGTTGACCAAAGGCCCGTACAGGCCATTGGCATAGCCTTGCTCCTTGTGTAACATTGTCCTGTCCCTTATCAGGTCGCTAAAGGCATAGTCCATCGGGGGTCTAAAGCCCAGAGTGGGCATCAACCCGGTGGTGGAGTAGGGAGTCATGAAAGCCAGTCCCCGGCTGTGCGCAGAGTAGGCCAGTCGCAGCGGGTTCAGTCCCAGGTGGGTGCCCAGAGGATATGCGCTGGGGTCGGCGCCGAAGTGCGGGGCGTTTGGCTGGAGAGGAGAAAACGCAGAGCGGTTGCTGAGCGTCATGGCTCCCGGTAACATGGGCCTCGTCGGGGCGGTCGTGGATGCGGAGGACGGCGGAGCCTGCTGCGCGTTTTGGAGCATCCTCTCGGCCGTCCACGTGTCTTCGGGCCCGGTTTTGTTGGACGCCTGAGCGCCGCTGTTGTTCAGGATCTGCTCGATGGCCTGCACCACGTCCTTACCGCAGCCTTGCAGGACGAGCTCCAGGACGCTCCGCTTGTGGCTGGGGAACACCCGGGTCAGGATGTCGATGGCGTTCATGTGCCGGGAGGCCGCAGAGGACGGGGAGGGCTCCTGGTCGTCTTTGTCGGTCTCAGAGCCAGAATCAGAGCCGAGGGAGCTGACGGACCCTGGAGTTTCTCCTCCGTCTTTTAAAGGCTTGGAGACCGGCGAGCTGATGAAAGACTCACTGTCTCCGTTCTCTGAACCCGAGCCTCCGTGTCGGCCGTCTGGGGACGAGATGCCGGGGGCCGAGTCACTTTCGGTGGACGCTGGTTTCCCCACAGCCTGCTGAGCCTGAGTGGTGGCAGATCCGGACAGCTGGCTCTTTGGAAACATCTCATACTTCTGGATACTTGAATCTGTTGACACAATCAGAACATCACAGTGTTCACAAAATGTGCCAACGTATGAATGTTACAGTAGGCTTGATATATTGATCATTATTAGTGAATTAATCAGCAACAGATGTCGAAAGTCAGGAAATAAAAACTAAATCCCACAGGCCTTAAATGGGGAAGCAGTTTTAAACACGTGTCTATTAAACATTAGCCTACTACCCAAACGTCAAACTGCACATGAGCCAGTACCCGTTAAATGCACCGGATTTTAATAATAATATGCCAAACACAAATCCAGTGGCATAGACCGACCGCTGTACCTCCAAGCAGCCACATTACAACTCACCAAAATAGGCCTGTAACGGTTTAATATAAAAGGACGGAATAATTTAGACTTAGCCAATACTTATTGAGCTAGGCCTACCCCGTTTTAACTTAACCTGCTTTGACAGTTACTGCTGCTTTACGCCTGTGTTACTCAAGCCTGTGTTTTAATGTGATTTTAGATATGAAGCCTGCAGGTTTTTATAGGCCCACATCTCTGGGCTACCTGCTCTAAAAGAACCGAGGCCTGCACTGCTTCGTCTTTATGTGAACGCGTGCAGGTGCTCCACTCACCTGAGTTACTCTCACTGCTGACAGAGCCATACACCTCGTAGTTTGGACGCGGCGGGATGATGCCGTTGGCGGCGGCCAGGGCGAGTCCCTCCGCCGTCCCGTAGAGCAGCTGCAGCTCTCTGGCTTCGTTCTCCTCCTGCGCCTGCTGCCTCCGCAGCGCCACTTGCGCCGCCATCACCCTCTGCCTCTCCGCAATCAGTGTGCACTTGGCGCACATACAGTCCTTCCAGCGGCAGTAGCGCTTGTGGCCCTTCAGCGCGGAAACCACGCCGTGGTTCCTACAGCGGGCACACTTCGGGGTGCGCGGGTACTTGTCCGCGGTGCGCAGGAGGATCGGAGGGCCGCGCAGCAGACTGCTGGCCATGGACACCGGGATGGAGGCTGCTGCCGCGGCCGCTGCTGCCGCTCCTGGGTGGACTTGAGAGGCAGAGGAGACTGTGGGGAGCTCCGGTCTCAGATCCATGCCCGTCTTCTACACTTATGTAGCTGAACTATAAACAAGAAAACGGCGTTGTTCTGAACGATCTGTTAATAGGTAAACTAGTATAGAGCCGTTCACATCTGCTCAGCGGTTCTCATCATCTCTGGCAACAGGTGAAGTCAACGATGTCTGTCTACTGACGAGGTTGTCGTGCACAAAAAACTACGATCAAAACTCTACATGAAAGTGTTAGAGGAGTCTGGCGAAAAAGAAAAATATGAAGATACTGTCGACTTTAAATCCGAAAAGAGCAGGAGCCTAGAGGAGCGAACATTCCTCCCTGATAGAAAGTTAAAACTGTCCAGGAGGAGCCGAGGTTGTTACTCGCCGCAGCCTGAGACACTAACTTCCTCCAGAGATTGTCGGTGGATACAGATCCTCTCTCCCCTCTCTATTGTTGCTCCTACGTTTTCATTAGACAAATTTGACAACAATGTGGCGCCTGTCATTGGCCAAAGGGGGAAGGAGCAATCTGATTGGCTTGCCTCTTTTTTCAACTGTGTCCACCTGAGTTCTTATTCCAAATATCAAGTGTTAAGAATCTGAAGGGAGTTCCCGAAAAGCTAAAATCGATGCTGTGTATTTATAAAATATATATATCTATTTTTTTTTTTTTTTATAGATTTAAAACAATAGCCTGTGTTTTTCCATGTATTCAGCTGCATCATACCATAAGCTGCCAAACAGGACATTCAAAATTATATATAATAACCCTAAAATGAAAGAAACATTTTCATCTATTCCAAGAACTTTCTGTAGATTTCTCAAGAAATATTCTGTGTCTTTTGGCGAGATGATTGTTGGGATATGAAGTCTCCATCCCTAGCGTCTTGATACGTTTACGCTGCAAAAAGACTTATATTTCCCCCCCAAAAAAGATGCCGCCTGACTGTATTGGCATCAGCCTGGAAGGTAAGTATAAATCATTTTATTGATTCAAGAAGAGGCTAAATTTGATCTGTCAGAAGAAAGTCTATATATTTGCAGAGCGGTATTGACTGCAGAAAGTGAAGCTATCGATGATGCTAAATGGTTAACGTGCACGGTTCACTCGGCTCCAGAAAAACTAAGTGTTTAACCCTGTCCAAATTATGATCTGGTGCCGTGGTCACTACACTGCATGCAACGAAATATTTTATAACCAATTTTAAATACAGTATAGCAGTTTAAACATTTCAGGACTTCTATTTAAGAGACAATTTTCTAATTAACCACACGACCTCTTCGTTTATACTATAGGTTATATTCAAAATAATATTTTATTTACAGCCTAAATTTAATCATTTTCGTTTTATTGAGTCACGGATTAAATGCCAAACCTCTGCTAATGTATTGTGCTTGTGTCTTTATTTCTTTTTTTCCACTGTAATGTTACAACATCTCAAATGAAACGGATCTATAATAACTATTCTTGGCTTCAACACATTTTCAAGAATGTTTTTTAAAAAATTGTTCGTGCTCATTTTTCGATTTTCCTCTAATGAGTCCAACATGCCATGCAGCACAGCGAAACCATTTCTTAAAACACACACGTGTTTGTTGTCCGTGTTTGTGCACGATTGTACATGTTTAATTATTAAATTAATTACAGAAATAAAACAAAAACATCTGACAAGTTTTAAAATTATGGTTGCTATTTTTCTATTTACACGCAGAAATAAGTGTATGTTATTGTTAACGCTATAATTGTGTAGCCTATATTTAATCTCAGCTTTAACTTTTATAGTTACTAATTCTCAGTTAAAAATATGCAATAATAAAAATAACAAAATTAGAAATTGGAATAAATTATTATTATTATTATTAAAAACTAAAATACAAAGGTCTAACTGAAGACTAATTAAATTACGTTATAATCAATAGGCGTTCCGTTATAATAGCCTATAAAAAATAGTAGATCTACTTCAATATTGGAAAGGTTAGCTGTGTGTGACTGAGGAAAGACTTATTTTTCATTTGTTAATTTATAACTATTATCAGCGTGGAAAAAAATATATAATTAATTTCCTCTGTCGTATCATTAAATGCTATTAAAACTGAGCTGGGTGACTGAAGAAAATGCTGTAATGCTTCCGGAGATTTAAGGAGTCCAAGACGCGCAGAGCTACAAAAGGGCAACTCCCGCAAAACCACCTGCTTCCTCACCTGTTCCCTCAGGGGCATGAGTCACGCAGCTACTTGAATCTTGAATTCAGATTAAAAAGTTATAGATGTTTTTATTTTTAAATCAACAATTGTCAGTTCCTTGAAGGAACAGCAGTCTTGGTGACGAAGAAGAACAACTTGAAGCTGATGAAGAAAGAAATGGCTGCTTGTGCAGCTGTGTGTGTGTGTGTGTGTGTGTGTGTAGCCCTGACGCTTTCCCCCTCCCAGGCTCATTGTTTACTTTCTGAATCACTGTAAGCAAATGCCATCTGTTTCCCTCGCCGCTGTCATCTGCACCTTAATTACCTAGCCAACGGGCTAATAGAGACGATATTAAAACTACATCTTTCTGACATTCAAAGTAATTATCTGCACGGGCGACGATTTCCCTCGGATGGAAATTGGCCGTCCCTGCACGGTGAAGTGATAGTTGCAAACTGCGGAGACGGCCCGGCGCTCAGTGGAGAGATTAATTGAGTATGCGTTCACCTCATGAATGGAGAAATGATTAAAAATAAATAAATAAAACCAGCCCGCATTTCTTCTTAAAGTCTGGCTGCTCACTGTGTTGTATGAGAGGAGACAAAACGAAAGAGCACAGTTAAAGACAATTATTGACAGAGTTCCTGCAGGAAAACATGAGCTGATATGTCAGCTCTTATCATCAATTTCCACTGTTGATAAGAGTGAATCACTTGCACAAGTGCTTCTTGAGCTAGATTTGTCTTTAATATCACCACAAGTGAATTAATTATGAAGGATGTCCACTTAAATTGCAGGCCTTGGCTAAACTATCACTGATTTCATCCAAGGCATGCAAACTTTTATCATTTTAGTTTGGCTGAGCCTAAAGGAAAGCTCTTTTTTTTTTTTTAAATGCATTATGATAGGGATTACGTTCACTATTATTCCTCCTGGACCAATTAAAAATGCCCCCCGCGCAATTAAAAGTGACTGTGAGCACTTAGAAAATCCAACATTCTTTTAACCACTTCATTAGGCCTATGCATAAAAAAAACCTATGCTATGCTTTCATTTCTTTCAGGAAGGCTACAGACGAGTGGGTTTTTAACACCCTTTTAAGATCACAACAAAGGCCATGCTTGACCCAACATATGTAGCAGCATGTTTCCGCTGCCCCTGCACCCCGGTGCGGCTTTCTAGCGGCCTCTCCCACTGCCGCTGCCCCGCCTGCAGCCCGGCGGGCCCGGATCCCCTCCCGCGCTCTCCCGCCGCAGCAGCCGGCTCTGTCACACAGAGGCAGAGGTTAGAGTAGCAGTTAGACAAGGGGCCGCGGAGAAAAGAAACGCACGGGGTTTTTCACACAAGTATTTACACGCTTGACGGGCACACCGAGTAGGCCCGGGCTTATAGACAAGAGGTTGTTAACCTGCCACTTCACACCAGCTCCACTGCGCCGGGGAAATGGATCAAGCTAAATGCGTTCCTTTAAGGGCAGAGTCAGGGGAGCAGTGGAGGGTGGGTACACAAAAAATACACTGTTGGGGAAGGAGGGGGGTTTATAACATGCTTTTTATGCTCACACACAACAGTAACATAAATGAAAGCTTTAACAAAAATAGCGTTGATTTTCAATCACTTTGGGCGATGATGACCTTATGGGAGAGGCACCATGTGCACACTATTATTATCAAATAATTACAAGTGACGTATAGTCATTATTAACATTTACACTAGTTCATGAGAATAACTATTTAGGATCCGTTAAGTATACAATTCTGCAGTACAAGGTCCTGTATGCATGAAGTTAAAATTACAAAAGCATTATCAACTAAATGTAGCAAACTGAAATATCAAAAGTAAAAGGCTAAGTGATGCATAAAAACCGGAGAGAGTATATATACAATATGAGTTGTTAGTGAATACAGTACAGTAATTTTGATGTTTAATGTTGCTTTTGATTAACGTGGAGCTAATTTAAATTCAGTTGGCTATTTGATCATTAACAATCCATCATCTTTTATAATATTATATCAAAATCAGCAACGGAGCTGCACCTGTCATAAAGTTAGTGCAGAAAAAAAGGAGCATACAATGGAAATACTAAGTATAAGCTGCACTTGAGTAAAAATAATTTTTCAGCATAGAGAATAAATCCAGAAGACACTCCACGGCCCAGCCCTGCAAAAGTCACAAAGACAAACAGCTATATTTCAACAGGCTTGGCAGTGTGAGGCCATGTGCTGCACACACACTTGAGCTGAAGAGGCAGAGAGTGGTCTCTCAAGCATCACTCTTCCGCTAGACTAACACTTATTTGTAAATGGGGGATAACCCTGCCATGGCGTATGAATATTTCAAAGATCTGAAGGGTTCCTATCTGCCAAAGCTGTTGGCCCAAACTCAGACAATCACTCTCTCTCTCTGTCTCTCTCTCTGTCTCTCACACACACAGAAAAAAATACCGTTTTTATGCCCCCGAGGTAGGTTGGCAGGGATTATCTTTGTTTAATGAATGGGCTACAAGTGTTCATCAACACGGGGAGATTATTGGGCTGTCTCGCTCTCCCTTCTGCAAGCCCTATAACTCCAGTGTGTGTGTGTGTGTAAGAGAGAGGAGGGGAAAAAAGACAGAGACAGACCTACACACTGCAGCCAATTAAAATGCACTCTCCCCTGATCTATCCCTCCACATCTGCCTCCTTTTCTCCACCAACGAATGGCGCAGAAAAGAAGGAAGCTCATGAATAGGCGCTCATTGAGATCACAGATGGAGTATGGCTTTCTTTTTGCTAGAAATTTGAGAAACACCATTGTCCCCAATCAAAACTCAATGTGTTCGCCTACAATGGTGCCGGCTTTGAGCTCCGCCGCTTCAATTGGCCTTGTTTTTGAAACTTGAAGTGTTCAGCACAAAGACTTGGCCCTCCTAGATGTCACCACCGCTTCGCTTCAGTGTGTGTGTGAGAGAGAGAGTCTATGGGCGCTAAGAAAGAGGAAAAAAAAAATCACAATTAATATGAAGCTGTAATTACTCCCCTTCACGCCACTGCGCACATTCAGGACCCCACTGGCCCATTTATTGCTTTATCCCATGTGGTTGATAATCCGAATACCACAGGTTTTTATAAGGCCTCTGCAGCATTGTAAGGAGACAGGTCTGAGGTAAGAGTGAGGAACATTACTATAAATGAACTGAGCAACCAGCCGACAGAAGCCGAAGGCTGCACTGATAACACGTTAAGAGAAGTTAACATACCAATGCAACAAACCCCTAAATTAGGAACCTTTTTAGCCCTATTTATTTTAATAACTTGTGCTAATAGCCTAGTTCCGGACAGCGCATTAATATTTAGTAATATGCCTAACCGATCACAGCGGTGCGGCTCCTCTAGTGTATTTTTTTCTGGCATCCTTCTAAATTAATTAAGTCAGGCTAATAAGCCTTTATTAATAAATTGTTTTACATGAAATTTTAGCTGTATAATTATTACAAAACAAAAGGCTTATTTGCTATTTTCACATTTAGATCTGGAAAAATTAAAACAATGACTTTTTACTTTGTTTTATAACACAATTAGGTCAACATTTGGTTTGTTAAATGTGTTAAAAGGAGCATTCACTTTTTTATTAACAGTTGTTTTGTTTTTTCCGTCTGCATCTTTATTTTTCTACAGCTCTGCTGTTGACACAAGTGCTGGAGCTACATTTAAACAAAGTGTTGAATGAGGCCAGGTGCCCCATCAGAGTTGCGGCTTCTCTCCATTAGCGCCCCCTGGTACAGATGGGACTGCTTGGCTGAATCGCCGCTTCGCGTTAAAAGACGAGATGTGAAAAGATAAGAGGCTTTCGTTATGTTGGAATTACTTTAGGTCCGAACAACAGACTGTATTCATGGATACTGCGGGATATAATCAATGCATTTTCTTTATGATGAATATCCTCTTCAGCATCTCATGAACGATGCTGACTGCCAGACGGTTTTAAATATAAAATTAATTAGGCCTACTTATATAGGTCATTACGTAGGCTATTACGTACAATATTGTCAGAAAAGCAGCAGCAGCACTCTAATAAAGGCGTCAGGTAATGCTACAGTCTCAGATTTTTTTTCTACATATATTTTCCATTGTAGATTGATCTGTTATACATAAAAAGATGAAGACCTCCTACTTAGATTCAATCAGGGTTTTTTGTTTTGTTCTTGTTTTTTTACCATTTAAGATCATGTTAAATACAAAAACAGACTAAACGAAAATTAACTGGCAGCGTTTTCTTACGGATTGAAAAATACTAAATTCTAAGCATATAAATGTAGTAGCCTAGATAAAAACATTATTTCCCTTAAAAACAATAAGAAAGGGGGGAAATGAGTGACTTCACTAAAACGATGTTTGATAGATTCCGGAGAACGTGGCTGCACATGGTCTAAGTTCTCAGGTTGACAATAAATCCTTTTTTGCTGGTTTGTTTTGAATGAGCAATAACACTGACAGCAGACAGCAGGAGGGAGAATCCACTGGTCTGCTGCATAGCGGGTCAAAGCTTATAGTACTTCAGTAAGGGTTGCACATGTCTCTTATTAGAAGATGTTAACCCAATAAAACTGTGTTGACCTCCAGAGCCCATGTCAGATGGCACAGAGGTGAAATTTGGCTGCTATATGGCTCTGCTCAAAGTGACACACTGAGAAGCCTATTGATTAGTAAGTGTGTGTTTTCTCAGTTTTACCAAATAGGCTGACCAGCACTATGGAATAGAGGAATTTTTTTTGGCATTGCACCCAGAGGAAATCAAACTGCTCTCTTGAAATATATGTACATGTTAAAGCACTGTGGGGGGAAAAAGTATCCCCTTCACGTTTGAGCCTTTTAACAAATTAGAGACATTAGATTTTTAAAAATCAGATTGGTTACAAGGCAGCAAGGAAAACCAGTTTATTTTCAAGATTAAAAGTCTTTCCATGTCTATTGTGTCATTAACAAACAGTACTTTGAACAGAGAGAGACAGAGAGGGAGAGATGACCCTCCCTTTGTGCCCACCCAACAGTTTAAGCTGCATAGATTCTGTTTCTTTGGGCAGGGCCGGCGTCTCTGAGAAAGTAAACTTGGGGTGACCCTCCAGGTTAGGCCAGTCTGGGATATGAGCGGAGATCCTGTGATTCAGGGAGCCGCCGTGCTCTGAGATCTCAGCGGGTCCCACTTCAAAAGGAGGGAGGAGAGATCACTTGTGTCAGGAATTTTGTTCCCTCGCCAGTGGGCTGCATTCTTGACCCTGGCGGAGCTGGTTAAACATCATTGATGCTTTTCCTCTTTTGTCACCAGAGAATCAAGACAGCAACCTGATGTTGCCACCACTGAGCCTGTGGCAGGGAAGCCGGCAGAGTAAGCTCATTACTACACAGACACTTTCTCTTCCCCTGGTGACAGATTTAAGGGGTGACGCTTAGAAGGCACTGATTAAGACATTCAGCAAAAGTTTGGCTAATATGTCAAAAAAACAAACAACAATCTACAGTCCAAACATTTATGCCTTCTCCTTTATTCCAAGTCAAAGTAAAAAAAAAATATGAGCCAATGTCTAAAAGCAATAATGGTGTTAACTGTGAGAGGATTGTAAAGGATGTTTAATGCACTTGTGCTTTTTCAAAAAAGGGGAAATCAAATCAGTTTTACTCTCATGAACATGAACACACCAAATGTGCCATTTTAAATGAATAATATACTTGAAATAGTGCTTCACTACTTCCTTATGAGAAGAGGCCCAGACCATCTCTATTGTGTGGAAGAAAAATTACAAATATTTAATATTTTTGTTTTGTTTGTCCCAATATGAGAAAGTACAAATTTACCTAACATATTGACAAAACCCTGTTACACAACTGTCACACAACTGTCATACTTCTCTCCCTCACACAGTTAAAAACCTGATGACTCCCTTTCCTTTCCAACCCTATCACCATCATTGGCTGCAGCGGTACAAAGGAACATGCCTGTGCACATTACATTCAAAAAGCTGAGTGATAGAAACTGTAATCTCACACTTGAGAGGAGCTGCACTATGTACACTGTTCCCCCCCGAGGAAGACACACTCTGACAGACAAGCAGAGATGCACCTGTCTTGTCTCTTGCATAAACGCACCCGGCTTCACGCTCACTGAGCTCCTTGCCCTGCTCGGACCTCGCCCTCGCCCCGAGCTGCATGTGTCTGTATGGCCAACACACACACACATTCACACAACACTACAGCTAACTCACTGCTCTACCTGTACCCTAAGGAAAACAAATGGTCATCCACAGACATTTAAGATTTGCTCTCTAACAAAGTTCAGCACTTCCCTTGAACTAAATAGGCTCCATCTTTCTTTGGTCACATTCAACGACTCCCCACTATTTAAGGTCTTGCTTGGCAGAACTGAAGGTCTCTACACTGCCATGTTTTGGGGGGGAGAAAGTACTGATCAAAACCAGTTTTTAACATTTGTCAAGTCATCATAGCCAAATAATTTTGAAACAGCTCAGTTATAACACACATCTCCAAAACAAGGTTTTCTTCAGTACGGAAGTTGGAAAAGCAAAACACACATACAGATATGACAAAATACTAAAATAGTACTTTTGTGACCAATCATGTGAAGCTAGCACCAGGCAGGAACATTACTGTCATTTCCTAATGAAATCAGGAATGATTTTACTGGGTTACACACAGTTTTCAGGATTTTCTGTCAGCCAGCGGTCATTGTAGCTGAAAGATCACAGAGGGATTTTTGAACTATGTTACCTGTTTACGTCTTCTTCCTTTCATTGCAGTGAATGCAGCTTCATCTCCTCCATCATTCCCTCAGCCAGTCATAGTCAAGGCCATATCTACGGCTTCCGCGGGAGATCTCTAAAAGGGCTGCAAGATTTGCCACAATACGTGGATTTCATGGACCGAGTCAACGGCAAAGGAAAAATTTTTAAATCAAAATCTGAGTTTTGCTTACTTGTGGAGTGTTCCTTGATTGAAGTGTTTTCAAGCTTTTCAAGGCCTTGTTTTCAGCTTTTTAGATCTTATTTTGAGGCTCACAGGAAACCTAAATTTGACCAAAAAATAAAGTCTTAGGTTTATAATAGCTTTCATACCTTGTTTCACAATAATGCCTAAACATTACAAGCTAAATGTACTTTAATAAACAGAGAGATAGAGAGAGTAAGTTAAGAGAATTTGCCCTGCACTGTTTCTTTCTCACTCTCTCTGTCTGTGCCTTAAGCAACATCTCTTGTCTGGTCAAACCTTGGGGAAGTGTGGCTGGCTGAGCACATTAGATTGACTCACTCCTTGCGTGAGAAACAAGACGTTTGGAGAGAACACACACTCACGCTCGAGGATGCTTGTGTTATATACTCACCGTGTGTATCACACCAACATCCCAGTCGTTTTTTTTTTTTTTAAGTTTAACTTGCATTACCAGAGACAACTACATAGCTGAGAATGACCTTTTAAAAGACTTTGAGACTCCAACACTAAACACCACATGATTTGATGGCAGTATTCACAGAGAGATTCAGGAGATAATTGTCTATTTCACTCACAAGGATTAAGCTGAAGCTCGCAGAACTCCCTTTTGAAACTAGACAAACTCAAAAGAGCTATACAGATAGGTTCCCTCACTTGTTTAATCTAGATTAATCTAAAATAGTTCATAAAGAAGATTTCAACCACTCTGGGACCAAAAAGGGTTTTACATTGTTTCCCTAAAGAAAGATCATCTGCAGTCAGGTAAAGTGTTATTTGCACTAAAAGAAAACAAGAGTTTATAACCACTGAAGTCTGACCATTCTAAGAGATTATACAATCATTTAAGGCACATTTTTATAATTTCACTGTCCATAGCTGCTGCTTATGGAACATTTCAATAACAAATTAAAGTCTTTTATCATTGTCTGAGATCAACTTTCTTCTGTAATTAGTGTTTTTTGATTGATCACTCCAGTATCACAGCACCAATAACGATTCTTAAATAAAAATCCTATCCAGAGTCCTATAAATCATCAGCTTTTTATTTAGTTAACCATGGTCTGCATTCATTACAAATAACTAAATTAAAAACCTTTAGTACCTAAAATGATTCACGGCACCTATATTTAATTATATTTAATAAACTTAACATATTATTTTCCACGCGGAAGAAATCAAGTCAACACTAAGGTTAGCCTTTAAAACACATAACTGAATAATCTCATCATTGCTGTTTGCAAGACATAAACTGTGTTCCATACAAACACTTAGTTAAAACATGTCCGGTTTTCTAAAAGAGCATCAAAACGCACAATCTTACACATTAGCAACTAAAAGTAAGTCTGCAATCTACTTTCTAACAACGTACGACTGTCAGGACCGTGTTTAATGTGCATAACAAAACATGCATATGCCGACAACTTTGTCATTTCTCTAGCTGAAATGATTTTTAGACTCCGGAAGTGTAAAAACGTGCACATTTGGGCGTCTACTATGTACACCCTGTCACAACATCATCATCAGTTTGCATTTAGTCGAACTCCAAACATTGCACGCTATCCCCCATGTTTCCTGTCGGTGTCCACTATCATCTATAAAAGAAAAATCATATCATACACATAATCTATGAAATGCCAATTTGGTGCGTCTTACTGAACCCATGTCCAAATCTATTCTTGTCCAGCCTCAGTGGTGTTCCCCTGAAGCAGTTTGTTTGTGTCACTCGCTCTGCTGGGGTTCTCAAACTTTGCCTTAAGCTGACAGAGGAGCCCTGTTACAGATGGAGGGCTAAGCCTGCGTGATCTCTCCTCGCTGAAGGAGGGAAATTAGCTGCGGTGTGGCTGATATTACCAGGTGGTGTCTGCATGAGAATATTAAAATATTTGTTAAGAGAAGTATGCAAAAGGTCTGCTAGTGGTAACAGAGATTTGAAGATGCATAATGAAACTTTGGTATGTGTAAAAACTGAAACTGGACAACCTGTGCAGGGTTGGCACAGTGTTTAGGTTATCTTGACTGAAATCAGGCTGCAAGTTCTGTGATGTGTGAGCTTCTTGTTTCGTCTCTCTCATACATTAATAAACAACAACAGGAACACCGGACATCAAGGTCCCTAGCAGCCAGTGTCACAGAACTGACTTCTTTGGATTGAGACTTTGGTTTATGATGTGTCTCCATTTTAAAGCAACCAACTCTCAAAGTTTGTAGAGAACAGATTTCATAGCTAATCAAGAAACCTCAGATTTGATTAAAATGACTAAAGTCACATTTGTTAAAGAAAAAACCCTAAACATAAACCAAAAATGTCAAATGCGTTTTTCTTTGCTTTGCTAGATAGTCAATAGATTCCATGAATCCACTTTGCTCCCCCTATAACGTGTTCCAGAAATTGATATGATTTTAAAGTTTGATATAAAACCAGATGATCTTCCATAAACTCCGGAGCCCCTGAAATAGATATACATATATGACCTCTATAACAAGCCTTGTATAACTACGAAAAACTAATCACATGTGGGAAAAAAACTGGTGTGTGTTTCATGATGTGTTTCAACAGATTTCTGGGCGAGACAAATTGATGTTCATATTCATATATTTTATATAATGTATATCAAACTAAAACTAATACAGCATCAAACTTAAAAAGGATCAAGAGAAAAAAAGAAAGAAAAAAGAGTTGAAAACTGAGCAATCCGTTGGCTTGTGGAGCAGTGGATGTTAAAACCAGGAGGGAGCGGAGACTGACCGGGCACTGCAGATGCTGCAGGTGTCCCATCATGCCTCGTCCCCGCAGCAGACAGCGGATGGAGGGATGGGAGATGGAGCAGGGAGGGGGTGGGAAGAGGAGTTGGGGGAGGGTAAATACAGGTGGAGATGAGATAGCCCAGACTTCTGCCAGGCAACATCTCTTCTTGCAGTTTATTTTATTTAATTTTTTTTAGATTTCAAACACAAAAACCATGTTCTGAAAAAGCAGCCTTGGTGTGTTGAATGTGGAAACAAGGGGAAGAAGTCCATGTTTTGTTTTTTTCCTTTTTCCTGTGACAAAGATTTGTCTTCTCAGTCTTTCAATGCTGTTATTGTACTGCGTTGTTTGTGTTGTGAGAGAAAACCATGACAGCAGTTGGGAACGTGAAGTGTGTGAAATGTGTGAGAGGAGTTGAGAGAAAGAGAGACAGAAGTTTTTTTGGGGAAAGGGGGGGTGAATGTTTGGCTGTGTGCTTGTGATACTGTCTTTGCTCCTCTGTGCAACACGTGTACACTAGGCATTCATGTGCCACGACCAGGCCGAGGGCAGAGAAGCTTACTTGCACTTGTGTGTCACTGGATGTGCATGCCAGTGTATCTCTTTACGTCTGAGAGGATGGTTTTGTGTGTTGCTGTGTGTGTGTTGGTGTTGGTGTGTGTGTGTGTGTGTGTGTGTGTGTGTGT
>NC_060154.1:18196428-18210537 GCF_021292245.1 Micropterus dolomieu | reverse complement strand
GGGGGAGGGTAAATACAGGTGGAGATGAGATAGCCCAGACTTCTGCCAGGCAACATCTCTTCTTGCAGTTTATTTTATTTAATTTTTTTTAGATTTCAAACACAAAAACCATGTTCTGAAAAAGCAGCCTTGGTGTGTTGAATGTGGAAACAAGGGGAAGAAGTCCATGTTTTGTTTTTTTCCTTTTTCCTGTGACAAAGATTTGTCTTCTCAGTCTTTCAATGCTGTTATTGTACTGCGTTGTTTGTGTTGTGAGAGAAAACCATGACAGCAGTTGGGAACGTGAAGTGTGTGAAATGTGTGAGAGGAGTTGAGAGAAAGAGAGACAGAAGTTTTTTTGGGGAAAGGGGGGGTGAATGTTTGGCTGTGTGCTTGTGATACTGTCTTTGCTCCTCTGTGCAACACGTGTACACTAGGCATTCATGTGCCACGACCAGGCCGAGGGCAGAGAAGCTTACTTGCACTTGTGTGTCACTGGATGTGCATGCCAGTGTATCTCTTTACGTCTGAGAGGATGGTTTTGTGTGTTGCTGTGTGTGTGTTGGTGTTGGTGTGTGTGTGTGTGTGTGTGTGTGTGTGTGTTTGTGTGTACTGTAGGCCCAGACTGGCAGGGCCCATGCTCGGTGACTAGTGTGTGTCCAGCCAGTTCATCAGTCAGTCAGTCAGTCGGTCCTCTCAGCTAGCAGAGGGCCAGTGCCTATTCTCTTGCCTCCAGAAAGAGCGTCTCCTGCGGAAACAACTTGGCCTCCAGCAGAGTTGACCCCGGCTCCAACTGGGTGATCTGAGAAGAGACGGGGGGGGGAGGAGTAGAGGAAATAGATCAGACCATCGGCAATCACATGGTTTGATAACGATTTGTTTCATTATCGACTAAACTTCTTCCTCAAACAAACATGAATAATTCAGTCAAGAAAATAGTGAATAATGAACATCACAACTTCCCAGATCCCAAACTGTCATCTTCAAACATATTGTTTATTTCAACCCATTGCTCAAAGATTAAAGATTAAATTCATACTGATATAAAACTGATAATTTGAGGAGACAGAACCAACAAATGTTTGGTATTAAAAAAATGTTTTATCAAATTAGTTTACATACAATTTTCTGCCAATGGACTAATCCATCAATTCACAACTGTTTCATCATGACTTCATGCCTTACATTTCGTCTCCTATTTTGGCCTTCCAGCCACACTGCACTGCCATTTTCCAAAACTGTAAGACATCTTAACCAAAGTGCTCAGCAAAGTGTAGAGAAGCACTTATCACAGCAACAAACTTTCATGACAGTCTACTACAAGGGGCGATGCCACACAAGCGATTAAGTTTTTGTGTTGAGAGAGAAAACTATGACTGCAGTTGGGAAGGTGAAGTTTAACCATCATTTCTAGCGTTTCTCAGATTTATCCATATTAGTTTGGACAAGGCCTGAGTCATTCTAAGCTACTGAAATCCCTTGGTGATGGTCTCACCATACATGCCCTGCGATCCAGACTGGAGAATAGTGTAGCTTTACTGCTGAATTCACTGAATGCTGTGTGTGTGTGTGTGTGTGTGTGTGTATGTGTGTGTATGTGTGTGTGTGTGTGTGTGTGTGTTGGTAAGAGAGTGTGTATCCTGTGTATTATTCTAACATCATGTTTAAAAAAATGTAGGCAGTAATCTGAGCAGCTAGAGCTTTGTTTCCCTAAGAGGACCATCAGGTTTGTTTTCTTAAAAAGGTTCCAAGCCAGAACAAACTGATGAAGGTTACAGGACAGGAGAGAGTGTGTGTGTGTGTTGTAAAAGCTCTTTGCCGTGTGTGTGTGTGTGTGTGTATATGTATGTGAGAAAGAGAGTAGTGGGAATTGAGAGGAGAACTTGTTTTTGATGGCTTATAATGGCTAATTTCAGCTGTGACAAAGGTCAAACAGGGAACATAGCTGATGGTGTAGAGGAGAGAAACATTTATCTGTGTTCAATACTCTGCACACCGGCTAAGCAGAGCAATAATGCAGTACCACCCACAACGGAGCTGATCAAGTTAGCTGACATGAAGGGGGTCTGACCTATGTTTTTTAAAACAGAACAATCTGACTCTCCCTCCGACACCCACCACCACTGTGAGCCTCTTAGCTTATGTGAGCTAATCACCGGAGGGGTTGTGTTACATCGGCCAATCTAACACCTGGGCTGAATGGGCGAGGTGCTGTGACACCGAGATGTGTCCAGGGCTTATCTGATGACTGCTGCGTCAGCCTCTCTGATTAGGGCTCCTATTCTAACCTCACAGTGGGATAATTAACCAGTGCCTGTACCGGCTGTAGAAGGTCGGAGGGCAGTGGTAAAGGTCGACCTCACAACAAGCAGAGTGATAGGTGTGAGATGGACTATAGCAGGGACTGAAATGTGACCTTGTAACCATGAACAACTTGTGTCTTATTAATCTTATTAGTGGTACTTTTAAAAGTCCAAATCCTAATAAATGAACACATCACTATAATCAAACTTTTTTTTTTGTTTTTGACTAATGAAGAATTAAGAAAATTTACCCCCCACTGTACAACGTCAAAACTGCATTGTAATAAACACTGAGTCTACGTTAGCTGCTGACGAACAGTGAACGCACTGATATAAGTAAACCCTCAAAATAATTAAAACACATTTAAACTTGTGTTAACTCCAAAATCTATAAAACTACAGGATGTCAAAGGACTCAGAGAAAAGGGTGAAAAAAAAAAGAAGCCAAGTAAATTACGACAATCTATCCATCTCCCACAGGTGTTTGGAAATGTCACACCATGTGCTTGTCGGCGGTCTTTGACTCCATGTCTTTCATCTCCTTGTTCTCATTTCAACTTGTCATTTAGACTCTTGACTTTTCAGCGGGGTCCCGGGGAGCCTAGCGTGGGCAAGGAGGGGCTGCCACATCAACCTTATGCCCCTCACCTAGTCAGCTGCCTCATAGCACAGTGGGGAGTAAGATGCCATGAGGAGAGCTAAAATGGTGTGTGTGTCTTTATGAGTGTGCGTTTGCTGCAAACATATTCCATCCCAACGGTGGGGGAAGATAACCAACAGGGCTGCTGCGCTCCTTTTCCCACCTCAGGAGCAGCGCATCACAAATGGCTGCCATGCTAATGAACCCGACAGGCTGTTATGACACCACAGCATCAGGTAGGGGTAAATGAGGCTTTGGGGTGGAGCGTGTGTGTGTGTGCGTGTGTGTGTGTGTATAGACGTGCGTCTATGGACTACATATAAGCGTGTGTGGGGATGTGTCTTCTTTGTGAGTTCAGGATGCGAGTTTGTGCTCATAGTGCACTGTGGAGAGACGACGGGGAGAGAGCAGCATCTGACTCTGAAAAAGAAAGTAGGGAAACAAGATGCCACACTGACACAGGAGACGGGCGCCATCGGTGATTGTTTACATTGTTATCCAATTAACAGACCATAAGCATGGAGGCATCTGTCAACAAACAAAGCTGTTGTTTTTCCTCTGCTCCGCCTAAGCCATACTCTCTCCTCCTGTGCCTACACAGCCATACATACATACATACATACATAAGACAGACACAATCTAGCTCTCTGCTTTGCAGTTTGCTTCTAACCTTGAGTCAATATAATTTTCATCAGCCAATTTAGATCAAATCAATCACCTGAATTAGGGAACCGTCTGACAATTTTAAAAGATGAAATTCATTTGAAAAGATTTTCATCTAACTTTCCAGTTTGGGGGGGGGGGTTCCAGTTGTTAATTTAAATACACAAATGAACAGAACAGAAACTGAACTGAGCTGTCTCAAGAGTCTAAAGAGGCAATATAATATCTTGAAGCTCACCCTTAAAACGCCTAATTTTAAAACTGGAATCAAATAAAAAAAAGACAGATGGTACTTCTAGGCAATCTTTGATATTTTATCTTTATTTCCCTGAAAAATTGTATGACATAAAATAATTAGCTAATATCACCCCATGTATTTGGCATGATCAAACAGCAGATTTCAACGGTTAAAACCACACAATTAGCACTTAATGTGAAGTTTAAAATAAATACCACAACTGTAAGTCACTTGATTCAAATGAATAAAACACACTGATAACAGAGGAGGCGATACTAAGCAACGCTCAGCCATGAAAGAAAAGAAAGGGAAAATAAACACAGCCCTCAAGATGTCCGCTTCCAACATAATCAAACGTGCAGCTGAAATAACGCATTTTTAATGAAGCCATTACAGGCCCTACTATGTTAATTAAAACCAAATAACGTGTCTGTTTAAAACTAGTGTTGTCAAGTGTTTATTTGGCCAATTACAAAAGCAGTGGGAGATCATTATCTGCTGCCAGGAGCGTTGACAACACGTAGCGCCGGGGCGTGAACAGAAAAGAACAGACCAGAATGCGGTACTTCAAAGGGACAAATGCACCGCACAGACTGGATGGGGGGTAGTAGTGAGGGGAAAAACTGAAAAGAAAAAAAAACATGGGAAGAAGAGAAAAGGAGAGCACAAGCAAAGTGAGAGAAAAGAAATTTGTTGTACATATATAAATGTGAAAACAACCTTCTAGTGTCAACCTATGGACATACATCAGATATAAGTGATAAGGGATACTTTAAGAAATCAAGGAGATGGCGTCCTGTGTACGTAGCCAGAGCCACATTTCACACCCATGTTCTGAGATGAAGCAGAGTCCACACAGCTCTGTGGAGCTGTGGGTTTGTGTTATGTGGAGAGAAGATTATAAGAACAGTCCCGAGGAAGCAACTTTGAGTGAAACTTCTTTTAAAATAAACCTCCGTGGTTCTTCCTGTCAGATAACAGGACAAGAAAAGCAAAACACAGATGTAAAATCTAATTCAGCACAATGCACAGCTTCTTCTGTGCCACTGTTTATTTTTTCTGCACGTCAGGTTTTGTCTAAGAATTATTCGAGCGACTTCACTGACTGAGCTGGGAGAAGGATTAGGTGAAGGTGAAATAGAGTACAGTATCACAGTGAGAAAACTAATACTCCGCTTTGACAGTGTTTGGGTGTCTGTGAGCAGCCAGGCAGGAAGAGCCGACTGCCGATTATTATACTGGCAGTCTAAACATGTTCACCGCGAGCTGAAGGAAGAAGACCTCAGGCCTTTCAATAGTGGTTTGTGCTCAACAAGTATCAAAGGAAAAGGAGGAAATTCTTGAATGAAAAGCTGAAAACTGAAACACTAAAAGTCTCCCCCTCCTTTCTCAAACTCACTGACAGTCATATAAACGGAGAAAGGGTTAGTTCCCTGAGCACGGCTAAGCCTAGTACAAATGATGCCAGTGTAAGGCCTGCTGTAGTGCTGAAGAGATAAGCCACTGATACCAAATGTTGAGGAAGAGACTGAGTCCAAAAATTGGAGACTAATAGACACTTATCCGCACAGCTACAGGAAAGTGGAAAAATCCTGAATCAAAGACATCTAATCTGGCTCTGATGTTTAATCTCAAATTGTCAAAAATTGAGTTACAAATGAGAATAAACCAGTGTTACTAGACTTCTCAACTCACAATACAGAATTTTCTCCTGGTCAATAACGTTGCAGTTTTAGCCAAAAATATACGACACAACTCCGCTTCATTTTGGATTGAATTTTTCAAGTTGGATTGAGTAGATCCGCTGATTTGTGTTACAGCTGAGTGAATGGAAATGAGATAAAGCAGGATGACGAGGAGGGAAATAGCAAAAGAAAGAGTGACACTGCGCAAAGCTGCTGAAAACTAGGAAAGGGAAAGAAGGTTTCAACAGTTGTGCAGTATTACAAATGCAATAGTGGTCTATCCTCCATCCTCTGATCCTGGCAGAGCAACAGTGAGAGCGTCTGGACGGGATGGAGGCTTTCTATGCTCCCTCTCATTTAATTACAACACAGAGCTGCAGGATTAGACAGGGGCCTGTGTTCACAGCCTCATACTGGCACTACCACTGAGCTGCTTCCCTCCTCTATTTCCCCAAATCTCTTGCCTTTCTGTTTTCTGGAATTATCTCCCATCTTCTTCTTTTTAATATCTTCTCCACTTGTCTTCTCTATCCTTTTCTCTTTCAGACTGTTTCTCTGATTACATCTTTTCTTTGTTTAAGCTTTTGTCTTCTCTGTTCTCTTTTTTCGACTAGTTCTGCAGTCACCATCCTCTTCTTGCTTCTCTACCCCTCTAATCCTCCCATCCTGTTTTTGCCGGAATTTCATCTGCGATGCAGACACATCTTTATCTCTGTCTCAAACACATGTTTACTCTTGATTATAAAGAGACAACTGTGAATCCTTTAAGTGACAAAGTTGTGAGTGGGGCATGTGTTTGCTTGAAAATATTTGTGCATGTGTTGAAGTGTGTGATTCTGACGAAATGAAGAGTGTGAGCTGCGCGTTAATGTGTGTGTTAGTTTGAGGTGTTTGTGCCCCAGTGGTCTCTACAGACTACGGTGGCACACTGCCTGGGCAAGCCTACACACACACACACACACCTCTATACCACCACCCCTCCACATGCACTCCTCTCTTGATTAATGGAAATCCCATTTTTGTTTCCAGCAGCATGGCTAATTAAACTGGTAGTTAAAACAGTGCTCATTAGCTCACTACCACAGAGTGCGGCGACCGAGCACTCTAATGACAGGTTGTAGCTGGCTGAGTGCTGCCGGGCGTTAGCAGAAGAGCCATAGAGAATACTACTGTTAGTGCTGACAACTGTATCCTAACACAGTCACAGTGTACTGTATTCACAATGGACTGATACTAATTAATATTCACTGAATAATATGAGTGCGCAGGTGGATGGATAAACAGTTGGCTTAACTTGCCCCACTCACAGGTATGAGTAAACAAAAGCAGCGCCGCTGTAGCACACAATGAAAACAATAATGAAAAAAAGCAAAGACAACAACTAAATCATCGATCTGCCACAACAGATTGCCTTTAACTGTTGTCCCTGCTGCTCTCCACTCCCAGCCGTCGCCTGAGGTTCAGCCCAGGCCCAAATGGAAAAGCCAATTACAGCTGTGGATCTCTCCAGCAGAGATGTGAGCTGTGGCCGAGAACCCTTCATAACCTGCTGCTACTCTTCTGCAGTAATTTAGCACTTGTTTGTGTGGGCAGAGAACTGTCATGAAAGACGGCACAAAATGAGATTGGACAACAGGATAATTCGACTCCCGTCTTAGTGAAAAGTCTGTCCCTCTCCACTTGTGAATTTCACAGCTTAAATGTGTTTTCACTGGACGAACATAAGCAGAGGGGGTTAATCATTTTTCTGAACATGTACTTGCTTTCTCTGCAAGATGACAAGATATACAACTCACATTTCTACGAGGGAAGGTGGTGAGGAGCTTGAACTCTTCAAAGGGGTATCCCTTGGAGGCCACAAAGTCGAAGAGGACCTGGAGCTTACAGCTTCCCAGGAAACGCCTTTCCAGAAACTCGCCGCTTGGTGTGCGGATTCGCAGTTTGCTGATTTGCTCTCCTGAATCCTCATCGGGCTCTGGCGGTAGCGCCTGCTCCAATGACAAGCGGATTGCCTGTAAGAAGAGGGTGGAGAAAACAAGAGTGTTTTGGTCAGTACAGCACAAGGACAATTGTGGAAACACTTAATAATCACCAACAACGTGCAGATTTCTATTGTGCAAATAGCTGCCAACTGTTTGGATTGCCTTGTTTGTAGAAGACAGAGGTGACAGGAATCATGAATTATTTTCTGATCACACTGGACGGGTATGGAGGAAGAAATTGCAAATACAAGCTGAGGACTCCTCCAACTCCTGGAAATATGACTGAATGATGAATGCTCTATTCTGTGCATACTAACATATGAAAATCAAGTCAAACATAAGAAATGATCTAATCTACAGCATAAAACAACCTTTCTAGATATAGTGTGATTTACTTTGTTGAGAGAACGCAGAGATGTTTAGATATAGATGCTGATGGGATGCAGCTGTCATTACTTGGGCTGCAATTTTTTCAAGTGTATTAGCATTATGGAGTCTATATATTTTGTTTATTGACAGCAGAGTCAGCCGTCCGTAATATTGTGACAGGTAGCCAAACCATTGGTGGGGGAGTTATTAAAAGGAGGACAAATGCTTTCCTGATTAGAACTATTTCTAATTTAGCTTGTTTATCCATGGTGGAAGCCACAGAACCATAAAACTAACTGAATAAGTGCAGGAAAGGAAGCAAGCCAGGAAGCTTATACAAAGTCATCTGAAATACAAGCAAAAAAAAAAATCTGACATTCAATTAAGTGTAACTATAAAAAAAATAGTCTCTGTTTATAGTAAATTTAAACCAGAGATTCCACAGTAACACTGGCAGCTATGAAGATGACGACACTCTATCCAAACAAGTATGTAAGACAAGCCAAGAAGTTGATTGCGGCACTGTTGCCTTGCATTAATTAAAGGATCTTCTTGTCCTGAGAATGTTATTAAATTAGTTGCCCTGTGTCTCACCCTGTTCCCTAAAGCCTGGTGCACCTCAGAAGGTTGCCAAGTAGCATTTCAGTACGTTAAAAACAGCCAAGATTATTTTCTGGTGCTTCATGCTTTCTTGATGTTACTTAATCTGTTAAGTAAATCTGAGGTTCTGCCTGTTGAACATCTCAGTGTCCACAACAGAACATAGTTTACAGATACTAACATTTGGTAATACTGTATACAGTAGAGTCAGTGTGGCTAGCACAAAGACAACCATCGACTATCATCTTCTACAGCAAAACTAATCAGCTCTCCTGTGCTCCAAAAAACGCGCTTCAGCCACTCCCTGGAGCATTCCTCTTCTTTCTGCTCTTGCCCCTCGCCGCCTCCTCCCCAGCTTGTTGTTCCTGTTTGGCCAGGCGGGGAGCATATGCTGTGACAACACGCCCCAGCTTTATTTACACACCATAATGCAATTATATTTCATAAGAGTGTACAACAGTAGCTCATTAGCAGCTTCTGGTGTTGGGTGGGCAGGGTAGCGCGCGTGCCGCTCCACCATCAGCTCCCACAGGTATAAGAGCTGATGCTGACTGAGTTAAAGGGCCCCCCGGGGACAAACCTACACATACACACACACACGCACGCACGCACACACACACACACACAAATAACCGAATGGGGTGCGTGTGTGGTGGTGGACATACAAATGCAGACAGTCAACCACAGACACAAGCATAAACACCCACACAAGTGAGAGGTAGCGTCTCTAAAGAAACCACAGGACACACGTCTGGTCGAGCCTCGGGCCCAGGCTGCTCAACACAAATAATCAGAAGCATCTATCCATCCATTTATCTGTCTCTCCGGCTGTGCTCGGCTAACCACAGAAAGCAAACAGATGACGGGTGTGGGGGAGAGATGCACCTGACAGCCACACAACTGTATGCTAAGACCCCTGAAGGTGGTAAATAGCAATGTCAACCTACACAGGCACATGAGACACATACACTCGCTCTTCTTTGCACAAAAGCACAAAATCACTAAGAAAGCATTCCCACTAGCACTGCCTGATCTCTGATGGAAACTGATGTTTTTATTGTGTCTGCAGTTTCTATCATACATAGCAGTAGCTTACTACCTCGTAAGATTCAACTGAAAACTGTAAATAACAAGAACAAAAAAAGTTTAACTTGAACTTTAAACGGTTTACATGGTAGGCGCATTTGTTGATGTGATCATAAAACAATTCAAGAAAACAGACAAATAGTATCAATCGAGTAGAAACTGGGCTATCCCTATATCCTTGTACAGAACTATTGATCTCAATTTAAGGATATGAGCAGACTGTTGACGGTAAATGGTAACATTGTAAGTCAGGAAAAGTAAAAGAAGCAGCTGCCACTGTGAAATGCTTAGATGAAGAGCAGCAGCCATATTGTAAATGCTAAAACACAGTATTAACTTGTTCACTTGAATAGGAATGTGTAAATGAAGATCTATTGTAGGCTGAATGGGATTTATCATCTTACATTACAGGTGTTTAAGCCTTTAGTGACTTTCTAGGTGTACTGTAGTTTATGTTTTCTTCATAAAACATGTTTGCATTCTTTTTCCATCCAAAAAACATAAATCTAAACAATTAAAGCAATAAAAGGAATCGCTCAAGTAGAATAACTGATGAAACTGAAATTCTTCCACACCCATTCCCAATTTTCTTTCCACCTGCTTGTCTGTTAATGTGTCTGTGGGCCTAAGCTAATCTGAACTAGATGTACACACAACAAAATGCAAACCGAAACTTAAGTTGCCATTGTCTGGGTCCAGCACTTGTGGCTGGCTCTCATATTTATGAATATCTAGACTGTAGTATAAGCACAACACTCGTATGTTAGCACAAGAGACTCCATGGAAACCACTGAGCTTGGGCAGAAAAAAATTTATATACGTAGGAATCACAAGGCTATTGTTGTTTAAAAAACACAAGCGCACACGGTTTGGTTAGTGGACTACTGTTATATAATTAAGTAGGCCCGGCCCGGGGCTCTATTGTTGTTGTCTGTTTAACTTAACTGACAAATCACCTGAGCGAGCCGGTCACCCAATACCTCTCAGCGCCCTCAGGCTCTCTGCTGTTGAGTAAACAACAATCAGCGAGGACTACACTGTATTATTATAGACTGTATTACAACATTGGTGCCATCCTCACAGACAATTATTGTTCTTCCTGCATGCGTGAGTGTGTGTGTGTGTGTGTATTTGCCCGCTCTTCACATACAATAATTGTTTTCAAGTGAATATGTATGTTTGCTTAGGTTGTGTGTGTTTGTGCACAAGCCTGTGTACACGAGTTGCCTCGGTCTTTTGTTCACTTGGGTTTAAATATGAAGCTGTGTGCTATACCAATGTAAAGCAGTTAAATTGAACAATAACTGTGTATGTAAGGTGACATTAGCAGGGACGGGCTTCACTGTATTTAGGATATGTCCCCCTACACTACGCATGCTTCATTGACTAGCAGGCTTCACCAAAACCACAATCTAATTGACTCATTATTGTGAAGTGAGCAAGACAGGTTTTTTTTTTTTTTTTAAATGACAGTCACTGAGCGTTGGCAAAACATATCACTGTTCAGCCTTGCACTGCTAAAGTTGGAATATTAATTAAGGTAATTTGCATAATGTGAGCCTGATGTGTGTTTGGCTGTGTGTTCTCACCTCCTTCTCCTCCTCCTGCTCCTTTCTCATCTGTTCCAGGCGTACCTGCTCGGCCTCCTCTCTCTCCTGGGCTTCTCTCTGAAAAACAAAGACATGTACTGGGACGAATCGAATGGGACGTAACAGCAGCATCAAAATAAAAATACCAAGTGAATGTGCAATGCTGACTACTGTTATTCTGTTTCCCCACAGGTTGTCAAGTTTCCTTTGAGTAATTGTTATTGATATGTTGTTAGAGATCCAAGTAAGCTCGATGCAAGTCTTCAAATCGAATATAATTTAATGATAAAGGACTTAAAAGATGAATCAGTTATCAAGATAAATAATTTTCTGTAAATTAACTCAACTTATCGAGTAATTGTTTCAGACCTAGGGTCATTGTCTTTCATTAATATGATTTTCGTGCTAAATCCATTAAAATGACAGCAGCAACTGTAGAGTAACAGTTTTACTATACAAATTAGTTCAAATTGTACAAATAGAAAAAGGAGGTGATCTCTGCTTAAAAATGTTTTTAATCTTAATAAAAGTGGTGCTTGTGCTTTTTTAGCTAAACCCAAAAAATACATGATGTGCATTTACTGTTTAGTATACCACAACTAAATCAGAGTGCACCGATTCAAGTAGACTATTTGTTTTATTTTGAAAATACCTTTTTGCGGTCAGCCTCTAAAGACAGACGGTAGGCCTCGTCCTGTTCTCTCTTCACTGTCTCTCTTGCCTCACGCTCGTCCTGGGTGCAGAGAGGGAGGAAGAAAGTGGGGGCCCATTAACTAACAACATAATGAAGGACACACTAGGACAAAACATCTGAGCTGAGATGCCGGGTGTGGGAGCCAGAAAGAACCAAGCAAAAGAAAATGCAGCATGTCAAGTGTGGTTACGTACAAACACCAGGTATGAAAGAGTAGCACCAGAGGGGAATTCATTGTGACCGGGCTCTCATTTACCAGACCCTGAGCCTCTTTTATGTTTCCTCATCTCAGTTTCACTGTCCCTTTCTCTTTCATTCACTCTGCCTCTCTCTTCCTGTTTGTACAGAGAGAAGGGGACAGGCAGCCCTCCTCTTTCTACCTGCTGTGGCTACAAAGTGTTTTATAAAGACTGGGACTAAATACGAGTGTCCATTGTGTTAACAGTGCACAGCCATTAGTGTTCTATTTTCTGAAAGCCCATGCTGTGTGCCAGCCCGGATATGGCAAAGTAAGCTTATTGTGATGATCAGAGGGCTACTGTGCAGCTAAGTAGTGGCTACGCAAAAGCACAGTGTGTATTGTTGTATTCAATCAGAAAATGCAAAGGATACATTTGTGCTTTTGCCCCACATAATAGATGAACATTGAAAGGAAACTGTAGAAGAATGGTAGAGAGGAACAAAAGCATCAAAAGTGGCTACCTTAAATAGACTGGCCATGAGTCACGCAAACAAGTAGCTCATGCTTGATACTCATTTTGTACTGTGGTAATATGTTTTCAAATGCATCATCTACTTTGATCAACCTAATGTGCATGAGAGGCTCGATGTGAAAAGTTAATCCACCATGTATCTGCTCAAACACAATGTGATGCTAAAGACCTTATCTTTGGAGGAAAAAAGAAACAGATTTTCCACATCTATATCTTGGCAACTCATCAAGTTGGCTCGACATGTGCTGTCTTATAGTGGGGCTAATAAACTCCTATTTTAGTGCTCAGAAGTCAGAAATGCAAGCTGTCACACATTTAATGTTTACACACATAACAAATATGGCAATGTGTTACAAAAAGCTGTTCTGTGGACTATCTTATATGGGGCAAATTCAATATTTGTTTTTAGGCAACACTGTGGCTCTATGCCTCACTGTCGCTACACACACAGCAAGAAGGTAAATTAAATCTCGGCTCTGGTTCTTGGTCTGTGGACCTTGCATGCTCCCCTGGTTACGTTTCCTCCAATACCAAAAGTTTAGCGCCTTCCACTAAAACTGAACATTGGTTAGTTTTGGCTGCTCTTCACATGAAATGCATGTGAAATGACCTGAAGTGAAATTGGCCCATGATGCTGACAGATGCAGACCACAAAACCTGCTTTGAGTAGTCAGTCAGTTACTAACTGCTAAGCTAAAACACAGACAACCGTAGGAATGACTGGTGAGTCAGAGATGTTGGTTGAAGGCACAATGTGGCTGTCCAGCTGCACCAATTGCAGACAGACATAAAAGTCACTATCAGAGTGGAATGTCTGGTTTGGGTGGACGTCTATGTTCGTGTCGGAGTTTGTCTTTGGAAAGGTGAGGTGGATAAAAGGAGAAAATATGAAAGAAGAAAGAGGGACTGGGAGCCAGGGAAATTCACCAACGGCTGAAAGTCACTACAGTGGAGATGGCATTAGTCCAGTGTCGAGGCTGACGTCACCTTGGACACGGGATAGGTCCTGTCAGACACAGGGTAAACTAAAATCCTGTGGTTATTGGTACTAATCATGAATAATCACACAGAAAAATTATACTTTCATAATCACTTATACTCTTTAAGCAGCCTTCTTATGATATTTTCACAAGATATTTCCATCTGGCAGGTCACATCTGGGTAATGATCACGCTTTAATACCATTTCAGGAAAGCTTTACTATAGTTATCCCATGGCAAATCTAATTTATTATTTCTCCGACAGATCTCAAGCCAGCTGTTGCAATGATAAAAGAAGTGATACTTTATTAATGCATTAATAAAATACAGTTATTTTGTTTAGTGCCATAAAAAAAGAAAGATAACTATGTATTAACTATAAATTTCATGTTTTCTCTAAACAAGATGACATAAGAATCGTGTGTGTAACTACACTGCTCAAAAAAAAATAAAGGGAACACTTAAACAACACAATGTAACTCCAAGTCAATCACACTCCTGTGAAATCAAACTGTCCACTTAGGAAGCAACACTGATTGACAATCAATTTCACATGCTGTTGTGCAAATTGAACAGACAACAGGTGGA
>NC_060154.1:18159307-18196408 GCF_021292245.1 Micropterus dolomieu | reverse complement strand
ACAATAAAATAAAAGGGATAAAATAAAGTCAAATAAGATCGGGAAAAGCTCTCCTATAAAAGTATGTTTTAAGAAGGGACTTAAAAGAGTTCACTGACTCAGCCGACCTGATTTCCTCGGGCAGGCTGTTCCAGAGCCTCGGGGCCCTGACAGCAAACGCTCTGTCCCCTTTAGTTTTCAGTCGAGACTCTGGAACAGACAACAGACCTCTGCCCGAGGATCTCAAGGTACGTGCTGGTGCGTATGGGACTAAAAGTTCAGAAATATAACAAGGCGAGAGGCCATGAAGAGCTTTAAAAGTGATCAATAGAATTTTAAAGTCAATTCTAAAACATACTGGGAGCCAGTGTAATGAAGCTAAAATAGAATAGGAATCTGTAGCAAAATTCTTAAAACTATTGTAAATGAAATTGTGGAGCCTCTTGTCTACACTATCAGTCTTTCTTTACTTTGTGGGACTGTGCCCAAAATGACAAAGATTGCTAAAATCGTACCAGTCTTTAAGTCGGGAGAAAAAATAACATGCACAAGTACCGACCCATATCTATATTGCCCACTATCTCCAAGGTTTTGGAAAGATAAAGGTTTTGTATATACTAGACTTAGTGATTATTTCACAAAATTAAATATTCTTATTCCATCACAGTATGGCTTCAGGAAAAAGAGCACCACTTGTATGGCAATTCTTGATCTCATTGAAAAAATCAAAGATGCCATAGATAAAGGTGACTGCGGAATTGGAATCTTTCTTGATTTATCCAAAGCATTTGACACTATTGACTTTGAAATTCTTCTAAACAAACTTAAACATTATGCTGTAAGAGGCACAGTGCTCAGCTGGTGTAGAAGTTATATACACTGCTCAAAAAAATAAAGGGAACACACACACACACAATGTAACTCCAAGTCAATCACACTCCTGTGAAATCAAACTGTCCACTTAGGAAGCAACACTGATTGACAATCAATTTCACATGCTGTTGTGCAAATTGAACAGACAACAGGTGGAAATTATAGGCAATTAGCAAGACACCCCCAATAAAGGAGTGGTTCTGCAGGTGGTGACCACAGACCACTTGTCAGGTCCTATGCTTCCTGGCTGATGTTTTGGTCACTTTTGAATGCTGGCGGTGCTTTCACTCTAGTGGTAGCATGAGACGGAGTCTACAACCCACACAAGTGGCTCAGGTAGTGCAGCTCATCCAGGATGGCACATCAGTGCGAGTTGTGGCAAGAAGGTTTGCTGTGTCTGTCAGCGTAGTGTCCAGAGTATTGAGGCGCTACCAGGAGACAGGCCAGTACATCAGGAGACGTGGAGGAGGCCGTAGGAGGGCAACAACCCAGCAGCAGGACCGCTACCTCCGCCTTTGTGCAAGGAGGAGCAGGAGGAGCACTGCCAGAGCCCTGCAAAATGACCTCCAGCAGGCCACAAATGTGCATGTGTCTGCTGGAAGGTCAGAAACAGACTCCATGAGGGTGGTATGAGGGCCCGACGTCCACAAGTGGGGGTTGTGCTTACAGCCCAACACTGTGCAGGACGTTTGGCATTTGCCAGAGAACACCAAGATTGGCAAATTCGCCACTGGCGCCCTGTGCTCTTCACAGATGAAAGCAGGTTCACACTGAGCACATGTGACAGACATGACAGAGTCTGGAGACGCCGTGGAGAACGTTCTGCTGCCTGCAACATCCTCCAGCATGACCGGTTTGGCAGTGGGTCAGTAACGGTGTGGGGTGGCATTTCTTTGGGGGGCCGCACAGCCCTCCATGTGCTCGCCAGAGGAAGCCTGACTGCCATTAGGTACCGAGATGAGATCCTCAGACCCCTTGTGAGACCATATGCCGGTGCAGTTGGCCCTGGGTTCCTCCTAATGCAAGACCATGATAGACCTCATCTGGCTGTAGTGTGTCAGCAGTTCCTGCAAGAGGAAGGCATTGATGCTATGGACTGGCCAGCCCGTTCCCCAGACCTGAATCCAATTGAGCACATCTGGGACATCATGTCTCGCTCCATCCACCAATGCCATGTTGCACCACAGACTGTCCAGGAGTTGGCTCAGGAGACCATCCGCCACCTCATCAGGAGCATGCCCAGGTGGTGTGGGAAGGTCATACAGGCACGTGGAGTCCACACACACTACTGAGCCTTATTTTGACTTGTTTTAAGGACATTACATCAAAGTTGGATCGGCCTGTAGTGTGGTTTTCCACTTTGATTTTGAACGTGACTCCATGGGTTGATAAATTTGATTTCCATTGCTAATTTTTGTGTGATTTCGTTGTCAGCACATTCAACTATGTAAAGAAAGGAGTATTTAATGAGATTATTTCATTCATTCAGATCTAGGATGTGTTATTTTAGTGTTCCCTTTATTTTTTTGAGCAGTGTATATTAAAACAACAAAATGAGCTTAAATATTTATCAATATTACACCACACACACACACACACACACACACACAGTAAGGGTGAACCATATCAGTCATCCAGTGTGAATAGAAACTGGGTATTGAATGTCAGTACTTTTTCGGTACCAAGCAAAATGTGTCCGTAGCAGAGTATCAGAAACTGTCAAGTGGTGAAAGCTGGCATCAAAAGTTCTGTGATCTGCCATGTCCTGATTTAAATGTGAATTTTGTCAAGACTGTTTCATTTCAGCAAAGGTCCTGTATGGCAACTTGGGTTTGGACAACATTTAACATTTTAGAACTTTGGTTTATATGTTAAATGAAAAACTGGGTTTCCTAGAACAACTGGCTTGTATTTAGCAAAATAAGGTACTGAGAAAAGTATCCTTTAGCTATCTGTACTCTACGTATGACCCTACCTACAGTGTACTTCACAGTCTAATCTGACACTTGTAAATACTTTGAATATCTCTTGTCACTTCTTATCATTAATGATTAATTCAAGTGTGACAAGAGTGACAAATCCAAAATGAAGCTAGAGCATTGTAGCAATAAAAACAACACAAAAGCTGTCACTCAATACTCAGTAACCCACCCAAGGAAGTCTAACCCTCGGGGTTTGTGTGTGACAACATTCATTCCTTAACCACGGTTCCCATACCTGGAAACACTATGACTACCACATAAGGATTGTTCAAGAGGCAGTTTGGTTGACTGAATGTTAAACTGGTAAAGTCCTAATCTGGTGTGACATCTGTCATCTATAGATACAGTAGTCAAAAAAGAGACACGACAATGTTAGAGAGAAAAGTGTGGGAATAAGAGAGACTATGACAAAGGATTTCAAAGGTGGCACGCTACACACACCAAAACATCTGTATGTGTGATATATTTTACCTTCCTCAAAAAAACTGCAGCTCCTTCCATTTGAACATTGCACTTGGCGGCCATGTTGTGATTTTGATAATATTTCAATTAATTGTTCAGCCCTAATGTTTATATAACTTACCAAGTTAAAAGGTATTTAAATCACACTTGTTAGTCTACAAAGAGATATGTAGATATATTCTATATTGTTGCTAATTCTTAAACCTCTTACCATAAGTTATTAAAGTGAAAAGGGATAAAGAAAGCTTGTGAGGATTATTCTAACACTCAGCTGTCTGAATACCAGCCTGGACAAAAACACATAGTGTGTCGCTCTTTCTCCTGTTTGAAGAGGGTTAGGTGAAAGTCTGTGACAGTGAGAGTACCTTTACGAGATTCCTGCCCATGACATGAAAGACTGTCACCACTGTTCCCTGACTTTCTTGTATTGAAATATCTCTCAGTGTTGTTTGTCCACTTTCTATTGGAGTAAAAGAGGTAGTTGACAGACAGAGAGCAGCACAGTGGTACTATTCAAAAACATGTAGTTGGCACATTAAACTAGAACTAAAGGGGATTGAGGTGTATGTATTCTTTGCCTGTCATTACAAGTATACCACAGTCCGTCTGATCTGTCCCAGCATGCTGCCATTTACCTCTTAAGCAGGATGTAAAAGACCGGGTCAACTGTCCCACAAGGGGCTATAGTCATTGGCTAAAACAAGGAAATTAAGTTGGTTAATGAACCAAGTGGCTTTAATTGTTACTGAGGTCTTCCCAGGTCCAAAACAAAACCTATTCCAACACAGCGTGCTTAAATACAATACTTTTTCTTTCTTTAAAAAAAAAAAAGAGAGAGAGAGAGACCTGAACCCAAAGTGTCCTTGACTGAAATAGACCGCAGGATGATAGAGCCGATTTAAAGTGTGGTCAACCCCAAGAGAGCCAAATACAGAGAGAAAACCAACAATTTTAGCAATTAATGAGCAGCCACAGTCAAAAAAAGGACCCTATATCATTACGAACTTTTCAACTGTAACCATTTTAAAAGGATATCGACACTGTCAACAGGACAGAAAATCTTATTTAAGATTTAGTAAAATAATCATCATCATCAATCATCCACTTCAAACAATCACCTAAATGTCTGAGGTCTCTGTAAGAACACATACTTGAGATTCTTGTTCAGATATTAGTAGGGGCATTAGTTTATTTCTATCCTCAGGCTAAAAAAGCTCAGTCAACAAGAGCGGGTTGTGAAGTGCGACTTTCCTCTGCTGTTGTGATACTATATTACATGGGAACATGTCAGTGTTAACTCTCCCTGCCACTAAAGTCACCAACATGAAGATAAGCAAATTCTTTCATTTAAAAGGGAAGAATTTCCTACTGGCAGGAGTAAGTCATAGGATGTTACTTTTCAGGATAATCCAAAGCCATTTCTATATGTGTAAGAATTAGAGATTGACAATTGTGTTTCCTATTAAACCGTACCTCATCTTTGATGTCCTCTTGTTGTTGTGCTGTGAAGATCTCCATTGCTCCCATTAACCTCATCATCAGCTCGTCCACTGTCGTATTGCCTGAAGATTAAAAGTCAAATCAAACAATCACGCCCCACATTGTGTGACTTAATCTTTGTGTTTTTATATCTATAGATGTTAATCATACCATTAATAAAGTCGTAATTACCTTGAATAACATTTAGAACTTCATTGGATGTGCGTTTTCCCATGACTATAAGGAGCAGAGGGAACTGGTCTGTCTTGTATGTCCGTATAGTCTGTGTCACAACACTGCCAAAGTGCCTCGTACACATGGTGAGTAGTCTGGAGGGCAAAGGAATTTTTTTAATTATTAATATTCTCCTCAATTCACTTGATCGACAATGCATATGAAGACATATTTCATAGCCTGCAATAAAAAAACATAAATGGACATAAATTCACATGCATGTACACACAAACATTTTTACACGGTATTGAAAAGGGGGTGTGGATTCCAGCTTTTCCAACTGCAGTGCAAAACAGAAATACACACAACTCGTGGCATTAAGGACTTTAAAACCAATTCTGAATTTTCTTATTCCATCAGAGTGACATGCTATCTCAATTGGAACCGTCGATGAATTAGTATTCCTCAGCAGACACCCAGAATTGATAGGGCAATAGAGGATTTCTTATTCCATTACAAAGACAGAACTTTTTAAATTAACATTTCAGAGAGGGAAAAGGGTAGCAGGCAGTCGGGTCCCCGCCAAGCTCCCTGTAAATGTCATAATATTAATGAATTGCTATAGACTGAATGCAAATATAGATTAGCTTTTTCTCCCGCCTTTTAATAAGATCTACTTTAATAACTGGCTGGTAAAATAGAGAAGTAATGGAATGGATGGAGGGACAGCGGGTCAGAGGAAGAAGACAGATGGAAGGTATGCTGTCTGAGAGGGGGTGATGCTCATTAAAACATGAAGCCAAAGCTGAGGGAGCTACTTGCAGACTGCTCAAACTGTGAAATTGAGCACCGGAGCTCATTGTGGTACTTTTTAAGGTAACAATCGTACTGGTACATGCTGAAAATGTGGATGAAAGCTATAGCACCTCAGCTCAAAGCAGAATTGAATTTAAGATATTTTATAAGAACATAACTCAAACTAAACCTTTCAAAATGTTGAACTTTGAGTGACCCACATCTTGCAACGAAGGAGTTGGGTACCCTAAATCCTACTGATCATTTTGTCATGACATTTGTCCCTGTTCATACCTCGACCCAGGCAGACCATAACAATAGCCCACAGGGAAACTCTAACCTGTAATGAAAGGCCAAGGAACAATGGACACTAACTTGAAGGGTAACCCAATCTTAAATCTCGCATCAAACACAAGCCAACCTGCTTTGGTTTCTATCTCTAAACTAAGGAAGTCAGTCCACCCCAGCAAAAAAACTGCTCCATCAGGAAACACAGCCTAAACCTAATATGTATCCACTGTAGCTAAGAACAAGGATATGAAGCACTTATAAATCTATCTATTGAACAAGTATGGACACGCTGAGGGCAGGAAGAAGTCAAGCTACTGCAGGAACTGAGGTGAACAGTTCAGCATTGTCTCATCCAGCCATAACATAACATGGTAAAGAATGTAGCATAGTCTGTACCAGACCTGTGGCCTCCAATCCCAATCCTTCAGGGGGAACCAAACGTAGAAGAAATACCTGCATGAAACCTGCAGCTAATGTTGGGTTTAAGGCTGTACTCTGATGGTTAATGTGATTGACAGCTTCTAATTTGTCCCATATCCCATCACCATCTCTCACTTCACATCCAGACAGCTAAAACAGTTAATGTTTCCCTGGTCTGTCACATAGCATTTCATCACATCAAAGTGGTGTGTGAAGATGCAAGTTGACTGGTTAGACCTGACATTTGCTCCAACAAGCAGCTGATGAGTCAGGCTAGTACAGTAGCACTGCAGGGAATGTTTTTGCCAGCCACCTGTATGGGAGTATGTATGGGAACCGGATGCTCTGATAGCTCACTGTGTCAGACACACTTTGTTTCAGAGCAAACATGGACATGTTTTGATTTGAAAATGACATTTTGTTCTCCTTCTCCACTAGTTATGTTTTCAGGTAGGAGGATGTCAAGAGGAGAAGTCAAGTGTACCGTCCAGGCTTGCACGTTGCTTTGTCCCTGCTCTTTAGCCGACACCAAATTACACTCAAGGTCATTAACAATAACGCCTGTATTGCTGGGCTGCATTAAATTATTATTGTTTCAGGCTCAGATGGTCGTAATCTCTAAAAAAGAATTAGCAGGAAAATAAAGTCGCATTAGTTTACTTGTCCTTGTACACATATGTTAGTATGTAATAAAATGTTTAATAGATTTGAGATAGCACAACACACACCAATAAAATAATCTACTTTTATTTATCTATTCATAGTTTCAACATTTGTCGTATACAATGACAGTACAGCACCAGTACGATATATCAGATTCATCTCCCATGGGTGACAATTACACTGGCATCCAATCAGCGGAACTGCATTTATGCATAATTAATCATTTAACTGGGAGGCCTGTGAGAATATGGACAGCTAAGCAACAGGCACATTCCAATATCAGCAGGTTCATCACATGCACACGCACACGTACACAGGATACCTCTCTAACAGCCTGTGTGACTGATGCCAATCACCAGTCACTCTGGATCAACCAGAGAGCGTGAGAATGCAGGGAAGCAGTGTGTGTGTGAGAGTGAGTGAGTGTGCATATGTGCATGCATGCGTTAGCAGCAAAGCTGTGACTAGCTGTGTGTGATGAAAAGCTCCAGATGTTGCCTGCCTTTTAATGTGCAATAAAAAGGCTCAGCTGGGGCAAAAAGCAAAGGATGCCAATGGGAGAGAGAAAGGAGAGTGGAATGAAGGAAGGAGGGAATTTCCTTGAAAGAAATAATAGAGGGGTGAGGTCAAGGTGCGAGTCTTTCTTAAATGGCTGCTACCAGAGGGCAGGCTTAACTCTAGAAATTTTGGGAGAGAGGGAGAGAGTTAAGGTAGTGGGATAAAGGGAAAGGGAATAATGAAAGATGGAAGGACCAGGAATGAAATGAAAGGAGAAGGAAAGATGTAGCAGAAAGATGGGGGGAAGTAGGAGAGAGGGCCCTTGGCACAAAAGTAATGAGTAAACCCAATCAAACCACAAGCAGGTCCACTTTCACCTCCATCTTTGCACAGCGCTATACTTGAACCTGCAGGGGATCTGATCTATAACACATTGCACACTAACCCTTTAACATTTACTTACTAATGTTTTTCTATAAAATGTACTATCCAGATAGAAATATCCATCCTAGTAGCTGGACCTGTGTAACAAACAAGTGTCGCGCAGACCTTGCAGCTATCAACACAGACTGCTGGAGCTGCACCAGGACTTTGTGATTAAATGGAGAGATAGAGATGTTTGGGCTCCAACGGAGTCTTTCGTCTCCCACTGACCCTCTATTCAGACAGCTTAGTCAAGATTGCCCAATCAGGGGCCTCACCATGCAAACACAACGCCTTTTGTTAGCATGCAAGCTCCAAGCTTCAAAAAGAGAATGCAGTATAAGAGAGAGAGAGAGGACAGAGATACAGGGTGTGAGCAATGGAGTGAGAATTGAATGTCAGCAATTAAGGATATGTCCACACTAATACGAATACTTTAGGAAACGCTGTTTATGTGTGAAATGAGGTTCCCTCCACACTAATATTTTAGATAATTTTCTATAAGCTTGCTCTCCACGCTGAAATGGCTAAACAGGGCGTAATCTTCAGAATAATAATTTATTGACTTCCCGAGGGGAAATTAAGTCTTTGCAGGCTTAAATTTTAATAAATCTTTATTATTAACTCTTAAGTAATAGGATCAGGCAGGGCACTAATTAAACTACATTAACCTCTTCTAGTATCAATAACAATGATAACAGGAAAAAGATAGTAACAGCTTGCTTAACAGGGTATTCGGAGCCCTCTGCACACAATCAAGCTGCTCTCCCACTGAAATACATTCAACATCCTCTTTATTAGATACAACTCACTGTGCAAACAGTCCACTCCTCCACACAATAAATCACATATAAATAAAACATAAGGATTAAGCATGCAGTCAGGGCTTAGAGGTTCAGTTATTGCTCTACTCAACTTTACAGTCGGCAAAATGCAATACTAAACACAGTATGACTCTGAAAGGTGACAGGATCTCTGAGAGGTCCAGGGCCAGATAATACCACTGGACTCATTCATTTGTTCACCATTGTTTTTACATTTAAATATCTGATTTGATAACTTGTTTAAACAACTCTTGTTAAAACCTTCCTGATTACTCATGTAGCAATATTTCATGGACTCAATCTTAAAACAGTATCTAGTGTTTATATTGTCAGCAAAACTTAAAACTACCTGGTACTACAGTTGTAGCAACAGGAGCTGACACAATACTAGAGCATCACACATTACAACTGTCAAATATTACTTAAGTTGAGTCCATATATGTCTGACACAGTCTCAAAAAAGTCTCAAGGTCAGATTCACAAAGGATATTGCGCTAATGCCACCGTATCTTAAATGTTCATATGCAATTTTCTGTAAATCCATAAGCAATATTCATTCTTAAAGTGTACTAAAGTGGCATATCACACCACATGGTTAAGAACATCAGAGTCAAAAGATGTTATAAATTCAGCTGCAACAACAAAACTTTACTTAGAGCTTGATTTTAAAGAGAACTCTAATTCTAATTATTTTAATTATCCATCAACTCACTCTGCTCTTTTATTTGTTTCTATCTGTGCTGTGTCTGTCATTTGTCTATGACAGACTCTGATTTTTGACACTCCATACTCCCCTTCATGTATGGGTTGAGAGCTGTTCGCTACTCTGCTCTGTTACAGTGCGTTACCATCGTCTCTGCCCCTCACAGCAATAAGTTTTATGTTTTAAGGTATTGTCCTGTATGTGCCATCTGTGCACATATTGTGTACTGTGATGCACTATTGTTTTGCGAGGCTACAATCACCGCCACCATAATCCCTGGAAAGTCTGGGTGAGACACCCCTTATAAAAGCACTTCATTTACCACCAACTCTCTGAAGACGCTAATAATCTCACTGCATGTGGCTATTAGCACTGGTGTTTGTGAATTGAACATATATTTTTTTTTGCAATGAGGCTCATTTGCATAGAAAGGGGCCAATTTTCCATTACATAATTGAAATACGTGCAAATAGCCCCAGAGCAGTGAGACGCTATTTTCTTGGCAGCTCAGTTAGGGGTGCGTTTCACCCTTTGTGGGTGCTTTGAGAACTGAGAAATTTTTTGTCTTATTTGTGAAGGTTTAGCGACCACAAAAGCCACACAATCCTTTTGTAAATTCGCCTCAGAGCGTATTATTAGATTTCTTTCAAACTTGTCTGTAATTGTTTAGACAAGAATCACAACTCCTTGAATATAAAAGTTTTTTAACTTAAATGTGCTTACCACAAATTCCACTGGCCTGTCTCCATCAAAAGGTGAGTAAAATGAATGGCTCTTCAAAAATGTGTAATCACATGACAAAATCTGGTCTAGAGTTAAGTTACTTAGAAACAAGGGGTAGGTTCAATTTCCCCACAGGCACAAATCACCCGCTCTCCCCTATTAATCATCATATACAATTCGTAAACAAAATGTGTTGAACTAAGTTGCATCTTTATTCATATCACCATTGCAATGTTGAGTAAAGGCAGCAAGACAAGCAGAGAAAGGGGAACAAAATACAGCATGACATAACTGATAAACCCCGCAGCACTATGACCAGCAAGTCACCTGAAATAAACAAAAAGCCCTCTGGCTGACTCTGGTACCTGGCTTTGTTAGCTTCTTTAGTGACATCCCAGGCCCATGTAATGAAGTTCTGGCTCAGGTAGGAGACGATGGAGTCAGCACACATCATTTGGGAGCAGAAGACATTGCCGAGGACACTTTCATCATTGTGGAGGTAGATGGCCAGCAGTTTTCTCTGAGGATAGGAGCGAAAAAAGAGAGGAATATGTAGAGAAAGAAATTATGTGAGCAAAATGTAACGCTGATTCCCTCTGGATACGTGTCTTTGTGAAGTGGGAACAATTTTTTTCATTGTGAGTTGATTCAAGGTGAAACTAGAAGTAGGATAATTGGCTGTCAACAGGCGGGTGCACAGGTTGTTTTTAAGTTTAAGAAAAAGAGACTTTACAGATTAGTAAATTTAATGAATACCTTTAACAAACCAAACAGTAATAAACCGTCAAATCTGTAATCTGTCTTTGAAAAGATAAAAATTGTATTTTGTAAAATCCATTGCTCTCAAATCTGTGCTGGTCTGCAGTGTGAGATCTCTCAGCCCAGCGTGGGTGTCTCATCACTTGAAAGACATTTCCACATTACATGTTCATAAAATGACATGACAAGCCGCTGGGTTCAGAGCCAGCATGACTTCTATAGACCACAGCAAGGCCACAACTGGCAAAAAAGCAAATACCACGCAAAATCAAATGGAGAGCGGTGCAAATAAAACTTCTCTTGAAGGCGACGAAGATATGGAGAAAACAAAACAGACAAATCACTCTATTTATTTTACACCAAATGCCAGCAGCCTGTTCAGGTTAGTAGCGGCAGGGCCAGACAATATTGACGAAGCTCCAAATCCAAGGATATTGACACCATCATATAAGCCTGGCAGATTCTCCCAACTGACAATCTAATTAAAAAACAAACACACCCACAAACATAAAAAGGTTCCAGGGGACAATGTTGGAAATAATGCTCTCTAAATTACATGTCACTTCTCTTGCTATAAAAGAACAAATAAGAAAAACTCCCTCAGTCGCCGCTTAGTGCATTTTTAACCACGGCTGTGAAGGAGGAGTCAAGAGCTCTGTTTCTCAGGAGCAGTAATCTAGGCTACGTACGCCAAAAAGCAAAAAATCTACCCAGGGCGTAAAACGTGAGGGGAAGTGAAAAAAGTTGTGCTATACTGTGGCCTGTGTAGAATGGGAATGGAAGAGCACTGCTGTGTTTGCTCAACGATTAGTGCTTTAGAATAATCTCCAGGGCTCCTAGAGAGAAGGAGCTGGGGACTCATTCATTGGGCCGATTCAACGGCCTGAAAAGATTAAACACTCATGCTGAGAAGACAAGCAAATTCAGTCTTGAGAGAGGGGTGAGTGTGAAGGGAGGGAGAGTTTTACAACATGAAAAAAACAACAACCTGATACACGCTCAAACACTGATGTCCCCAGCACACATGCGCAGACGCACAAATATAACTGTGTGGTACCCACAAGTGAACGACTCACACTCACTCACACACATGCATGCTCAATTAGAGCAAGTGTAAAGACTAATCAAAGTGGGCATTTTGGCAAACTGAACTCCTTCATCTTAGTTAAACTGTCCATACCCCTCTGTTCCCACTCTGCTTTCAAGTCAGATCTTTTGTACTGCCTGTCTTAACAGGGAGGAGCAAATCCCTCAGTTCAGCTAAATTACTAGGTCCAACCTGAGCTAGATAGTGACCCCATAGCCCTTCCTCACACCTGTTCACCTAAATATAAGTTTGCTTTGTGTGTGTGTGAGAGAGAGAGACTAAAGACTTCATGCAGTAGAACAACAACGTTTGCATTGAGTCCGCTTGAGTATCTGACTGTTTTATTGATGCCGCTCTTACTCTGAAGGTAGATCGATTAAGAGTTTGAGTCATCTCTACATTTAATTAGAAAATATACAATTTTCCCATACAAACCTACAATGCCAATATTTTTCTAATGAAATTAATCCTCAACGGCTTGAACTGAAAATTGTGTATTGTTTTGTGGTGTCCCCCTAAATGAGGCCTCTGGAAAGAGTATTTGTGATCAATAAAACAGATTTACTATTTGCTGCACTATACTGTAGCTACCATCCTGGGTTTTGGCCTTTCCTCCCTATGAATTCAACTCCACAATAAAACCAAGCTGAACTAGACAGAGCCAACAGTGAAGTACAAAGTGTTTGCCTCTGTCATAGCTCTAAAAGATGCTGTTAGTCTGCTTATAGAAGTTAAAAAATTTAGTCTCAAACATTGATGCTTAATGCTGAATAACATCCTATTTGGCTTCAGATCATTCCTGTCATGGCCATAACCAGCTATGAGGTCACCAAGGTCCAGACATAGGTGATTATTTCCTTTAAAAAAATAAAAAATTCCCCTCCAAAAAATGTGTGCTATAAAACTTTAAACTGTGATGATACATCAGAGATTCTTCCTGGCCATGCAGGAAAAATATATTTATCTTTGTATGTTTCTAGAAAAAATTCTTAACACTGCTGGTTAAATGATGCAATGTAAAGAAAAGGGCTTTACATTTTTCACATACTACATTTTTCATGCAGGTTTGCTGTATTATAGGCTGCATCTGAAATCACTCCAGATTTACTTCGTGCTGCAATATATATACTTTCACTTTTATTTGATCATCTCGATTTGGACTGTAAAATGTACTGTTAAGTTTTCACAGTGGAATGGAAAATAAAGTGCCCATAGAATGAACACTAATTAATACGAAAAAAACCAACAACCCCACAATGCAACCAAATTCATCCATCCCCACTAACCTTCAGCTACAGAGTGCCACTCTACACTCACAGATGTGGAGTTAGGGCTGGACAATAAAACAACAACAATAATTATCGCAATATAATTTTTTTCTATAACAATATAATAGATGTTCAATAAATATTCAATAAATGTTTGATTTTATTCACTTGAATCATACACGAATTAGGACATAATTTTTTTATTCAGATTATTTTGTTGAGGAAAAAGGCGTGTAAAAAGCCCTTACTTAATTTTACTCTTGCATATTTGTTGACAAAGATTTTATCATCATTGTTTTGAATGTTCTACCTCAGATATGCGAAGTGATCCACTGTTTGGCATCAAGTGTTGACCATAAAAAAAGAATTTTATATATATATGAAACTTTTTATCGTGATAACATTTGTGGCCATATCATGGTGGGCACTCTGACTTTGAGGGAAAGCTAATATTAATCCAAATCTCAGATGATATCTTGTCTCGTATTACAGTACATCCTGGTCCTATGTGACCTGTCTGAGTGTCTTATCTTTCTGTCATCTATCCAGTCACTCTCACCAAGCAGAAATATAATGCGTTGGTACACAGATAAACAATACATATGTGACACTGTCATGGCATTATTTCTTACATTTCAAGCCTCTTTGGGGGACTTTGTAGGGGAACTCTAGGGCTCAAGTAGTCCTCTTTCCTGACAGACAGTTGATGGTTTAATCAAAGGGCTGTTTTCTGTGGGTGATACTTTTAATAGGCTTTTAACCACATGTATGGTATGTTTAACGGGGCCAGAGGACACCAGTGAATGTGATACAGATGTGCACAGAAAGGTATTTAGCGAAGGAAGGACAAAGAAGTCCAGATAGTGATTGCTCTAAAGATGGCAGGCTCAGTCTGGAAAAGCAAACACTTCAAAATGAAGAGCTCAAATTACTGATCTAATGACCATTAACACACAGTGGGAAAACACATTCAGATTGATGACCAACCACACAGGAGGCTCTCCACAGCCATTCTTTATTACATCTTTATAACCGAAACAGCACCAAATTCTGAACTCTTCCCCAAGTGTGAATAAACTATTCAATGAACTGTCTGCTTTGAATTATGTGGTTAAAGCTAAGTAGGTAGCGGGTTTTGGCTATGTAAGCTCTACTAATGGTTAGAAGGATAAAAATGTAGGTTCAATATATTCACATATAGGAATACATTTTACTACACTTTACATTGATTTAACTCTTAATCCAACTATTTAAGCATGAGTTATCCTGTCAGGTGTAGTCTATGAACCATTATACTGTTGCTTCTGATTTACAGCCCTAGATCTGATCTGAGATAGCTTTATATGCCATTCTGATGCACCAGTGCTCTTTCCTCTTGACTCTGCAAGGCTATTGCTGGGTTTTAAAGCGGATACTTGGCAGTGATAAATCCCTGAACTCCCCTCTCCAGCAAGGCTATGAATTTTAATGTGTCTTTGTGTGTGTGGCAGAGAGGAGACAGGAGTGGAGAGGAGAGGAGAGTGGGGTTAGAGTGATTAACCACTGCGTTGATGGGGATTTAGTGAGGATCGTGGTTAGTGATGGGTGGCCTATCTCTCTGTCCGCTCTGACTAACCACTGATCCCCAAGAGGGTTCAGCTCAGCTCAGCTCAGCTCTGCAGCCCAAAGCATTTTCATTAAGGATGGATTGAGTCTATCTCAACAGTCCCCCAACACACACCTACAGAAACACTTCATCAAATGTAGTGTTTTGCTTAGTGATTAGCCTCTCCCAAGCTTTGAGGGAGTGAGACTGATTCCTCTGTTTATAAACCCACCAAGTAGTCCCCCTTCAGTCAAATCTGCCCTATTCTAATATCCCCTTAATGAAATAGGCTTTTTCTACGACGAGGACACAAAAACTAGATTCCTTTTCAAATGGAAGCAAAGAGCAAAGCATGGCTGGATAGACGGAGGAATGGACGGTGTAATCGTGCACATATGCTACTGTGTAATGAAAGTCAAAAGCAGCATGTTTTGGCCTGTCGTCTAGGACGCTTGTGACAAAACAGGACAAACACAGAACAGATCAAATAGCTTCTGTTTTCATGCAAAATTCTTTGCACATCTCCAGCTTCCCTAAAGCCATTCTAACCACAGCACAGTTGGCAGACTAAATCAAGCTCACCCAGAATAAAACATAATACAGTGAAAATGAATACTATTTCGCCCCAGCGCTGGGTAGAGCACAGTGGTACAGTACTGAGTGTGTGAACACTAGGGAGACGTCGGCCATATTGTGCTGGCTTAGGAGAGGAGATCAGCTGTGAAGCAGGCGCGACGCCAAGCTTCTCTTAAGGATTTTCCATCTCTGTTTATTTCACATTCTCTCCATATCTTACCCTTATCCTGCAACCTCTCATAATGTTTTCCCCCGGCTTTCTTCTCACACAGTCTCTTCCTCTGACTTTCACTTTTTGCACCCTCCTCTCCTTTCAGACCATGTTCTCTGTTTTGTGCCCCTACCATCATCTATTCCACCCACCCTCCCTCTCTGTGTGCCTGGTGATCTGAACCCCCCTAACATCTTGCTGTGTCCTCACAGTCTAATAAGGCTGTAATCCACACAAGCTGTCAGTTGATACAAGCATCCTTAAAAGGACAAAAGCCAAAAAACAAGCGGGGAAAGTGGACAGCTAAAAATAAAGCCTCAGCTGTCAGGGTGAAAATTTGATGAGGGTTTTGATGAAATTATATCAATGTGGCTACAAAGCCTTCTCCACACAGCATAACACAGAGGGTAGACAAATAACAGTAAACACTGCATGGAAAAGGAATTCAACTTTGAATTAAATAAATGATTATGCCAAAAACACTATTAAGAGAGATAATTTAAACTTACATGATAAGCAGCAATTTTTAATCAACTCAGGATATCCCGTTAATGTTACTCAAATGCCTGTTGGTTACATTTATTTCATTTCTCTTTGTCAGTTCAGTTTGTCTGAATGTTTCGCAGATGCCATTGTGATTTTTCAGATTGGTCCTCTTGATATATTTTTTTGTGCAGGTTTGGCCTCTAGTCATGATGCAATAAATCACTGCTCATTGCATTCAGCCAAATATGTCCTACATTTTTGGCAGTGTTTATAATAATTATGAAGTTGCTTCAGAGTTACATTCTTTTCCTTTTTGGTGTTTATATTGTGTGTCTACTCATTGTACAGTATATGTATAGGTCCACATAAGGCTGCATTCAGACCAACAAAAGCACCGTGTCCAAAAAACACTTAGCATCTTATGGGACAGCAGGGGCACCAACACAGAGGATTGCAGCAAAAAGGGATGTTTGGGGGCAAAAAAGTTTAACCTGGTTTAATGTTTACCTCAACACAACATTAACGTAAAACAAAACATACTGCGGAGCAGTTGTTGATCAAATACATGTAAAACCACACTGCAGGAAGAACACCTTGTTGCATGAACAATGTAGCAACAATCATTGAGATGGAGGAGAAAACTACATCATACTACCATCTCATTTAGAAAACCCTGTTTTTCAAACTGGTTGTCATGGAGCACAAACCTTCTTATAGGTATCCGTAGCAACAACTTTGTTTTATCTTAATTGTTAAAAGGTATTTTGCCGACTTGATGTTGCCTATCCTGACGCTCTTGAATAAATTAAGGTTTAATAATAAAAAAAACATTGCATACCAATGAAGCCCCGGGCGATTTTTTTTCAACAGAATGTTCTTTTCAGTCCACTGCTGCTAAGATCTCAGTAGGAAATCATTTAGACAGATAGGTGAGTACAAAAAACTGCCAAAATCCCTGACAAGGTACCCACCTCTCTATTATATTTCATTTTTACATTGTGTGTGTGTGTGTGTGTGTGTGTGTACATAAAGCTTTTGCTAAACTAACATAATGAACTCTATCTCACTGGTCCTCAGGACAAGAAGATCCATTCTACAATTTATTGCAGACTAGACTAAAAGAGTGGACTGGTCATATACTGCAAATGGTTATAATACTGACCATTGAGATTCCCACCAGTTCCGTAATGAAGGAGAAGATATTATTAACACAGTATCTCCCTTGGCAGATAGAGAATGAATAATATCTTAATCAGTCTGTGTTCCTCCTTTGTGTTGTCTTAAGCGAAAAAAACTGCTCAAAAAAGAGAAAGCAACGGCTAGGCTACACTAAGGAGCAATTACCTCAGAGCTAAAGGACAAGCCAACATTAGTAACATCAGCATGTCGTATCTTAAATATAATCAAAATGAAAAGTGTTTGAAATATGAAAGTACAAAGAAAAATAGGATTTTGTTACCCAATGCAATATCCCAATAAATTAAAAAACCTTCCTATCAGGCCCCAAACAGTCAGCTTACTTACATCTCTGGCTTTGCCATAGAAGGCTTCTTGAGACGCTGCCTCCAAAGTCCCAATGAAGAACATTGGGTGGGTCTCTCCATACCTACAGGACACACAGGACAGAGAAACAAGCCCATAAAAACAATGCAACATGCTAGCCTTCTTTGATTTCAATCAATCAATATGAGAAGAATCCGATGCTTAGCTCACCTTGAAGAAAATTCGGCAGTAAAGTGCAGTAAGGCATCAGCTTCATTCTCACTATTCTCTGGCACTGGAAGGGGACAAAAATGATTTATGGTCAAGCTTTGGCTGCATGTCACAGGAATTTAATACAATGCCTGGAGCTAAAATTAAGATTTCCAATCTAACTTTGTCAGGCTGCTACACTGTACATACTCATAGGGGATTTCCGACAGGTAGAGGAGCCCATTCCAAACATCTCTGAATCGTCCACACCAAACTCTGACGCATCCTCAAAATCATCCCCCTCACTGTCGCTGACCATATGGACATCTGCACACTGTAAACATAAATGATTCATTAACTGCTAGACCTATTTCAACAGAAGTAATTAACAGAAGCATTTTGTTTACGTGTTTTAGGAGTTAACATGTATAACCGCGCCCAGGGAGAAATGAATCCACAGCGCAGATCCATATAGAAAGAGTGTGTTTGTGTGTATATACCTCTTCTGTGGGCTCCTGTGAATTGGCTGGGGTGGACCGTCGACAAACACTGAGGTGATGGCAAGGATAGCTGATACCAGAGACAGCTAGCGTCATCTAATAACAGGAAACATAAAGAGTGATTAAGTCACCAGTTGTTTAAGATCTTCAACCATGTGTGATTATTGGCCCAATCTAAGTCTACTCAAAGTTCCCATCAAGTTAAATTGAGTCCAATCTGTTCATTAGGGGAGTGAGTGATGGAAAATGTCACTTACTACAACTCTTTACCAAAGACTGAACTCTAATCAGAACAAAACAAACCTCACAACTGACTCAAGTTCTCTCTCTTCTCAAATACTTTAGTTAGCCTATTTAGGACTAGCTTTCCCCAGGCTGCAGAAGCATAGCCTGTTTCATGAGATACTTTATGACTTTTTAACTCAGGCTTGCTCATCTCACTAATCATGGGAGAACCTTGATGAGGTTTGTGTACACCTGCGGTAGCCGCAAGTGTGGAGGTGGTTTGTAGTAAGAGAACACCTGACTAATGAGCTGCCAAATCCAAAGCAAGGACTGGAAATGTCAGCGTTCAGCAGGGACTCATTACAGCTGGTGTCTCTTGCCTTAGACCCCATGGGACATCAACAATACAGGCAAGGCAGTTGCAGGATGTAGTGTGAAACTAAAGATACCTTGCTTTTAAAAAGTGGTGTGCCAGATTTTAGATTGATTCCCATCATGTCATTTTCTCAACATGAAGACACCACTGTTAGTTCCTGTCAACAGTGACCACTAAAAGCAAGACCGGTAACAATCACACAATGATACTTGACACAATAATGCCACAACATATCCACAGATGTACTAATGAGCAAAGCAGAAAAACCCCCAGATGCAAATGCTTTTCTGGGAGAGTGAATTTTTAAACAACGGGGCTGAGGCAGAGCAGGCAGGGAGGGTGTGATAACAGGCAGAGAAGCTGCTCGTCCCCTGCAGAGGTCCTGTGATCTGCACCATTGTCACGTGCTAAGACACACAAAGAGCAGCTGGACATGGTTGAATCAGGAGACGATTACATGCAACGCCAATTGAGTCTGAAAAGGACTACAGAGACTACGGGGAGTTTCTCTTTCAAGATAGAGTGGTTCCTCATGCTGGCTTCAGCTTCTATAACAGGAGAGAACAGTGTAACCACTAGACCTTGTCCTCAACATGGACTTACTAGTGAGTACACTGTGTACCTAGCACCAATAAGGACCAAAATATCTGACAAAGTGCCACTTTCACTATCTATAATTTCCCATCTTTTCATACTACTTTATCTTTTCAATGGCAGTAAGTTAGCTGCAGCCAAAAGACCAAAATATTTGGACAGTTGTGGCTAAACTACATGCATGACTAGGTACAAGTAGTGTTGGGTGTGACGATATGAACCATATTATAGTATTTGTCCGTAACGTTTATATCATTTATTCTGTTAATAAGGCTGGGTGTATTAGATCACTTTGGGCAATGTTACAAATAAATAGAACTGCTTTGCTGCAATATTGACATTTGATTTCATTTTTTGCATCGATGTGATGAATTACTGATTTGTGAGGTGTTAAATTCACTGGAATAACCAAAAAAGGCATCCCTGTCTGGTTTGTGTATCCATAAACAGTTTCTTAATTGATTTTTCAGAATATATATATATTTGCAACCATGTTCTGTATCCCTTAGATGTGTTTGTTCACACATATACTATTGAATGCATATAGATTTTCTTTTCCTAAACTAAGATAATGAACTAATCCCCTGAAGAGGAACAACCCTTTTACAATTTATTGCAGCCCAAAGAAAACATTGACTAGCGATATACTGTCTTAAATTCCCACCAGCTTCGTAACCAAGGACAAGATATGAGAAACGCAGTACCTCCCCTGGCAATTCAAGAATGAATAATATCCTGATGAGTATTCCTCCTCCATGTTGTCTTAAGCAAAGAAAACTGCTCAAAAAAGCAGTGGCTAGACTTCGATGCATTGTTGAAACTTGTGAATGACATCACCGCTAAAGGGGCTGGCCAACAGTGAAACAGAGGATAAATATATATGAAAAATCTGTTTTTTCTTTCTCAGTGAAGTAAAACTTTTCCAACGAGGCCTCAAGCAGTCAGTTACCCCAGACACAGTAACAGCGTGGTACACACAGATAACAGAAGAAACAGATTGTATTTCTTGTGTATTACCAATTAGTAGCGAGTGTACTCTGGACAATGAGAAGTGTGTAAATGTCACAGCAAAGACAGCTGAGTATCGGTGGAACACCTACGAAGAACACTTAACTGAATTGCCCCGTCTTTGCTTGTGTAACTTAACTCTAACTAATTTAGTACTCTGGTCCTGTTTATTAGATCATTGTGTTATACATATTTTTCCAGAGAATTTCACAAAGTAATGGAACAAAAACATCCCCCAACAGTAAAAGTAAAGGAAGTTAGCAATACTTTTGTTTAAACAAAAGAAAATCTATGGCTATTTGAGACAGGATGGTTGCTTGGCCTGAGAGTTGAATTAGCACTGAGAAAGAGCCGTAGATGTTGAGCCAGACAAAGATATACAGGGTCTGAGCCTTAAGGATGTGAAGGTATGGCCCGAAAGTCTATTCTGCCTATTCTTCAATCAAGTGGCAATCAAACGTGAGAATCTTAACAGCGGCTGCCGAGAGGATCCCCATAAACCCTTTGCCCCCACTACTCACAATGAGAGGCTTTCGTCTGAGGGCCTAATAAGTGTATAAATAAAGTTGATCACTTCCCTTGTCAAAGACAGCCTGCAGGGTTTGGACTGACATGGATGCAAGGAGGGGAGGTGAAAGGGGAAAAAAATGAGTTGAGTGCCTCTCAATCCTCTTCCTCGCTTTGACCCGATGGCTTCTCCTGATGTTGAGGTACACAAGTGCAGCTTGGCGGCTCAGTGGTAAAACGTGGAAACAAGGCTGAAACGCCGCAGGACACGGGGGTGGGGGGTTGAGGTTAACCCCCCCAAATGACCCTCTCCCACATCTCCACACAAAGGCTCGCTCTTCTTTTTTGGATTCTTTTAATTAACACTTGCATTGAGGCTCTAAGCATTCAGGGGCCGAAACAGGGAAAGAATTTTCTCTCTCTCTTACCCCCTCCCTCCTTTCCCTCCACTCTTCAGCCCTTTCTTCCCTTCTTTCTCTCCCTTCATTCTTTCTGTGTTTCATTTTTTTCTTTTCTAGTGTGGGCAGTGTTTGGATTAGGTGTCTGGCTGTGATTGTGAGATAATTACTACTGACAGCTGCACTGAAGGCAACCACAACCACAGTACCACCTTACTCCACTTTCTCTTTGATGGAGCAAGGGAAGACCAGCGAGAGAAGTGAGGCAGAGTAGTCAGTAAAAGGAAAAGAGATGACTAGAGGAAGAAGTATGAGTGGGAAACAGTGCAAACATGAGAAAAATGTACTTGACAGGGAGGAAGAAGGCAAAAAAAGAATACAGGGCCAGTGCGCCCCACCCTAAACACCTGTTGGTTTCCTTCTTATAGGCTCCTTTGAGCCTTGCTGAAGATACGTCTCTCCTGATTAGTATCTGGGGTCCTGCACACTGTGTGTAATGTACGCACACACCTACAAATGCAAATACAGAGCAAGAGGTTAAGGTAGGCATAAAAAATGACTGTTGAATCAATGGGATCATTAACAGTGGGCGTGTTCCCTAAAGTCTTGAGAATACGATTTGGAGGCTGGCGCTTTTCTGTAGCACCACAATGCTTCATTTATAATGGCCTGTTGTGACACATTTTACCTTTATCAAAAAAAAACCCTGCAGCTTGTGCTATTTGGATATTGCACTTGGCCATATTGCAATTTCACTGATATTTCAATTACTTGTTGAGCCCTAGTGTTGTGCCTCTATGCTCGTAGGCAGTAGCGGTGTCTGAAAGGTGATGAGGAGGAAGTCTGTGAAGATTCTCAGTCATCCAGGTCATAGTTATCCAACGAAGGTTAAAGTCAAGGGCAACTGGACTTGGTTGAAGACACTGGAAGACGATTCGTCCTTCTTCAACCAAGTCCAGTGGCCCTTGACTTTAACCTTTGTTGGATAACGTAAAACATAAAAACAGTTAGAAAAGATAGAAAATGAGACAGACAGACCAACTTGGTGCTCAATGTCACCTGAAGGCAGCCAATCGCACAAAGGGGGGGGGGGGGCTCTGCCTGAGCTTACTGCAGAGCCCTGTTGCTATGGAAACCACCAGGCCCCCCTAAATAAACCCCAGGTTTCAAAGGCCCCTATCAGGTAGAGGAGGATTCCATTAAAGCCAGCTGGGAAATGGGAGGGAGGTGCTGGCCTACAAGGCAAGGCACCTCCGAGGCTCTGCAGCATTAATACATTAGCAAACACCATGAAACACTGCATAAATGTCAGCAATTACTGGCTAGAAGGAAGGGTGGGTGGTGGGGGCTGAAGAGATGATGGGAAGTAATAAGGATGTCCTACTGGCTGTCAATCACTCCAACAGGTGTGGAGGAAAGACTGCCAATCAAAACAGCTCCAATGAGATGAGGCCTGTCTGGAAACTCTTCATGCCGTATTATTTAGGCAAAGGAATAGAAGAAGAGAAGGAGAAGGAGGAAACGGGGGAAGAGGCTCAATCACCGTATTTCAAACAGCACAGGAAGTTAACGTCCTGCTGGCCTCACAAATCAAGTGTTGCCAAGACCTCTGTCATCATCTTCAGCACTGTTCAGAACAGCTTTGCCAAAGCCACAAGAATCAGGGGGAATTTGAAGGCAGAGCTAGATCATGGTATTTGTGGAGTATTTGTTTTAATCTACTTGGAGTAAACTGAATTCCATCAAGTTTTAACTATAGCAAAGTCCAACAAGTGTACTTTTTTCTGACGGAAGACTTTTCCAGTACTATCACAATTGTTGTTGTACAGTAAACATGATGACTATTAAAAAGAAAAGCTAAAACAAACACACACACACACAAAGACTGACAGTGTGTTTCCCCACATGATCCTCTACTTGGCTACTCAGGCAAATACTACAAGCTGTCTTCTAATGAATCTATGAGGAACATTGGAATCGTGGCACTTAAAAAATGTACTCAAGAAAAAGTCTGAGACACAGAAATATTTCAAACCAGTACCTGACCCAGATCGACACAGTCTGTCTGCTAGAAATGAGCATCACCTCACATTGCTACTGCTTCAACTACACTTTGTGTCACCTCCTTTCACATGCAACTTCCTTGGTCTAACACCACATAAAATAACACAGTGCACTGAATAAACTGATCTGTTGTTCAGTGCTACTTGAGCATCCTGATCTAATTTCAACTCTCCATAAGAGCTGGAATAGTTCAGAGCACAACAAACAATGAAACTCGTAGAGTGAACACTATCAGGGAGGGTGACGTAACACATAACTACTAGCTTACCTGAAAGGTGAGAATTTCTTTCTAATAAACTACACTCCAACAATACATAAACAAACAATGCCACCACTCAAATATCTTTCCCAGAACAGAAGAACAACTGACAGTTAAAACAGATACTCTGTTTTCTGTAGAACAAGTTGATCAATTAGTTAAGAAAATAATTGTGCTTTTTGTGCTTACAAAAAATATTTTTACAGCTTCACTTATAGCTGCCAACCTGTCTGAGAACAAGAAACTCCCAAGTCAACTGCTACAGCATCCATGCTAGAGGCAACTATGCTGGTATTGTCACAGTTATTGCTAATAATGTTTCCCTACTAACACCAAAATGACACTTTTTTTTGAATATGACAATTTTTTTTTGAATCTAACAAAAGCCAATTCTTGAAATTTTTTGAAATATATGAACTGCTCAATTGGTAGTAAATATTGAGGGTCGATACCTAGCCCTAGACATAGTGTGTACAATATGACATATGCAAACACACACATGCAAATATGCACACAACACACAAGCAGGCAAGCACAGTTATATCACGCACTTAAAGGAAAAGCAGAGTTAAGTAGTAATCGATTCCACTGCAAGCAGGCTAGTGTGCAGAGCTAAACGTAATCTCGGGCCTCTGGCTGCCACGTTTATTGGCCCAAACCCCGGGAGATGAGACTGGGCTAATGAGCTAGACACTAACACTGGCTTCCTACCCGCCCGCTAGGCCAGCCAAGCCCTGGGCTTTCTCTGTTAATACCTTCAGACGTTTCAATAAGAGGGCTGCGGCTAGAGCAGAGGCCATTATTACACTTCTGTCTCTGACTTCTGTGCTTTTTAATATCTCCTCATCCAGGAAACGCAGACCCTGCAGATGTGTGTTAGCCAGGTGCCAGCCGGGCCTAGGATGCCACAATGAGCTGCAATCTATTCATGATCCCTGGCCATATCTAAAGCTACCTAGAGGGGAAGCTGCATTGAACACAAATCACAAAAATATAAAAGGTAAAAAACTGAATTATTTTTACCTTAACATTACATTGAGATTTGTCAGGCTTGCCTGGTGATACAATTCACAAACTAGCATGCACTGCTGGTTTGTAGTGGTTAGGTCGCTTATTTTTGTAAATTAAATACATCAAAAGGCTTAAAAAAAATGTAAAAATTAAAAAAAAGGTTACAAATGTTGAAAAATAAGTGATGTTTTTTTCATAGGCAAGATCCACAATACATTTTTCAAATACGGATAACTGATAGTGGAGTTATTTTAAATTATACAATTAATTTATATTTAATGAAACATTAATTCAGTTGCAAATTATTTTAGATTATAAAAGGAAAATAAATTTAAAGCTCAATGAATTATTAAATATTTTAAGGCATTTCTGTAATAATGTTTTCATTATCAGTGTCCTAACAAATATGACAAAAAGGTAGGGGAAACATATTTTGTTATAAGTAGTAATTAATTTGATCAATGAAAGCATGTTGAATAATTGTTCCAATTCTTTCCTATTTTCACAGGAGAATCACAAATTCATAGTTAAGTCTACTGTAGCTGGATGCACCAACATCCTGAACACAGTTATTAAAAATGTCTGTGGTTAGCTCTCTTCCTCTGTTAGTGTGAACAGGAAAATCATAAAGCACAAGCGGCATGTTGTGGTTGCAAACCGGAAATGTGAGTCATTTGGTGCCATAATACATGAACACAACACTGAGGTCAGCCACTGCTCAACATGCCCTCAATGTGCTCTCAGATTAGAACTAAGATTTGTATTTCTGTTGCATTGCCAGGCCGTTTACTGATCACATAACTGGATGTCTACAAAGACAGTGCAAACAATGACAAATCTGTATCATAGCAGTATGGTTTGTTTGGTGGTTACTGGCTTTACAATTGCCTGCTCTGAGCGGTAATGGAACAAAATATAGCAAACAATCTTCTGAAGTGAAAGGATGCATAACCTTTTGTCCTTCGCCCTTTTAGGCATTAATGACATAATGTATTTGCTTTCACTGTTAATCTTAAAAGCTGTACTTTGAGTCATAAAAACAGGTGCAGTGATTGTTCATTCACTTTGAGATGAAACATGAACAAAGTGTGACATAAAACAGACTGTATCCACCAAAAGACTGTATATAGAAAACAGGTCATCACAAATGTGAAATACTACTTAAAAACTAAATAGAAAATGTTGCTACAGTAAAGCCAGTTCTGCCATTGGACAGATATGATAACACTTGGAAAAGAAGTGAAACAAAGTCAATACCAATACTCCAAACAACAATCACACAGATCTAAAAGGAAAACGTTAGCTAGGTGTTAACACAAGAATGTGTGCACAACAGCCTCTCAATGTAGCATGATAAACCATCCCTTACAATTAGCATGGGAACACATATGCAGTCAAAGAAGGGGTGAGGACAAAAGGGGTCAGAGGTTCCTCAAGGTTCTGTATGAGGGCTGCTTCTGATCAGCGTGACTGTGTGCAGGGTGAATAGCTGGGAAGAGCGACCCTGGGACGGGAGAGGTCAGCGGGACTCAATGATGTGAGATTTAATGTCCACAGATAGAGGACACGGGATGGGAACAGTCTTTGACATCTTAATTAGCTTCAACGTCTTACTCTCATGCTTCTGACAGATGGTTTTGGGATAGATTACAGAGAGTGGAACAGTTTCCACTGCAATTTGCAAGTATTGAAATCATGTAAATCAATCAGCTGTTAACCATGTGCTTTAATTTGTCCTTGGCTTTTAATCATCTTTAAGAAGGTTGTATTGAATCCAAAAATCAGTGAGCGCAACATATAGGCAGCATTTACAGTACACAGTAAAGTTTAAAAAATGTTATTGTGTTTTTATGCTTCTTACAGAGTCATCAGATGCTGACGCGGGCCATCCCTCCCACTGTTGATGACGGACTGGGATGTTGGTCAAGTCTGAAATATTTCTCTTCACCTGCAAACATAAAGGGAAGATAATATTAGTTAGTAGTTATTATAGTATGTGAAAGCTCAACTATAAATCTCCACTTAGAATTTTTATATTTTGTCATTACATATATTATATATTATATTAAGTAATATTAAAACTAGAAGTGGAAAATATTTCCACGACTAATTTAACAGTAAATACAATGTAATAAATTTACAGCAGGGGCTACATCAAAGAATCTTCAGCAGCATGGGGACAAAGCAGGATGGAGGCAAAGAATGAAGGAGGAGTTGAGTCAAAAGGAGAGAGGAGAAGAAAAAAATAAAAGAGACAGCCAGTGTTATCAGCATTCTTCAGATGCCACAGCTAATGCCCAGCAACAACAGCCCCACGCTCTGAAATGAACAGTATTTCTCTTTTCCCATTCATGCGCGGACGCTGTATCTGCATCACTTAATAACATTCCGTGCTTTTAAACAGTTAGCAGCCAGCAGCGCCTGTCCCACCGAGCGCCGCGTTACACCGTCCAGTGAGTTGTTGGTTTAAAGCCCCAACGCCAGCCTGATGTGCGCCAGCCGAAGGTGATCAAAGCCCCATCGGCGTCTGAGCACTGGCGGCCATGGATTCTAGTGCATTTGTTCAGCAGAATCCTGCCCTTCAGGCCCGCAGGGCTGGACACTGATGCTGAGAAAACTGCCAATTGTGGAGTAAAGATCCCTCCACACATGGGTCAAATCCTGTCTTTGTAAAAAGCACTGAAGAGAGATGGATCCTTGGGCATATGCAGGGCTGCTGATCATGGAGGTGGAAACTTAAAGAACGCTACAAACACAAAGTCAAAGCCAATATCAGCCAAAGCAGGAAAGCAGCTGCAAAACACTGAACTAAAAAGACTGCGGGGGCATAACTTCAACTTCATAATCTAATATTACTACACTTTGCATCTGTATGTGTACTTGTCTGAGAGCACAAACATACGATGGGCTGCTTGCAGAAATTATTATATTTAAATCGGAATTAATCTCTTTATCAAGGCAACAGTAAATATTCGCAAGGAAATTATATTTTATTTGGGCTGGGCCTGGCACAGCAAAGCAATTTGCAGTACAAACAAGTTGAGAAAAAAAAAGAACAATAATAAATGAGTGGCACAGTCCATTCTTTGTCTTTCTATCGTAAAGCCCATACCACAATGCTCGGCGTCGATCCTTATGAAGAGAAGCTATGGCCAGGATAGCAGGCTGGGGTCAAAGCGGGTGGCCAGTGTTATTACAGAGTGTAATATCTATGTTTGACCAGCCAGACTACAGGGATTTGACTGACCGGCTGGCCAGCTGATGAATAGAGGGGAAAAGGGAGCGAAGAAGAGGCATAAACACTAGTAATGAAGAGCCTGCTGTCAGAGGTTAAAGCAGCATCAGAGAAACAACAAACTAACGCCCACCACAGAGAGAATGAAGGTGAGAGGTGGAAGAGGAGGAGAGTGGAGACAGACAGTGAAAGGCACCTGGCAGAGGACAACCTGATCTCAACAGGGAAAGAAAACACAGCTACACACCAGGCCTGCCCACCTGAAACTATACCACCAAAATCTGCAGGCAATCATTCACACAGGCCTCCTCTGACCGTATGAAAAGTATGGTGCTATTATGAGAATCTGATGCAACCATATCAAAGACAAACAAAGAAGTTATATAGCAAAAATATAGCAAACGAACAACAGGGTTGCCCCTAGCCACTCCAGGTAGCCAAAGTTTTTGTAGCAGCCCTCACTGACAATGCATTGCATGTGTTGGCTACAGCAGCCCCTCACACAGGGAGCAATACTGTCTAATGCTGCCCCCTGTCTGCCACAACAGCCACCTCACTGATAAGTTAGACTGCAACAAACATTTGGAATTAATCTGTCACACTTTTTACGCAGCAAATTTTATTAATATAATTTCCTGCAAAAATGTGTTTGACATACAACAATGGAGTATTGTTGGAAAGTCATTATATGACACCGGCTGTATAACATAAGAAGCAGAACATGGCAGCAATGGTGAAATACTCGTTAAAAGTATCCATCAACCTGACATGTACACACAGAAGCTAAAATGTAAAGGAAATGTCTTTAAGAGAGCACAACAGGATTTAAATCAAAGTCTTAATGACAAATACAACGCTTGTGTTGAGATGAGGCAGGGATGTACGAGACAGTAATACACAAAATTAGCTAGACTGGCTGTGATGCTGAGCGGCTGGGCAATACGGCAAAATTAATGATCTAATCATTGTAAATGCCAATTGCCTGTAATCCCTGGCTGGAAGCAAATCACAGAAAATGAAAGGTTTCCGTTAAACAGTCACAAGCTTGCTCTCTCTCTCTCTCTCTCTCTCTCACTTAGTCTCCCCTAGGCACCAGATGCCTTTCTTTCATTCCTTTTTCGATCCAACCTTCCTTTTCTCAGTTCTGTAGCCCTGTCTACATTTGTTTCCTATAAGTCTCCCAGCTGCGGTGTAGGGATGGGGCCCAGGCACAGCCCCGGGGGGCAGTAGAGGAGGGAAATCCCCAGGACAACTGGTCTGGTCACGGACAACCCAAAACCAGCAGCCATCCCTATTCTACCCTCTACGTCCCTGGCAAACATTTGCTCTCCAGCTTAGCTCAGAAGCTAGCCAGCAACTTACCCCCACACTCTTGTCTGGTAATGCCAATCAGAGTATACACAGCCCTGTGCTCTAGAGATGGAGAAGAAAGAAGGTAGAGAAGGGACACTGGGAGAGAGAGATGGAGAATGAAGGAATAGAAAGGGAGGGGCAAGGGCAGTTCCCTGAGAGCCACAAGGCAAAGCCAGAGCCTTTGGCAAAGACAAACAAGAAGACAGGACTCTATCCCTATTGATATGCACAAGCAGGGACCATCGGCTAGTCTTCAGCTAAGACAAAAGGGAGAGTGGGGAGAGAAAGGTGCTCTGTAGTGGAGTCCATATGTGTCTGAGTGGACACAGTATAAGCAGAATAGGGAGTCAGGCTGGCTGAATATAGTGTGTTACTTCTTTGTTGCATTCCTCCTTCTTATGATGACCGAAATACACTTGAGTGCATCTTTTAATATTGTTCATGTCTAAAAATCTCACAAGGTAACTCCACTTTTTCATTATGAACATCACAAATTACTGCAAAGCAACTTGACTGAGCTCATCCATAAATACTATTTGACTGCCTCCGCTGACTGTACTTACACCTGTAGCTCTCCTCACTGCCCACTGAACCTTCAGAATAATTCCCTACACAAGGAGTACACATGTACTCACAGGTTTAATGACATTTCCTAACACATCACAATAATAAAAAAAAAAAAGGAAAGATGCCTGTTCCCTGGCTAAAGAGTAAATATATAAAGAGCACGGTCAATATGGGGCAAACAGAGTCCAGATCTATGCAGGTTAAAGTTCTGGGCCTCATTCTCACTGCAGGGGTCCTTGAGATGTCTAAAGACAAGCATGCGTAAGGAAAAGACCGCGACATGGAGGCCTGTTTAAGCCCACATTGTCCCTTCTCTATCCCCCATGGCCTCTTACAGGACCCCCACCAAGCCAACAGTCCTTTGCCTCTTTTCTGTGTCCATGGTTCCCCCCTCCCACACTGCGGGGACCCCTCCCCAGTGTTTGTAATCCCAGCAGAAACACTTAAGGTTCACAGTGGGTGCTCATCAAAACCATCTGCCTGAGAAGAGGGTGAGAGAGAAAGAGAGAGATGATGGAAGGAGGAGAAATGAGGGAAAGAGCGAGGGAAGAGAGGCAGAAAACCAAGGAGGTGAGCTCCCTCCTCCAGTTCAGATGTTGGATGTACTAATCTGTTCAATTTGCACCCTTATATGCCCTGCTAGTAGCCTGATTATTATTAGTGTAATCTTCACCCGCACTGAGGAGCCAGGCCTGAGCTGCAGTGGCTGCCATGAGCAAGGAACTCATGAGGAACACCATTCCATGCTGTATGGTAAATAATTAGCTGGATGTGAAACATAGAGACTATAAAGAAAAGCAAACTGAAAACTAAATTATGACACAGGAATAAAAACAACAAAAGTTGATATTTCTAATGCCATACATAATGTGCAAATGATGATTACTTCATTAACATGTGAGGTAAGATCATTAGTGGGACTTCTCATTCCTACCTGATCAGTCTTTCAGGAGCTTATTTCCCCTCACATGTAACAGTAGGCTACCCACAGTGAATAAAATATTATGCCTGCTCAGGTCTCCCTGTGCACGGGGAGTTAGAGCAAGACAGAACAGGGCAGTAATGTGTGTGTGTGAAAGAAGGGGAGTGCTGATTTAAACTCACATGGGGCCAAACATTGACACAGACACACACACTTGCTCATCTACATAGGCAAGCATGCAAGCGGACACATATTTCCATGCTCCTCAAGCTTTAATCCATTTGCAGCTGTGATAGTAATAACCAATGGACAGAGGGGTGTACTGTCTTCTCACTGGGTCCAGTTTGAGTTACTATAAATATTTCATAGGCTGCCAAATCTACTGTTTAGTTTCAGATGAAGAAAATGAACGGACTCTGTCTCTTTCCATTGCTCCCGCATGCCTAGATCAAACAATGTTCAGTATTTAAACACCTCCTAGACTGCTCAGAGAGAGAGGGAGAAAGACGCAGCGTAGGGGAGGGGGAGAAAAAGAGGGGGTTGTACCAGACCGCAGCTGTGAGAGTAATTATGTGCTCGGAAATGTGATCATTTGTGATGAATAATGAATCGATGGCTGAGATAGACTAGCAATGTTTGGCCAATGGAATGAAAGCTGTGTTACTGGAAACTAGAATCAGGTACAATAATATTATGTATGTGGGAGTCTGTGGGTGAGTTACTGAGAGCTTTTGTGTGTGTCTGGGTATATAAGTGACTTTCTGATGTCCTGTATGGTCCTGTGTCTGCATGTGCATGCTGGTGTCATACCTCCTGTATGGTTCTGGAGCCGGGGAAGTTGAGACTGTAGTCCCTCTGGGCCTCGCGATGGCTGATGACCAGCAGGAAGTTCTGGTTTAACGACTCTTGGAGAGCACTAAATGAGGAAAGAAAAAACATAAAACACTAAGAAATAGGAATGAACACAGTGAAGGAAATGAAAGATAATATAAATTGATGGAGAAAAGAAAAATATAAACCTGGCGGAATAATTATGCAAGAGGATTAAAAGAAGGGAACACAGAAAAGCAAACATCACAAAGAGCAACTCAGTCAAGTAAAGGGCAAGCTAAAACTTGTCAGCTAGTGGTAGCCCGCTGGTCCTCAGGGAGGTGGGTTCCTCCTCTGGGGGTTCGTCGCCCACTTCACCGGTTGTGTCTTAACAAGCCTGGCCAGAGCTGCACTCAGCACAGCAGGCTTCCACAGCTATGTCCACCTGCATAGTAACAGCATGAGTCCATCAATCTGTCTTGTTGCTAACAAACCTGGCAGCTATTATGAAACAACCCCAGGAAAGCCTTCAGCAACTTGCTAACTACAAACTCTAAAGATTGCTTAAGAGCAAGAGTTTACTATGACACTGCAATGACTTTCAATCTCAAGCCAAAAAGCAAATGATAAAGAGCCATTATTGGGCATCATAATATACTACCTCTTCAGCAGATGCTGCTGGATTACTGTTTACGGCTACTTCACCGTCTCGGTCTATCTGCTGAAACATGACTGTATAGTGATTATAGTCATATCAATTACAAATCCTTTATCAGTCATCATTTACATCAACTACGGGCTACTACTGTAAGCTGTGTCAGACACCTAAAGATGATTATATGATTGAAGACTATGTAATGTTCCTAAACTATGTTATTATCTCAATCTGTATCAGTTCCAACATGGCAAAATGAATTAGTTGAAATTCATAGTATTACTCTACTACTACTCTAATTTAAACTAATGAAACCAACGTGACAGACCATTTATTTCTCACTTCCAACTGCATGAACTCATCATAACAACATGTTAAATATGACAATATTTCCTCAAAGCACAAACAAAAAGACATATACAAGCTGTTTACAGGTAACCACTACTCTGACACGTTTACACTCTCACAGTGGATGTCATGTGCTAATTAGATTGTGAGCAGGGATCTGTCCAAGAGGCCCTGAAGGGTCAGACTTTTCTAAACTGGCACCATAGCTCACTCAGTAGCTTATGGCGGTGACACTGTGAACGATGGAAACGCAGACACTTTGTGTGCTTCACGTAGACAGGAGGAGGTGGGGGAATCAACTTTTGGAAGCTTCATTTACAATAAGCTGTGAGGTTAAGTAGCGTTTTGAGCAAACGCTGGGTCTGTGAGGGTGAATATCAATGGGAGGCTTAAGGGCCGAAGCAGGCACTTAGTCAGGGCTCAGAACCCAAGGAGAGGAGGAAGAGTTGAGAGAAGGAGAGGGATGGGGAATTAATATGTAGCGCACACATTAATTATGCAATCACACCCTTAATCTGCGCAGATCTGGACGAGCTTATGTTAACAGAAGCTCAAATTTACTGTAATGACAGCATATTTACATTGACTAAAACTACGAAATCAATATGTAAATGTAATGTTTGTTGTAGCTAACTGGGGAAGATTGGAAATGTGTGGAGTGGAAAGGATGGATGCATATGTAATAGGGCTGAGCAGGATGAGAGAGGTGTGTGCATGTGTGTGGGAAAGAGAGTGAGACAGAGGGAGAGTAGAAATGGAAGGGGTAGGGACACATAAATAAGGATCTTGCTAATATCATGATTATGTTTGGACACACTCCCGAGCTACTGCTGGCAGGCAGCTAGACTCCTAAATAGACAGAGATAGAGGGTAAACTGTGTGGAAGTGTTACTCTGTCCTTCCAAGCAAAGAAGGAACATCTTATCAGTCATTTTATGGCAGATCGACGAGCCATTTGGGATGTGTGTGTGTGTGGAGTTCTGTTCAAGATTTACTTTGAAAAATCGTCTCACTTAATGTACTCTATAGTACAAATATAGCTACTCAAAATATCAAACGCATTCAGAGGGGAGAAAAAAAATGCCATTCATAATGAGTCATTTCCCATTTGTCTTAGGAGGCCTTCTGGTTCATATAAAAACAAAACACCCATGTTTCAAGTCTAATATCCCTGTGGCTCGACTGCTTTCACCACTGATGTTTTCAAAGCTGCCGTCTTCTGATAGAAGCAGGCCCCTCAAGCAGTACGGGGTTGAAATGTGCATGTCTCAGTGTTTGCTTCTGCCTTCAGAGGTCTCTTTCTCACTCAACACACACACACTTGTGACATCGAGGTCGGCCTGCAACATCTCTAGAGGTACTTGACATGGCATAAGGGTGCCGGGAGGAAAATGTCATTTAACTTTATGGACAGAGAAAATGGAGCGTTTTGCAGGGTAGAAGAGCAGGCTAAACAGATTGGTTTCATTCTGAGGTAAGCCCATCGCCTAAGCTGCAAGTCCCCGCGGCACAGAGCAGACTCTAGACCTTATTAAACTACCACTGCCAGACACACACACACACACGCGCGCGCGCACGCACACAAACGCACAATGTGACATGTGCCTACAAAACACCCATATACCCGTACACACGCATATTCTCACACACTAACACATACTCCCTGCCATCATGTGTGTTTCAACTGCTTAGAGACACACAAACGCATAAAAACACACCAACCAGATAGAGTACATGCCTACTGACCATGTTACCTCTAACACATACAGAGGAGGTCATGAAGTACACACAAGGTCTTCTTACCTCCTCCACATTTTGCATCCACAACAAAGCAAGAGGATGCGAAACCGTTCAGGCCCTGCTCTGTGTTGGTCTGCCATCTTGTCCCAAAGTTAATCAGCATGCTAACTGTTGGATAGTCCTATCAGGGCTGCTTTAGCTAACCAGCTAGCTAGGTTCCTAAAGCATCTGTGAATCTGCTACAGGATAGCTGATGCACAGACAAAGAGGGAGAAGTTGGGGCAGGAAGCCACAATAAAAACACACAAAACCTAATTAATCATTTTTGCAATTTCAAATGTCTTGGAGAGCTCACATTAAATAACCTTTCCTTGGCAAACATGCTTCCTGAGAGCTGAGCGGAGAATAAACGAGGAAGGAAACAGGCTCCATTGAAATATTCATCAAGCCTTCATCATTTATGCAAAAGATTAGCTCCTCCTCAACACCCTCTTGTATTCACAGGCATCCACATGGCCACAGAGAAAAACCTTCTTCAGACCGATCTTTAACATTGCAGTACTAACTGCACATCACATCGCTAACTAAATAACTACCTGAGATGGATTGGTGCTCAAAGGAAAATCTCCCAAAGCCTCAAGATTCATTTCTAATCGAAAAAGACAACTAAGAGGAGTTTACTCAGCAGGATCATAATGACAGTGCAGCACTATTTAATCAGTTGGTTTGGTTTAGGTGTGTGCGCTCCAGGAGCCAAGCTCTACAAAGTAATTGCCAGGGATATTACCATTTATAGGACATTTGCATTTTTACTCAGCAACAATTTGAAGCAAATAAACATTGTGAAATTAAAATTGGATGGACAACTGACTTTTCAGACTACAACCACAAACTAGCAAATACAGTTTAGGAGACAGTTTTAGTTTCATTAACCTCATTCAAACCATATTATTAAAGATAATCATTTTAAGAGAGAATACTGGTTAAGTTCTTGGAACTTAAGCATTAGTGGCCACAACATAACTTTTACTGAAAGTAATAATAATAATAATAATAATAATAAATACCTTTAAGATATTTTTTTTTGGTTTCATAACAAAATAATAACACTTAATTACCTACAGTGGCATTTCACTATTACATACTAGGGCTGCAACTAACTATTATTTTCCATGTCGATTATTTTTTAATAAATAGACTAGTTGTTTGGTATATAAAATCAGGTCAGAAACTGTTGAAAAATGTAGATCAGAGTTTTCTAAACCCCGAGATGACATCCTCAAATGTCCTGTTTTGTCCACAACCCAAAGATATTTTGTTTACTGTCGTAGAGCAGTAAAGAAACCAGAACATAATCAGCAGGAATTTCTTAAAGAATAACAGATTATCAAAATAGTTGGCTTATTAACTAATCGATTAATCACTACAGTTCTACTAGATTACAAACCAGAATGGACAAATGTGTTTCTGTATAACCTGTGCACAGAAGAGCATGCACAGTAAGACTGTCATACAGCAACTTAATGCCTCCATGAGTTATGATCATGTTCTAACACTAGGAGTGACCAAAGTTGGAAAATAATGTTTATTTAGTGTAGTTTAAATGTATTGACATTATTTATTTATTTAAATCAGCTCTACATTTCTGGTTGGATAACACAACCCAAATAACAAATGATGCTTACCAGCATTCACACCAATAATAGAGCTTTCTGATGGTGAGTGAATAAATGTTTTCATGCAGGCAAGCTGTATTTTAGTGTGTCTTGTGTCACCACCTTAGAAATTAAATGAGAGCCAAACCTTAATTATGGGAACCTCTGTGACAACTGAGCAGCTGTTTTCCAGTGGTGCTGTCACCATTTTAGGTACAGAAGAATAACAATGATGATGATATGCAAGACCTTATATTTGAATGCCAACAACCACTAACCTTATATAGATATTTTACAGTAAATGAGTGAATCATGGTTATTAAATCATAATCACGTGTTGTAAAGGGAAGTGAAAAGGTAGGTTTTATTAAGGCTTTTGGAAATACAGTGAGGAAAATAAGTATTTGAACACCCTGCTATTTTGCAAGTTCTCCCACTTAGAAATCATGGAGGGGTCTGAAATTGTTATCGTAGGTGCATGTCCACTGTGAGAGACATAATCTAAAAAAAAAAATCCAGAAATCACAATGTATGATTTTTTAACTATTTATTTGTATGATACAGCTGCAAATAAGTATTTGAACACCTGTCTATCAGCTAGAATTCTGACTCTCAAAGACCTGTTAGTCTGCCTTCAAAATGTCCACCTCCACTCCATTTATTATCCTAAATTAGATGCACCTGTTTGAGGTTGTTAGCTGCATAAAGACACCTGTCCACCCCATACAATCAGTAAGAATCCAACTACTAACATGGCCAAGACCAAAGAGCTGTCCAAAGACACTAGAGACAAAAATGTACACCTCCACAAGGCTGGAAAGGGCTACGGGGAAATTGCCAAGCAGCTTGGTGAAAAAAGGTCCACTGTTGGAGCAATCATTAGAAAATGGAAGAAGCTAAACATGACTGTCAATCTCCCTC
>NC_060154.1:18155287-18159207 GCF_021292245.1 Micropterus dolomieu | reverse complement strand
GGGGGGGGGGGGGAACAACTGACTGTGCAAGAATTTATAAGCCAATCTGATAGCCTGTGTTGTAAAAATAAACGAATAGGCCGAGCTTTCATTTAGACTTCTTTAGTCCATAGCTATTCTCTGACACAACAAACTGCTAAAAGTGCTGCATCTCTCTATGGCCCGAAAGCTTTATAAGAGACACTAACAGCCTGGGATCCCCATATGGCGTCGGATTAACACGCCGACTTCTTACATCATTTCGCATTTCGCTTATTATTAGTTTAGCCTGAAGCAGCAGCAGATGTAGGCTAATGTCTGCTCATTTTAGACCAGGTATAAAATGTATTTTCACAATTTCTACTGTTTCCTGCAGCTTGGTTTCCTGATATGTGTGTATTAGGCCTATTTGCAGTTTTAAATCCCCAGCAAGCTTCTAAATAATTTTCTATAGGCCTAGCCTACAATAAATAAACACGAGCTGGTTTTGTTTCGTTTTAAACTAACTTAGTTTAACCTTCAGTCTGACTCTCAACTCAAATACCCTGTAGATTACACTCTATCCTGTTTGGCAGTTGTGGTTTCATGATGAAAGGCTATCATTCAGTTAAATAAATCATTTAGCCTAACTACCAGCTATTTGAAAGTGTGTGTATGTCCATGCTTTCATGATCAGTTTTTTTGTTTATTATAGGTTGCGTAGCTTCAAAATACACAGTGTAGGCCTACGACGACGTGGCTACACACGGCCTGTTTTGCCTTAGAACCTGTGCAGGCTGCATATTGAACATTTTTGGCCTCGACTCGACAATATCGAAAGTGAAAGTCCTGTCTTCTTAATGCTGCTTCCTTAGGCTACTCTGTTTCTTTCTCTGTGTACTTGTGTTAACGGGAACACACAGCCGCACTATGGGACTTATGGACATAAAGTCCAACAATTCAAATGTTCAAGACTGGGTAAAGGTTAACGTAGTGTGGTCATGTCAGGCATAGGAATAGGGTCAATGCAAAACGTCAGGGAATGAATATGAGTCAGTGCAGTGTCTTACAAGTGACCACATATGAGATTAATACAGAGTCTGTTGTTTGTTAGGCTATATAGTTATTGCTTTGCAGTGAGCATGAGTGAACATTCAAACACACACGTCTTATTACACAAATAAAAGGAAGCAGAAAAACAAGTTCATTAGTGTGCTATTGACAAATTACAAACATTTCATTCAGATATATGGTAGGCTACAATCATTTAGCTACAACCTGATTGTTTTCAGTCTAAATAAGTGTTTCCGTCGTAATTTAATAAAGCCCAAATGAAAGAATATGGTTACTGTTTTTTTTTAAATCGAAAGGCTGTGAAATTCATGTTCTGATCAGCTAAACCCTTTTGCAGAACCATTTCATCAATAAAAGCTTAAAAATGGCAGGAGTTTTTTTGCAGCGATATTGCCCTGCTGAAAGCCTTACCTATTTATATTATTGTTTAACACGCAAAGACAGACAAGATCAGTGGCTTTTATTATTGATGACATTATGGTCACCATTTAAAACTTAGGCTATAATCTCCTTTATTTGTTGACTTAATGACTATCAAGATGGAAGGCTATAAGCCTATAGGCTATAAAAAAATTTTTTTAGTGTATTGTCTTTAATCCACACTCCCCTTTTCAATGTTATTCTCACAAAGTACTCTACATTTTTTGTGATTGGAATAATTTTGATCTCCCTGTCCCTGAGTGCATATGAAAAATAAAACGCTGAGTTACGTTACGTTATAATTTCGCAGGCGCTTTCTTCTTACATCTTACATGTGTCGCCTATGCCCCTGTTTTGTGCGAAGAAACTATTTAGAAACCTTCCGCTTTGCCCAGGTAATGACACTATTTAGGCTAACTGTCTCTTTAGGAACGGAAGCCATGATTAAAATAGCCTAATTAAAGGTTCGTGTTTGCAGGCCTGTATATGCGAGGCTGGGGAAGAGGCGGGCAGGTTATTTTTTACCACTAACAAGGGGGAAAAAAAGGAAAAGGAGAAGGAGGAGTCAACCATATATGGGCGTCAATCCGGCAGTCATTTGATGACCCGACTGTATAGAGTCCGGATTGGCTGGGCAGTGTGAGGAGGAGGCTGATACAGCAGGACCTGAGGCAACGAGCGAGTCAGCGTCTGAAGCTGGTCAAACTTGTAATATCTCAAAAAACAAACACATAGATTACTGTCTACTCTTTTTATACCATAAGTGGAGTTTTATGTGACTCCTTTTTGAAAAAGCCGATTTTTATCTCCTTTTCAAAATCGCATTTTGGTCATGACTTGGTTTATTTCTTCTTTTAGTTCAATGGGTTTGTGTGCCATATATTTACGAGTAGCCTATAATGTTGGTATGTTATTGTGCATGTATTATTGCATTAGTAGTGTTTATGTTTGCATATGGAAAAATTAAACTCATTCGGTGTGTTTTTCTCTGTCTCACAGAGTAGAGGAGGAAGAGGATGAAGACGAAGGCTTCTTTTGCTTCTGCCAGTCTACTCATGTCTTTTTGCAGATAGGCTACTTTAACCCTTCGTTTGTTATAGGCATTTCTGTTATGTACATGTACATGCTGTTTGGTTACCCAAAGAAGAGACCAAGCACATGTTAATAAATGCCAAAATAAAAAAGACAATAACACTGATTACTATATGGTTCATGATCATGTTTAATTATAATTGTTTTTTTTATTCTGTCATGACAGGAGAGCCACCTTGAGACATTATCTTGTATCCTTATGCAATTATTTTATTCTGTAGCATCATAGTGTGACCAGCAGAAACATTAAGGAAATTTTACTACAGCTGTTATGTTAGTCAGATCAGACTTCACAGGAGGCCTGACAGTGGTAATAAATTCCTAATTTGTTCCATGTATTTACAATAAGGCAAAATATACAACCCCTGGACTGTAAGAGTGACTGTCTATCAACAGAAGGTCTAATATTCATTTTGTTAACCTATAGCTGCACCTATTCAGGAGGGGGGCAATTACATTTGGAAAGGTCAAGTATCTGCACAACTTCCTTTTTTCTTTGACTCCTACCAAAACGCTGTGTGTGTGTGTGTGTGTGTGTGTGTGTGTGTGTGTGTGTGTGTGTGTGTGTGTGTGTGTGTGTGTGTGTGTTTTAATATTGTTTAGTATGTGCAGGCCAGAGATTGTCTCTTTCTGGAAAATAAGTGTTACATCCGGCTTGCGTCAGGTTAGAAATAGCCGCTGTTCAGCATGGCTATTTCTATGTGAATGCACTTTGTTTGCATGTTGATTATTTTTCATATAGCTATTTCTGTTTAATACAATTATTTTACTTTTTTTTATCTACATGAAGGTATCGCTAAAACCACTTTACAATATCATAGGCTACTTGCTGCCTAGCCTACTAATGTTGTCTGTATCTTTTGACATGTAGGCCTAACCATGTAACCAACCAAACCACTTTCTTTGATATGAAGGGCGCTGCATATGATTTGCCTTGTCCATTAGCTCAGGCACCCAATACAATATGATTCTTCCTAAATCATCAATGAACATAATCTTCACAACGTAGATAATTGCTGTGGCCATAAAACGGGCCAGCCCACTAAATGAAGTTGGCTAAGCATATATAGGCCTATAGATGGCGACCTGTGTGCTGCGCGTAAGCCTAACAGAGCTCTCTCCCTATGCTTCTCAAAAATGATTGTTTCCTAGACAAATAACAAATGGTAACCTGCTGAGTGAAATCCAAGATCGGTTTCACCGGCGACATTCTATTTAATGAATTCACCATAGTGCATTGCTATGAAACAAAAAGCAACAAATGCGAATTAGAGAAAATAAATCATTTCCATCAGACAAAAGCCATGCTCCGCGCAAGGAGAGGATTCAGTTAATAGGCTATATTAGAATCAATACAGTGATCAGCTTACTTAGAT
>NC_060154.1:18132227-18155267 GCF_021292245.1 Micropterus dolomieu | reverse complement strand
CTGTCTCACCCACACAGGTCAAAGTCTGGATAGGTCACAACTCTGCCCTGGGGTTATGTGTGTGTGTGTGTGTGTGTGTGTGTGTGTGTGTGTGTGTGTGTGTGTGTGTTTTAATATTGTTTAGTATGTGCAGGCCAGAGATTGTCTCTTTCTGGAAAATAAGTGTTACATCCGGCTTGCGTCAGGTTAGAAATAGCCGCTGTTCAGCATGGCTATTTCTATGTGAATGCACTTTGTTTGCATGTTGATTATTTTTCATATAGCTATTTCTGTTTAATACAATTATTTTACTTTTTTTTATCTACATGAAGGTATCGCTAAAACCACTTTACAATATCATAGGCTACTTGCTGCCTAGCCTACTAATGTTGTCTGTATCTTTTGACATGTAGGCCTAACCATGTAACCAACCAAACCACTTTCTTTGATATGAAGGGCGCTGCATATGATTTGCCTTGTCCATTAGCTCAGGCACCCAATACAATATGATTCTTCCTAAATCATCAATGAACATAATCTTCACAACGTAGATAATTGCTGTGGCCATAAAACGGGCCAGCCCACTAAATGAAGTTGGCTAAGCATATATAGGCCTATAGATGGCGACCTGTGTGCTGCGCGTAAGCCTAACAGAGCTCTCTCCCTATGCTTCTCAAAAATGATTGTTTCCTAGACAAATAACAAATGGTAACCTGCTGAGTGAAATCCAAGATCGGTTTCACCGGCGACATTCTATTTAATGAATTCACCATAGTGCATTGCTATGAAACAAAAAGCAACAAATGCGAATTAGAGAAAATAAATCATTTCCATCAGACAAAAGCCATGCTCCGCGCAAGGAGAGGATTCAGTTAATAGGCTATATTAGAATCAATACAGTGATCAGCTTACTTAGATGTTTATACAGTGTGTAGCAAAAAATTTTTCTGCATAAACTAATTACATTTTGTTTACGCCGTTAATGGAAAGTGAAAGTAGGCTATTTCTGCCGTCTTGTGAGAGGGCGATGCAGGCTGCTTTCCATCACGGCCACCAGCGGCATAGTGTGCACTTACTGGATTTGAGTTATATTAGTAGAACAACCAAACCTTCGATTTAAAAAGGTATTTGCCTGATTTTCTAAATGTTTCCATCTGCCCAGCTCATTAATATCTGGCACAAGCGCACGTCTATCCGCAAGGGAGACCGGAGCTCTCCTCTAACCGCGCGCACACAGGTTGAATGACAGCTCATTTCGGTTAATGCAGCAAAATGTTGATGGATAGGCTAGTTGTTAACTAAACTCGTTGGAACGAAGGTATGAAGTGCAAATGTAGCCAAGTTAAAAGTAGATTACTGGCCCAAATCAATAGGCCTACATACTCGAGTAAAGAATACAGACTTTAGAAAGGAAAAGTTACGGTTCCAAAAAAAAGTTTATACTCATTTGCGTTAGGCTATTTGTAAGGAGTTACTACCCACCTTTGACTGTTTGTTAATATAAAGTTTCCTTTTCACTGCTGATTGTCCTGCCCAAAAATCGAAGTGTCATTGAAACTTCATATAAGTTAATTGTGCGCAAAATGTGAATGTTATGCTCTTTAGAACAGGTTTAGAGCGAGGGAGAATCTTATCCTTTGGTCCTCTGTTCAAATATTAAACTATAAAGATCATTTTTATCGCCAAGGCTCCGCGTAAAGCGCCGCGGTGAAGTTAGTTTATAGTTGGATGCAGTAGGGCGGTTTGCTCTCCTCCCTACTCTCAGGCTTAACCACTGCGTTTACTTAGGGACCATCTGTAAATAACTGTTTAAATGACACAATACCAATGTTCTTTCAACACTTTCATAATGACTCGCCCGTATTAGTGAAAATTTTCTATACAAAACTTAAACTCAGTTGTTGTAATGTAACACACCCATTTTGATTTCTAGTGTGTAATTCATTTATTTTTCATAGGCCTATATTTTATAGAAAATAATTTTCCAATAGCCTCAAGTTAATGTGACCTAGTGACACTAAATTAATAACACTGCAAACAGGGGGAAATAGGACACATATATTAGATTGTAGTGCTTCTGCTGTTTTACACAAATATTTTGATAGAGAATTTGTGACATTGTTCATGAGCCTCCATGTAATGTGCCCAGTTACTCCAAATCACCATACACTGGAAAAATAGGACACAACCTCTTGACACTGGATTTTATTTTATTATCAGTGCAGCAGTACATTTGGTATTGATTTGGAGTTACATTACATGGAAGCTATTGAAAAAAACTAATGAACTTTCTATAATAATAATAATAGAAGAACCACTAAAATCCAATAAGAAGAAGTGTCAGCATAGTGATAATTTAGTATTGGTTTGGCATCTTGGCAGTTTTTGTTGTTTGTTTGTTTTTTTTTTAAATACCAGAAATGATTGCTACAGTGGTCCAAAAACAACACACCTCTTCACAGTACATTTTGTTATTGATTTGGAGTCACTAGGTCCTATTACATGGAAGCTATTGGGAAAAAATGCCATTATTTTTATGATCAATCAATTTAAAGTGTGCGTTGGTGCAGAAGTGAAGCAGGTATTTTTGCTTGTGGTTGCATTTTATACAATGTGACACCATCTAAGTATGCATATGGCCATAGCTAAGTGATGAGGAGAGGAATGAGTAAGTGATGAAGACTCCTTGAAGAAACGGCATTTGACTGATACTGTCAGAAAAGCCTGAAGCTTTTGTGATCAGGATAACGAACATTAACCAAATGCTGCTTTAAAAAAATTATGTGAGTTGATGAATTATGCATACATATGTAAGGTTATTACAATATCCGAGAATGTACATGCACCTCAACAATTTGACTTGTAGTGTGAGATGTTTTGTCCTGTAGATAAATAACATATTGTTCTAGTATTCACAGAGTCCAGAAGATCTGTCAGTTGTTAACACTTTGGCTACATTGAACACACGGAGCGCATGCGCCGAGCAATGTTACACCTGCAGCGCACGTCTCTGCTGGGTTAGGGCAAAATAAGACGGTGAGCTTTCTTGTTGGGATTGTGTCTTCAGTCTTTAGACCCAGTAGTTTGTGTAAAACGGGAAAAATAAATGCCCACAGGGTACCCAAGACACCAAAGTAGAAGCCCTGTTTGATAGCCTACAATAAAATATAGACACTTTAATAACTTAAAATAATTTCTCTGTAACAGGGCCGCGCACACCTAGCGTAAAAAATGCATTAAAAATAAAATACTGTTTTTAAAGCGGATTTCCGTGGCTCATACCAAGACCTGGTGTTCACAGTGGAAGCGTAATGTTGCAGCAGCCGCTTCGCAAACGGTACTCATAATTTAGTGCTCAAGGTAGCCAAGGGGTAACGAACATGTCTATTTGTGTAAAAAAACAAACAAACAAATAAAAGCACATTATTCCCTTTCTATTGTCCACAGAAGAAATAAAACAAACCCAATGTTATGTTCTGTTGCAATGTCTATTTATTATTTGCCTGTAGTATGCACACTTATGCTTACAAACAAGGAAAAGTCTAACAAGCACCCTTACACAAACATACACCATTCACATATGAACAAACCTTGATGTTCAATCCTGCACTTGAGAGAAAATCCACCCTAAAACGGCACATACTTTATATAATTCCTGTGAGTTTTAACATTTTAAATTGGTCTCTCCCGAGAATCAAAGTCATAGCCAAAGCTCTATCTGGCCTCTGATTAAGCAAGATTTTGTGCAGCCGTTTCATTGTTAGAATGTCAGGCCATCAGTGTTGACGCCCATGAGTCATTTTCCGGGGATGTGAGCATATAATGGGAAAATCTATTTGGCTACATGAGCTCAAAAACATCTCTTAAGTTAGCCAGGGTGTCACAGAAGCAGCTTCACAAAGTGCCACGCTGCCAGTCTTCACATGAATCAGGAGATGTGGGTTGTATTCTTAGACACAGAATATTTTCTGAGGAACTATGGCAGATACAAACAGCCCCCCCCCCACACACACACACACACACACACTGGTATAACTTTGGTTATCCCCCAAAATCCCAAGCATCGAAAGTCCCTAGCCTTGATTAGGTCCAGACTGTGATCAAAAATCTGCCAACTCTGCAAAAAGCAGTGAAAACTGTGCAATTTCACAGGAATCCTCAGGAAGAGAGCCAGGTGACGAGACATAAATCCAAACATCCCAATACAATGACAATTTATTTATTCATTTTGTGACAGACGATTTTCTCGACAGCTTTTGTAGTCTTCATGACATGACATGTACAATGACAGCTCAGCAGCAGCATTTCCTGTCTGAACTGTCTGTATAATTACCCCTCCCCCTCATTTTTCTTTAGTTAGCTCTGCTCCATATATTAGCAGCTGATACCTACTCTCATTAGCATGTAACCTAAGGCCATGAAGCTCCACCTTACTGATGGAGGACAATGTACAACATAAAGAATTATGTAGATTAAAGTACTGTGCAAAAATTAAGGTGCTAACTGCCCCCCCGTATTTCTCAAACATACACAAAGAGGCCATGAAGCCTAGTACAAACAAACACACACACACACACACAGATCACTAAAGGCAAGACTGTGTTGGATCTGTATCATGACCATAAATAATAATGATCATTTTCTGCATAATTCAAAGTCTTACCGACTCACTTACAGGCCAAAGTTAGCAGGGAAAGGGAAAATATAACTGAACAATTGTACTTCTTTGTGCTTAAACTGGGTGACTTTGGGGATATACATTTTAAAATGTGGTGAGGAGATCATTTACATTGTAAGTTGAAGATTGAAGTTCATGTTAACAAAACAAAATGGACAGAAATATAACTCAGAATACCTACTGTAGTCAGCATTGTATAACAGCTGATTCTGACTGCATCAGGTTAATAAGCGTCCTCAGTCAAATTCACTGACACACAAGCCCACAAGAATCATTCTCCATCATCAGTGTCCTGATAGCGTCACCTGCCAGCATTAACCGTTTCCTTTGTGAGTGTTTGCTTTAGATCTGGTTTTATGAACTGACACGAAAACAGGATGCTGAATGCTGAAGTGATGTTTACATATGCAAACACATTCAGTGAGCCCAACCTTGTGTATGTTTGGAATTCTGTCCTTACAGGATTTGGACACTCACAGGGGCACCAAATGTAGGATTAATTAAGTAGTTTGGTTAATGTCACCAGTAATAAATTATGTTTCCACTCCTGGTCCACAGAGACAGTGGTTATAAGAATGTAGGTAAAGCAAATCACGAATGCATATGGTCAACTCTTGTCAAAAGTCTGATTAAGAAGTGCAAATATCTATGATTGGTATCATTGGTTTGTTAACTGGTGCTGCTTGTGCTTTGGCCAATAATTTGAGATCTTACTATGACTGAAAAAGTCATGAGGAGTCAATAGCTTGACAGCAACAGTATACCAGCTATCCATCAGATTAGTGACTAAAGCACATACTGTTTTTACTTTTGCCATTCCTTTGTTGTTGGTAAACAATGAGTCAACAAAGCCCTTATGCTGACTGACAAAACAAACACACAACAGATTTCACAAAACCACAGGTCAGTCGATCAATCCACCGACCAATCTTATTTTTCTCATAAAAGATCTATTCACATAGACAACTTCAGGCCCGAGTGGAAGCCTGCGGTATGTCTGCAGAATATATAAGATGTTCATAGTCTTAAGTCCAACGTCCATCTGTAGCAGTCTTTGCAGCAGATATGACTCTGCAATATGACTGTCCATGTGGAGCCACATCAAAGCATCTGGCAGATGTTCTGAGAAGCATTTCTTCTGCTTTGTCTTGCAATGTGACATTATAGTAACCAGGCTTCAGCAGTCCATGAAAACACAATCTGCAGCCTGATGATGGTGGTCAGATGTCCTCTCTCCTCTGGTCTGTCTGAGGTTCATTGCAATGATAGGGAGCAAATAAAGAAAGTGTGTGACTGGGCACACTTGTGTGTATTCTTGTATATGAAAGCGGATCTTGAAATGGTTTCTTAATCATATCAGTTAACCGTCACCCATTCCCTTTGACTTCCCTTTACAGTTACAGCAACATCCCCCATTGTCAGTTCCCGTCTTTTACTCCTTTCTCCAATCCATCTGCTTCCTGCTTGTCCTTAACACTAACATTCTGTTCATTCCTGCAATCCTGTCCAGCAGGCCAACTGAGGAACTTGTGGGCACACACATACACATACAGTCCCCTCCAAAAGTATTGGAACGGTAAGGCAAATTCATTTGTTTTTGTTGTTCACTGAAGACATTTGAGTTTAAGATCATTTGGGTTTAAGTGATATGTCCTAAGTTGTATAACACATCTAGATGTGAAGCTGAAATTCTGAACTCTTGTCTCATGCTCATCTTTTGATCTTAAACCCAAATGTCTCCAGTGAACAACAGAAACAAAGTAATTTGCCTTACTGTTCCAATACTTTTGGAGTGGACTGTGTGCATGCATGCGTGCCCACACACACACACTCACACATACACACAGTTCATCCTAAATCATTGACATTGTCACTGTATTATATCACCACTTTACTAATCCAGGATACAGGTTACCAAGATGGAAGTTGTGTGCGTGTCCACTTGTGTGCATATTGTACATATATATTTATGTGTGTGTGTTTGTGTTCAGTCTGGTCCACAGGTGCCTGTGGGCATATATGTTTATGTGTGTTTGTGTCAGTTGGTCTCGTAGGAGGAAAGCAGGGCGGCGTCGACAGGCTCCATGCAGGAGGGGCAGGTGAAGGATCTCATCAGCCAGTCATCTATACAGTCCATGTGGTAGATGTGCATGCAGGGCAGGAACCGGATGGGGTCTCCATAAACAAAGTCCATCATACAGATGACACACCTGTGTAGGTAAACACAGATACTCTGTATTTCCAATCAATTCAATATTACATTTTGTTAGGGATTGGATTAGGGCTGTGAATCTCTAGACACCTCACGATTAGATCCCGATTCAGCTACACTGCAATCATAAAACGATTATTGAAGCATCAAAATGTTTTATTTGTGTACATTTTTTTACCCCTCATTTTGTGACTCTGTGCAACTCTAAATTAATGATTTGGAACAATCCATAATTAAAATAAACAGATGAATTTAGAATTTACTTCCATTATCTTTTAGTTTAGATAGACAACTTGTATTAGGGTTGTAAAATGCAGATAATATAACACAAATAATAATAACTTAACAGTGGCATTGTCCATAATTCTTAGTGTAAAAGCTAAGGTACTCAAATACTGGCATATTGTAAATAAGAAAAAAAAAAAAAAAAAAAGAAAATCAGTAAGGCTCAAACATTAGACTGTGACCCTTAATTCCTGATCTGCAGCTTGCATGTGTTTATACAGAGCAGGCACAACGGACTAAAGCGCACACTTGAAGGCTCATTGTAATGGGGCTTAAACACTATGACCATATATGCTTTAATTTGGTATTCCGTACGACATACAGTATACACTCTATAGCATACACTCTTTGCCATTTGGTTTTAACCTTTACCATTTGCAAAAGTAACTTTTAACATGTTCTAAACGTGCGTAATACTATAATATGTTATAGAATATGTAATACATGCACTTACATTACTGTAAAATGCAGTAACAATATCATAAAAATATCTCTTTATTACAACAGTGCATACACAATAATTACAACAGCAAGTTGTGTGGAAAATTTAAGTTAAGTTAAAATCCATAGGTGGTTGTGTGGTTACATTAAATTTTCTGCCTACTAAAAAAAAAGCAGACATTGTTTGAATGAAATAATTTCAGAAACTATGCAATTGATTCAATTTTAATCCTGATCTTAGACCATGAATTTAAATGTTTCTATTAAAAACATCTTTAAATAGTAACAAACACCCTGCTTAAACACAGATTACTGCGGTGAAGCAGTGTCTCTCCTCACTGTCTTAGCCTGCTGCTCTAAAAAGAGAACTTCCAATGCTTATTCTGACCACCCAGGGTTTCTACTCACTCTCTGATCTTCTTCTCAGAGCCGTCCCGCCCTGGGTCGTACACGCCCTTTGGGAGGTGCTGGATGAGTCCGATCCGCTGGGCAATGCGGACCTGCTCCTCCTCTGTCAGCTGAGTGGCCAGTCGGGCTTGGCTGGGTGTTGGGTGGTAGACAGGCACATGGATCTGCTCCTGCAGAACAAAGGGAGAGCAGTTCACACCGGCTTTATGGAGAAATTTAAAAAGTTAGTTTTCAGAGTTGGTTGGAGGTTTAGTTTGGCAGGAAATATGTTAAGAGGACTCTGAAGATACAGTGTGGACTAATATTCTTGTTTAATAAGACTTGTACAGCAAATCTCTCCCCACCCTTAATTCTTCCATTGTGAGAGGATATTCTAACAAAAGCAGAAGATGTTGTTCTTGATATTACTTTCGGTGGAAGTCAAGCCGGGTCTAGCAGATGAACCACAAGCTTATGAAACTTTCTTTTGATTATGGCACAAACATGTTCCTACTAACTGGGACATAACCGTTCATTTCAACACTGTGAGAAGGAATAATGGCACCCTTTGCTAATACAAAATACTGGTAAGCATTAGTATTTAAATCCCTCACCGTGAAGGGTGGCTTTCACTTTGGCTCACAACACAATGAAAGTATTCAGTTGACTGTAAGAGTTTCACAATCCAGCACACATTCTTTGTTTTAATATGTTATTATCTGTCTCATAAAGAAGGCCTCCAGGACCGAAACGCTTACACTAACTATAGTCAATCACTGAGGTAATCAATGATTCATTTCTAGCCAACAATATTTCTGGCCATGTTGTGGGATTATGATCGCAGGCAGCAGGTGGTAGTGTTTCCCCACGCCTTGTCCTAACAGTCGCTGCAGCAGAAAGCTGTGTACTGTAGCTTCAGCGTTGGTGTCATACTGATTTATTAAACAGGGTTAGTAGAACAATTTCACTTGACTTTGATTTAATCACTGCAGGTCAGAAGTCTGCCTTCAGTTTGAACCAAGTTAAACTGAATGTGGAAAGCGAGTCGAGAGTCTATCAGTATGTCTGTTAGCATTGTTTTACATATACAAGTAGAAGTTCAATGTAACATCACATCACAGTGATTAACAGGGGTTCTTTTACTGTACATTACACTGTAAGTATTATTATTACATATGTAACTGAAATAATGACATCTAACAAGCACAGCATCACACTTGCAACACAAAAAACTGCAATAATAAAAATAGAACTTAAGCACTTCAGCAAAAATAGTTTCTCAAATGCGAGGAGTTATTGCTTTTCTCTGTCTTGTATGACAGTAAACTGAATATCTTTGGGTTTTAGCCCAGTTGACAGTCGCAACGAGACATCTGTAGCATCTGTCTCAGGGGCACTGTGGTGGACTTTTTAAACTATTTTCAGAAAACCAGTAATTGAGAAAGTGATCTGCAAATTAATCAATAGTGAAAATAACTGTTAACCCTTAAAACACCAAAGCGGCAGGACCTTCAAACCACAGCTCGCATACTTTCATTTCCTGCAAAAACAGAATACCACATATGACCTGGGAAATAATTAATGCTTTTTAAGACAGACAGATGGATCTACACAGTCTTAACTGTTCTAGTGCGATCCTCCTTTACATCTCTGTATGTGATAAAGTCAATATATTTGAAAGTTAAATACAATAGCAAACAGTTTACATAAATTCAGGGGAGAATAGGTACGCATACATTTCCTCTACAGTTTCTCTCATGTACTGCCGTCATGTGTACGCATCTTCCTCTTGTCTAAACTTCTCTAAGAACTTTTATTCACTCAACTCACTTCGCGGTCAATGACTGTGCGTCTTCCTTCCCTCTCTTCCTCCCTCTATCCTTGTGCATTCTTATACACTCACTACAGTGTCTTGTGGTTTGAGTACTAGTTCCTCCTCTCCTGCCCACTGACTCCCTTCTCCTCCTCCCTCAGCGTGCCAAACCTTCATGTCAAGCAAATGAAAGGATCCAACAGCCAGGTCATGGATTGGACTAAGTCCACTCTAATGCCATTAAGTGAGCTCCTTCATTATCTACCTGTATATCCACACTCCAGAAAGGACCTTTTGACACAAAGCACCATACATTTTACAGAATGCAGCTGGAGATGCAGAGTTGGACTGCGCCCTCTAATAAACATTTATCGCACAACATTGTGTTAACCAGCCACCTCCCTTTCTGCACAAAATAGCAAGTCCGGTTACGACCGTGCTAAAGCTTGGTGTTGGGCCAAGTGGTAGGCACGAGGCTTGAGTCACTCTCCCTTTTCTTCTCATTTTTTGGCTGAATAGCAGTAGGAGGGGTTTATAAGTTCATTAGTTAACAAGAAAGGGTTGAGGAAAGGTTACATTTTGACTTCACATGCATTATGAAGACTTGGCTTTAAATGCTTGTGTAAATATCGTATGCCATTTTTTGCACTTTATTTATTTGCAACTAAAAATAATATATTTCTGTTGACTGGTTGTGATACACAACCCAGATAACTCTTACAGCGCCCTGCTGTGTTTACATACAGCTATAGTATACTAGTAAAGCTATAGCTAGGGGTAGGGCTGGGTGATATGAGCAAAAATGTTATCACGATAAAAAAACTCATACAATTCAATAATTATGAAAACAAATGTCAAATTAAAGGCATATTTTTGCTCCTGAATGAAAGCTGAAGAAACCAGATGTTTAATTGAGGGTTTATTATTTATGGTCAGAATGTGACAAGCACTTGCCAAACAGTGGATCACTTAAATAAAAATGTTCAGTCCCTTTTCCTAAACAAAATAAATATCTTAATAGAACAATAAGTGCTAATTCATTCATGATTCAAATTAATTAAATCAAACATTTATTAAACATTTGTTATATTGTTATGGAGGAAAATTATATCTTGATAATTATCATTATTGTTTTATTGCCTAGGCCCTAGCTAGGGGTGTGCGATACTGACAAAAAATGATTTAATAATATAATTATATAATAATAATATTTTGTCGATAATGATTATTTGACAGATATTTGGCATTGTTCAAAAGTGTGTTTGTAAAAGTCAAATATTGTACTAGCTCGCTCTTGTTAATAGGATATTAATTGTTGCTTACTAATGACATTAATGGAAACAGGTCTTACACACACACACACACACACACACACACAGCTGACATCAAACAGTGCAGGTATGAGTAAACCATTTCCTCTGTCGCTATATTAGCCCTGAGTTCTGTCTGTAGCTGTTGTCTTAGTTGTTTCACTGTTGGCTGGTTTAGGTCTGTTATGGGCAGCTGACTCCCAAAGCATTCGCTATTCTTGATATTCTGTGCGGTGGTTAGTTCGTGGTCATTAATGGCAACCGATTTTCGGCATAGTGTACAGATTGATGTCTTTTGAGCAACGTCCGTGTTTTCAAAGCCTAACCATCTGTGGTTGATCCACATCTAGCAATTCAATCTAATGATCTAGATCGGCTTGTTTAACTCTAAATGTACTGCATGCGTGATGCAGAGAATGTGCAAACAGGTGTTTGGTTTTTTTGCCTGAGTGACATAGCCTACTGGACAATGTTTGCTCACACATCGTTAAAACAACAACAACAACAATTAAGATATTATCGTAGACGATTGGTATTGCACACCACTAGCTATAGCCATTTACTGGCTACTGAATAACTCCACTCTTGATTTACACACTAATGACCTGTTCAGTGACCATAACTTGACAATGCTGTCATGTAAAAATAAGCAGCAATTTTAGTCTTAAGATATATTTTTTTTAATTGAATGGGGCGCTCCACTGATTTTACACATCAGTTTGTCATGTGGAACACCACTGTCGTATAATGTCTTCTGTGTCTCTAAAGGGATCTTTCCTAAGGGTTGTCTCAGCTTGGGTATGGGACTTGAATTGCAACGCAAAGTGCCGTTGTCCGGCAAGGTGCTGTGCTGCCACATTCCAGGTGGATTACTTTGTAATTAATATAGTGTATTTCACGTTTTTACCTTGCGATCATCGCAACGAGTATTAAAAACTGTTGTGTGAGTTTTGCCATTGATAAGCCTTTAAACACATTAAACTGGAGAAAACTGGACTTCCTGGATCGTATTTCATGGTCTGAAATTCTCAATATTACCTTCAAACAAGCTCCCACCAACGCAGCTCCCTTCTCTGGTTTTAACACATTGCTGCCTAAGTAAAGCATTGTATTTAGGCTATTAAATTAAAGCTGAGATTCTGAAGCCTGTTTGAGCAGCTTATGTCTCTTTTCTTAGATTGTTTCACTTTGTTGTAGATGTGCAGTCAAAATGTCATCAACTGACAGTAATGTGAATATGAATATGATGATATTATCTCCCTAAATTATGAAATAAGAATAAGGGACGACGCTAGAATAATTAAGCAGACGAATGTGACCTGAATACCTGGAGTATGCAGAGCAGTGTAGTAGATACAATAATGACCTTAACAGTTGAACTTTAATTCTTTTTAAGTTCAAAGGCTTTCATACAAAACATGCAGAGCAAAGATGAACATGCTAGCTAACAGCCAGGCTTTCTGCACCACAGCATTTAAAGCCATGAGTCAGCACAACTTTAGTAGTTGAGGCTGTCTGCTGCTCCCCTGACAGCCACTCCTTTCGTCCATGTCAAAAAGCTACAGATGGGGCCTCAGAGGGGGGCCAGCAGCTGTACTGTGTGTGTGTGTGTGTGTGTGTGTGTGTGTGTGTGTGTGTGTGTGTGTGTGTGTGTGTGTGTGTGTGTTAGGGAGGTTAACTGTGCATTGGTCAGCAGTGTAAATGTTGACTGCCAACGGTGAGCATTAATGAATATAAGACTATAGACAACAAGGAAAGAGAGCAGATGCAAAGAGTTAAAGTGAAACAAAGATAGAGAAAAGGTGGTATTTACCCTAGCTCTTCCGTCAGCCATCACTAAATGAAAGAAATTCTGAAAACACAAGAGTGGGAAAATGACAGAGGCACTCTCAGCCCACATGTTCAATAAAAGGCAACAGCTTTAGCCTCAAGAGCACACACATGCTAGTGGTGGGCGATATGGCCCTAAAATAATTTCAATACATTCAGGGTATTTCTACGATAATGATATTCTTGACGATATGAGAAAATACTGAAAAATACTTTTGGTTTAGAGCTGTTGACATTAAACACGTGGGTATGACACGGTCACAGTTTGGTTAGGTTTAGGAAAACATCATGGTTTGGGTTAAAATAAGCACATTACACCAGTCACGTGACACACATCACGTGACTTCACATGTGACGGAACTCATGTTAATCACGTGACGGAAGTCAGTAACACTATTTAACTTAAAAATTAAATTAACTCAACATTTACTTGGTTTCACATGGGACTCAAACACCGTTCTCCTGCGTGTAAGTCCTGGTTTGGTTTGACCCATCCATCCACCCTATCCACCTCCTTACGTGTACTTTCTCTGTCTTTATGCACACACAGATCTATATTGATATAATTAACATTGTCACCACACTGATGACTGCTGCAGACAGATTTGGTGTTTGTCTTGACTCACTGGGGAACAGCAATGTGTTGGAAAATGACGTGAGAGCAGAAGAGTTCTGAATATGCTCACAGGCTGCCTAATGAATGGATTTTTAATCTTATTTTGCAGACATGACTGACTGGACTGCCAAAAATTTCACTTCAAAGTCTCTTCATCATTTTTGAAATGCCCATTGCAGTGTACTCCACAGGTAGCAAGGTTTCACAACAGGAAAAAAAATAACATTCATACCACTCCTATAGCGAAGCCCACTTAACACTGACCAGAATTCTAGCTAACCACAGCCACTGTTCTCTGTGAATGAGGAGCAGGATACATTTTTGGGTGGGGTATCACTATAAACCTCACAGGAATGCCTTCACAGGGGAAATATAGTGCTTCATACTAAGTGTTTTCCTCCTGTACCTCCCAGAGATCGGGTCACCTCGATGGCTATTTAAAATTATAATATGCAAAAACTTTAACTGTTCTTCTGTATTCTGGGAATATTACTGCTTTATTCCCACTCAAACCATGTAACATTTATAAAAAGAGCTGAGATGGCAGACTGCTACAACAGGAAAACAATTTCAAACCACAGCTGTGCAGACATAATGCCGGCATACCAAAGCAGTCAGAGCATTTAAGGGCTAATGTGTATGTGGGATAGAGACTGCAGACAGGCAGCATGATGACTGGGCATAATCCTGTTTTGAACACATGCTTAGTGATAAGGCATTATAAGTATGAAATTGTGATGTCTTGGTTTTTGTCAATCATAATCCAGCACAGGGAATATCTACTTGCTGTATCTTTTGTGAAACCTGTTTCAATATGCACTTAAGGTGAAGAAACACCAAAAAACATTAAGCGTTCATGGGCTCTTTAATCTTAGCCCTCTGTCTAGGGACTGCAAAGTCACAAAATCTTGGAACAAGACCTGCTGACACCTGCACACAATACAGGCAAACACCCACTCCGTTGAGCACACAAATGTGTACACCCAACAATGACAACAATGGGAGGAGAAGGATGGACATTAGCATCACAGGATGTATTTGTTGAAGTGATAATGGGACAGGCCGCCGGCGTGATGATAACAGTACGTGTGTACCGCATTACTTCATCTGGTACCTGGTAAAGAAAGAAGTTGATGTCGTTGATGAAGGTAAGTTAATAACAGTATTAACCCTAGTATTTACACATAAATATCACACAAAGCCTTTACTGTAGCAACACAAAAACATAATGAAAATATCTATAATATATATTGGTGGAAAAGGGAAAAGTGCATTTAGAGGAAACAAAGTTAAGTAAATAATAAAAATATAATACTATATTTTCATTTATTTTACAAATTTACCAGCAACCATAAGCTAATAATGCCAGAGAAGCATCAGTCAATAAAAACAAGTATCAGGGCAGTTATGGCAGTCTGTACCACACTATATATACCCTTAACAGCCTTTCACTTAGTTACGCAACTGTAATATAATGACCAAAACCATCCTGCCCCCTCTGATCACACGAGCCAGGACTGCCAACTGTCTCTGTGAGGAGTCATGGAGAGACAACAGAGTTATTTGAGTCCTTGAGGTGAGTGCTTAGGAACAGCAACCACTATGTGGCTGTGTGTCAGCCAAAGCCCACAGACTATGTCACTGACCTGCAGCACAATAGCTTGTTTGTCAGCACCGCCTCCCCCACCCCCCAAATGTTTCTGTTACCATATTAGGACAAGTAAGTAAGTTGGTAATCTGTTACAAGGGTCTCTCTGATGGGGTGTTTCGTTGCCTTACAAGGCTAAAAACAAACCCTATATCTGACTTAAGTCATACCTGTGGTGAAGTGTGGAAGTCCTGCCTTCCCTTACTGTAGCATACCCTACAAGAATAACCATTTGATTGGAAGATCCGGCAGAACACAGCAGCAAAAATCAGCCACGCCCGAGTTTAGTTCATTTGGTCCGAGAAAAGAAATTATACGTTACTGCCTATGGTTCTTGTTCACACTGAAATATTACAAATGAACCCGAGAGCTGTCATACATACATCATACCAACCATCAGGTAAATCACTGACTGAAAAGTTTTGGCGCCTGCCATCATGCATCATCAGGCTACATGGACTAACGTGGGGAAATCACATTCCTATGACTGATATCATGTCACGCTGCGCTTCACTGAACCTTAGAGTATGGGTTTATTTACACTGAACTAAATTATAAACGCAACAGTTTAGTTTTTACCCGCATTCATCATGAGCTGGACTCAAAGATCTGTCAGTATCTGGTGTGACCACCATTTGCCTCACACAGTCCAACACATCTCCTTCACATAGAGTTGATCAGGTTGTTGTAGTCTGTGGAATGTTGGTCCACTCCTCTTGAATGGCTGTGCGAAGTTGCAGTCAGGTCGACACCCCGATGAGGACGGCGAGCATGCAGGTGACCTTTCCTGAGACGGTTCCGGACAGTTTTTGCACAAATTCTTTGGTTATGCAAATAGATTGTTGCTGCATGGCTGGTCTCAGACCCCCCCCCAGGTATTTGACATGTTTTTGATCCATTTTTACCCTCTACGCCTCACATTCACACAAATGTGTATTAAGAAAGACCAAGTTCAGCTACATGCAAACACACAAACAGTAAATCTTTAAGTCTGCAAGGTGTTCCAGCCAATATGGTTTGGCCATAAAACTAGCTGACAGTAGCATAAAGGCCTTTGTGCCAAACTGAATGTGATGAATAAAAACTCCTGTCACTGTTCCCATCTCTGAGGCTTACGAGGGAGACAGGGGCATTACAAGCCATACTAGGAGGCCAAATGCAAACACACAGGGGTGCCTTATCTCTTGTAACCCTGCTCCACAGCGACGACTCAGCACTCCTCTCACCAGCTGCTTTCCAAATGACCACACAACACGTTTTATACAACACACACACACACACACACACACTTCACAATATGTGGAGCACAAATAGAACCGCACCTCCCTCTGCTTTTTAGCCTCCACAAATCATACGAAACAAACACGAACAGAACTCACACACACACACACTCTCTCACTTCGCATCATTTTGACCAGACATTAAATGGTCCACTAGCCTAAGTGGTTGGCTCAGAGGGCTGATCTCATTCACTTAGCTTTCAACATCCATCCATCCATCCACCCTTCATCGCATACTTTGTCTATGACTACAATGTCTATATGGCATGCAATATTCTGATAGTACACTAAGACAATGCCAAATCAACTTTGATCTCAAACAAGGTGGCAGCAGTTGTAAGCACAATTAAACTAAGACGTAAAGAGTACTCTATTGTGTCATATTGTTAAAGGGAATTTTAGACATGATTAAACTATGACTCAGTCATAGGTGGTATAGGGCTCAGTGGTCGATGACTGTCAGCCATCGACTATGACATCGTCCATGTCATCGGCCAACCCTACGTCAAAGTATTAGCAAAAAAAAGGATTCTATGAGTAAATGAGAAAGAACTTAATCAAAATATTATCTGACTTAGAGTAAGGTCAACATTCAGATCGTAAAAGGTTTCTGTGAATAGTCTCCACATGCGACCCTTTGTTTGTTTGACCTCTGACTTAAGTTGGCCTTGAGCCCAGCAGATGCCAGTCTGTGCACTGCCTCTTTTCAGCCAGGAAATTATTCAGCGGCACCAAATGCAGTGTCTGGCTGGGTAGTGGACAGACTCAGTTGCAGATGCTGGAATTCAGCGTCCTCCAATTCACCGCTGAATGTGGATTCCCAGGAAACAAGGTCTGATCGTTGTGTCAACGTGACAGACGAACTCAAGTAGCACCAGATGTTTGCAACCCTCAGGGTGAGCGTCTGAAGAGTGGCATAGTTAAACTGTGCTACGTGCACAGTACATGTGTTTGGATGTGTCTAGGTTGGATACAACGGTTTTACATTTTTAACTAGTGTTAATATGGAGACTACAGTTACTGAAAAGCAGTTTTACTTTTATACCTCTGTCAACAACACAAACCAGCTATTACCATATGTTTGGGTCTGGATCAGGGCCCATATATAAAATATAGAAGACCCCAGAATGCAGCACTTGAAATACAAATGTTATTTTATTAAATAAATTATATCAGATTAATGATTCTATGATTTTATTGTAATTCCAGTGCAATGACTGCTTTTTAAATATACTTTATGAAAAATTCCTTTTCATTCTAATTTGTCACTAGACAAGTAGACAAAAATCATGTTTTTTGGCTGTAAAAACCATGCCAGGGTTGGCTCCACATCATTTTCTGTAACCTAAGTCCAGCCACAGCAAATGTTGCCTTTGCTTTGGATTTCCTGCATCATGTTTTTCACCATGACTAGCAAACCTCACCCTCTGGGAAACACAGACCTTCAATACAGTAAGTAAGTTGGCATTTGTACCCAGGCCCGGACTCGACAGCTTTTAAGAAAACGGCAAATTCAATTTCAAATCTAACATAGTGGAGCCTTTAGTCCTTCTTCTAACACACACACCAATGTGTGTCAAGCTGAACCGCGAGCACACAAAAAAAATGAGTGCTGTGTTCTCGGCCAGAGTTCAGATGGTGAAGGTGCTGATTACTATGGTCACCAGGGAGAAAAGAGCTGGCAGGTCTGAAAGAGCTCTTTATAAGTAGGTTTTAACTAGTTAGTTAACCGTCTTGTGAAACTCTTTCGGTATAAACAAAGTGCACACAGATTTTCTCAACACAACTGAAAAGCTTAGGTAGAGCTCCTCCGAAGAAAGCAATGTTTGTGTTTTTTTCTTACACCATTACTCATCTAGGATACCAGAGCTGGCTCCTTTGGTCTAATTACAGACATGACATACTTGTAATAACCTGAACATAATGCACAACAAGGATTCCCGGTCCTGTTCGGATATTATCTTTGACTGACTCTAATTAAGACCCTCTGTGAGTGACATTACACTGATTAGAAATGACAAAGATTATGAAAGTGTCTAGTCTCTGTGATTTTATCTGGAGTTAGCATGAACTGACCTAGCCCCAGTTTGTGCCTCTCATGTATAAGCAGACAGTAACTATTAACTGGAAATATGAAATGCCATTATTTGAAGATGAAGTTGAAACTGTTTTAAGGATGATTTGTGGCCCCTTCAGTGCACCATTTGTCACCCAAAGGCAACAACAAGCCTCTGTTATATCTATATATATTTATCTATATTTTCAATGCTTTTTTATTGTTAGTAGGACATGGTCATTGTTGGTTTTGGTCTTTTAAAGAAATGATTTGATAACAGTAAAGAAACACCATAATGAGATCTAAAAGCAACCAAAAAATATCATTGACCCAACTCATAACTGGCCAACATGCATGGTAGTAGAGGGTTAGAAGAGGAGATCTACTGGTCATACAATGTATATGTTGAAAGTTAATTAGATCTTCAAAGGGGAAACCTGTGTTTAATCTGATATACTTACATCTATCTTCAAATTCATTTAATAAAATCTAGTTAAACGATTATCAACATCAAATTTTGCTTTTCAACTGACAATGAGTCATATTAGGGACAATTTTGCAATTGGTTACTGGATACTGAATCTAAAATACAGAATTAAGTAGCTTTCTACAATAACACATCTCACGCTGTACTGACCTGAGCTCACCTTTAGTTTGTCATGCTTTAAAAACACTTATCTTAAATCTACAGACAAGGCTTGGCTTAACCCAGTAACAGGCAAACACTCTGCCAAGGCCTTACATAATGCACACCAGCCCTTTCTTAACATAAAAAAACACACAAGAGGAGGGTAACACCATGAATCATATTTACAGCAACAACATGGTCTGTTCGTAGATGTCTAATTCAGGAAATAAGGACACCAGACAAACAAAGTTGCTGTGCTGGAGGGGATCCGTGAAAGAAGCAGCTGAGAAAGTAATGAGAGTCACTCTTGCCCAAAACTACAAAACTCCCTCTTTATTGGAGAACTGTGGTTTGTTTCAGTCCCATTAAATTATAGTTCTGTTGGAATTGAACTGCAGTACAGGCCATAATGGATGTCTGTGTGTCTTAGCTCATCTCCACTTAATATTAGAATATGAGCCAAAACTACATGCTCCAGTGTGTCTGAATGAAGACTAAGGAAGGATGAATCATAATATGTCTTGGAAATGGTAGACAGAAACAAGACCTTCAGATAGAACAAAGAGGATTAGTGTCAAAGCCATGAAGGGACGGGGTCAGTCGGCTGGGTTGCTGTCCAAGGGTGACGTTGGATCTGTAAAAGCTGATCTAGCCTCAAATATTGTTTGATAAACAGTTTCTTTGTGTCGTCTCCTTTGCTGTCCGCGCCGAAACGCAGAAAATTAGCAAACCGGGTCGGACCTGCCACACATCACACATTATATCTAGGTATTTAATGATTTTGGTTAACATTATGAGAAAAACACAAATGCTTGCTGGTCATGTTTTGGTCCAAACAGTTGGTCAAAGTTACCTGATAAGGGGGCGGTGGTTCCTGGTCGGGGTCAGCACCGTCTCCGTAGCTGGCCCGGTCCGACTGAGATTCATGTAGCAAAGAAATATCATCCGAGGTCGGAGATTTCAGACAGTTTCCCATCTCCTTCCTCTTCGATGAACTCTCCCCTCGGTCTGTATCGCTTTACTAACGTTAAACTGCGGGGTCTCAAGGGCCACTCACACAGATAATAATGTCAGTGGACAAGAGGGCGTTTTTCCATACACAGCTGATGAATCTCCTCTCCCAGTCGACGGGAGGGCTGCTCAGTTCAACAACAACAAAACATCCCTCAGCTAGCAGCTAGCCACACAAAGAGCTAGCCTGCTAACACCAGCTAGCACTCGCAGGGGAGCATCTACTCGGGTGGCTACAAAGTCACGACTGAAAGAACCTCACAGAATCTTATATCTGCAGACAGAGACACGCGAGGGAAATGATGATATCCCTCATTTAAAGCGACAAACCTAAGGACAGTTTTCCTGACTGACGCAAACGTATCGGGGCTGTCAGGGACTTTCCAGTTTGCAGCTGCCGACCAACGACAAAAGGTGGTGATGTAGCGACACGAAGCACCGCCCCGTCGGAGAAAGGCCCAATGAGCTTTCAGTTGCACCCAGGAAGCTTTTACCCTCAGCCAATCACATTCGCGATCACATTGCCTTTTACTAAAAACGTAAACACAGGGCTAAAATCAAGACATTAGTCTTTGTTAATACAATTTCAGGACAGTTTTGCTATGACCAGTGCTGGCCTCAACATATTACATGATAACCCAGTAATTCACGATTGTGTTACTGGTCAATTTAAGTCCTCTTTGTGTATTTTCAATTGAATGTGATTATATGATATTCCAACACCTTTTGTATTTTTTATTTTATTGATGACTTTACTGTCTAGTGGATCCTTATACTGTAAATAATACCACTTTGTACTGTACACATTGCATTTTGAGGTTCTGTATGTGGTGCACAAAGGACAAAAAAGACAAAATGGGATGTGTTTTTCAGTTGCTTATCATTATTTCATCTTAAATTACAATAGAAACATTCATTATGTACAGGAATGTCATTTTGCTCAGCGGTGGCCATGCCCAGTAAAATATGCTGATTGTAAACATCACAATACCACAGAAAAATAAGCTAAATTAATTACTAGAAAACAAAATATGATGTTATTGGAATATTCACGACTGATGCTGTTAAAACACCATTAAGATTACATTTCCTCCACCATTTAAAAACATTGAAACTGACTCCTAGTCATCTTGAATCCCAGACCTTAGTCTAATCATGAATAAATCAGCACTGCTCTAATTGCAACACTTGAGACACCATCTGAGTTTCTAGGTTTTGGACGCTGTTGCTGGGACACAACCCTTCAAATAACCTCACCACCAACACAATTAGAAGTGACCCCTTTCTTTCTTATCATTTCAGTCCTTAAGTATTTGTTCATGTACAAATTATTATGTGACACAGGGTCGTTGTTATGGTGTTCAAGTCCTTCTATAGATGGTATCAAGCGTAGCTGATTTAAGAGCAGCAGAGGATGTTCACAATGCAGAAAGACTGTGGTGGTTCCCATTCAGAGTTTCATCACTCACTAAAGATGCAACAGGCGGACAAGCACGCAGTCCTTCACAGCTCAGCGTGAATGGCCTGTTTGTTCAAGCTCAAGTACTGTTGGAGCCTGTCCCACACACAAGGAGGAGAAAAGGAGGGAGTCTGCCTTTCTAAAAGACACATACATCTGTCCTCTTAAAACAGGACAATTTGTGTAAAAGGTGCCATTTACAGTATAGAAATGTAAAGAACAACTCTCACTGCAACTCAATTTTTTTTACTCTAGAGAGTTTGCATGGCTGGCTGATTTACATTGCTCTGTGCAAACGCAATTCCATGTAATCGTAAATGCATTTATTGCAGATTTGACCATTTCTTCAGAAGGAGACTGAAATTATAACACATGAATAAATTTGTGTCTTTCAAGCTTTCAACAGGTTTCAAAAAAAGGAAGGAAAGAAAAGAAACAGCAAAACAGTCCTTCTGAGAATCTAGACACTGATGACCTGTCAACCAAAATGTATCAAATGACACAGTAAAAATGTCCTTATGGACTCTATGGTGAGTTGCATGATGTGATATATAGCTGATATCAAACTATGTCAACACATAATTATGTGTCATTCCCCATCTACTCAAGTCATGTAATCAATAACCTCTAATTTACATTAAATAAAAATAAGTGGGAGAGCGTTGTAGAAACCAGGTCAAATGCCGCTGCTGACCAGGTGGAGATGGTGTCAGTAATTATATGGGGGTTGTTTGGTACTCTGGTTCCATCTGATCCAACCCTACCCTGAACTGGGTACATTATTATCCTGGTGTAGAAGTGAAGGTAATTTGCAGTATACAGGTGCTGGTCATATAACTAGAATATCATCAAAAAGTTGATTTATTTCAGTAATTCCATTCAAAAAGTGAAACTTGTATAATGTATACATTCATTCCACACAGACTGATATATTTCAAGTGTTCATTCCTTTTAATTTTGATGATTATAACTGACAACTAATGAAAACCCCAAAATCAGTATCTCCCCGAAAATTAGAATATTGTGAAAAGGTTCAATATTGAAGACACCTGGTGCAACACTCTAATCAGCTAATTAACTCAAAACACCAACACAATCTACACAATCATGGGGGAGTCCAAAAGACGACCACTGACACCTTGCACAAGGAGGGCAAGACACAAAAGGTCATTGCTAAAGAGGCTGGCTGTTTACAGAGCTCTGTGTCCAAGCACATTAATAGAGAGGCGAAGGGAAGGAAAAGATGTGGTAGAAAAAAGTGTACATGCAATAGGGATAACCGCACCCTGGAGAGGATTGTGAAACAAAACCCATTCAAAAATGTGGGGGAGATTCACAAAGAGTGGACTGCAGCTGGAGTCAGTGCTTCAAGAACCACCACGCACAGACGTATGCAAGACATGGGTT
>NC_060154.1:17913653-18132127 GCF_021292245.1 Micropterus dolomieu | reverse complement strand
TTTATTTCAGTAATTCCATTCAAAAAGTGAAACTTGTATAATGTATACATTCATTCCACACAGACTGATATATTTCAAGTGTTCATTCCTTTTAATTTTGATGATTATAACTGACAACTAATGAAAACCCCAAAATCAGTATCTCCCCGAAAATTAGAATATTGTGAAAAGGTTCAATATTGAAGACACCTGGTGCAACACTCTAATCAGCTAATTAACTCAAAACACCAACACAATCTACACAATCATGGGGGAGTCCAAAAGACGACCACTGACACCTTGCACAAGGAGGGCAAGACACAAAAGGTCATTGCTAAAGAGGCTGGCTGTTTACAGAGCTCTGTGTCCAAGCACATTAATAGAGAGGCGAAGGGAAGGAAAAGATGTGGTAGAAAAAAGTGTACATGCAATAGGGATAACCGCACCCTGGAGAGGATTGTGAAACAAAACCCATTCATAAATGTGGGGGAGATTCACAAAGAGTGGACTGCAGCTGGAGTCAGTGCTTCAAGAACCACCACGCACAGACGTATGCAAGACATGGGTTTCAGCTGTCGCATTCCTTGTGTCAAGCCACTCCTTTTTTTGTATTGGTCTAAAGTAATATTCTAATTTTCGGAGATACTGAATTTGGGATTTTCATTAGTTGTCAGTTTTAATCATCACAATTAAATGAAATAAACATTTGAAATATATCAGTCTGTGTGTAATGAATGAATATAATATCCAAGTTTCACTTTTTGAATGGAATTACTGAAATAAATCAACTTTTTGATGATATTCTAATTATATGACCAGCACCTGTATACTACACAAGTGTGGCCTTGTTTTCTACCGTTGTGCGCCCCTTATGGGTGGCCACAGTGCTAGACAAACAAGCCTGCTAGAAGAAGGTAGAAGGTAGTTTATTTGTCACATTACAACAGGTTATAAAGTGAAATTAACTTTGTAACTCCCTTCTGCTAAAACCAATGTTTCATAAATATAGGCACATTTCTCATCTTGTCTCTATTTCAAATCACACTAGGAAGTGGAGTTATCACAATATTATTCTGGAAGGGGTCGTAGCAAACCTGCCCTACCCAATCAGGGCCACGTAGAGCTGCAATCGGCATACACACAAAAAACAAGCATCCCTCTTCCCCTACCCTCCTGTTGGAAAAACAAATCATCTGCCCGAAAGGTCTGGGCTGGGCTGAGTGTTGCATTGTGGGACTGTGGAAACAGAAAGCTGTCTCAGCTCTAGTGTGCCCTCCTCTGTCTGTTATGGACTGGAGGGAACATGGGTGCCATTCTCCGCCGCACCCTTGGCCTTGTGCAGAGCAGCCTGAATACGGAAGTGTGTCCGTGATTCCATCGAGTAGTTTTTGTAATTTTGCCTGAAACGGAGTAAAAAGAGTTACTTATAATCACTTCTGGAGTAAATCTCAATCTAAATTCTTATTTCACACATGGGTATTGTAATAAGCCCATAAATCACAAAGATAATTTTACAATCAAGTCAAAGTAGGCCTACACCTTGTCATTCATTCTAACACTCACTGTGAGATTTATTATTAGATGAATAGGTGTGGTATATTTCATTAACAATGTCAAAAGTGATGACTTGTTGTTATACACTAAAAAAATATAAGGCATAGTAAACATTTCATTAAACTGCAGGAAGCAAGTGGAGAATCTTTGAGATTCTTCTCATGAGTACAGATGGTTTGAATATGTGTTGCTGACTGAAAGACTTACTTTGCTGTTTCTAGGAGTTTGATAGCTTCACTTGTTCTGCCTTGCTCCAGACACAGTAGGCCATGCTCCAGCAGGGCATTGGGAACCAGGTAGTGGTCATACTTGATCTGAGACTCACTGCACATAATGTCAAAACACGATGGTTACAACATGTGTAGAGGTGAAGTTACTATTAACAAATATTCCATTTAATTGTTGTACCATTTTTCGAAACAAAACCGCCTATACCCACAACAAATATGTTTGGGCTAATTGGCGATGACACACTGCAAGAAACCAGAGCATCTCTGTTTTTCTCGTTTGGCTAAGCATGCACACTAAACCTGTCTCATTTCTCAGTTTGTACCTCCTCGATTCCTCTCCTTGCATCTTAGTCCCTCTCACCCGATATGCGAGCGGAGGAGGCGAACATGAAACACGAAAAGAGAGGAGTCGAGGCAACAGGTATTTAATGAAATGAGACATCCTTGCTTTGGAGCCGTCATTTCAAAGCAGCACAGCTGCATTATCTGTCCATTGTTTTGTGACAGCCTACCGCTATAATCTCTGTCAAATGAGCAGACCAAGTGACGGCACCAATACATAAAGGCTACAGATCATATCTTCACAATCCAGAAACATGTCTGTTAACATTATGACATGTAGAATCATCTCGATGTTGCATAAAACATAGCATATGTCAAAAACAGTAGCTATCATGCACTACACAGAAATCTAGTAGGCGTAACTCACTCCCATGGGGGTTTTTTTGGCTGTGTGCCTTTTGACTATAAACAGGAGATAATTTCAGCCCTCAGCTTGATGAGGGTGAACGTTTCATCATCAGTGTAAGAAATGACACAGTCTACAGCCCCAATTGCAACTGTCGTCATAAGACTATACTTTTGTCATGACATGTGCAGACTACATAATGAGCACTATAATTGTATGACAACATGAAATACAGAAAATTAGTGGGAAGGCAAGAGGATGCTCTTGTTGACATAGCCTAACAATTTGGCGTTTATAGTCACAATTATAGCAGCTTAATAGGTGTGATGGGCGGTTTGGCTTTGGCACTATCTGAATCCGCATGTATACACACCTGTTGTTTTTCTCCTGTGCCTCAAGATTCCTGTGCTCCCACCTGCAACCTCACATCCAGTATCTGCTGCCATTGCTTACCTGCCTGCCCCTTGCTCACCTCTGCCTCACCAGACTTCACTAGTTCTGCATGTGTTGTAAATAAAGACTGTTAATCTTTACTCAGTCTCTCGTTTTCTGTGTCCCCTCTTGGGTCCGCCTAAACACATTCACTGTACATGCCTGTGCACATTACTGAGAGAGTCTTACTTGCAGAGGATGAGGGTAAAGTAGTGTTCAGCCTCCTCCTGGTGGCCAAGGTGTTTGAGACACAGTCCCTTTAAGAGGCTCAGAAGACACTGATCATCTATGGAGAACTCAGTCCCTGACAAACACACAACAGAACAGTTAGGAACAAACAGATTACCAAATAGGTACAGTAATTCTGGACAAACATTCAAAAAGATTACATCTACAGACGATATAATTCTCTTAGATGCTCACAGTAAATTTAGCACCAGTATAGAATCTAAAATAAATGCAACCCATGTTAGCATGTTAATTTCAAATTGAAATAAAATTAGAATTTAATCTATTAGAAAGATCTGGCTCTGGTAAATAAAGTTGCATACTTGTGCTGCTCTCAAGTTTAGCTTGTGCCTCATCCAGAGTTTTCAGCATGCCCTCAGTCAGGTCTTTGTGTTTGCCAATGACTGTATAGCCGTTCCAGATGTACATCATCTCCTAGACAACACACAAATCGGACAAAAATCTGAGAATCTTCATAAAAAGTATTTTCTCTCTGACAAACCAACGCTCTTTATGGATTTGACTTACACAAAGGTTATTCTTGTAACACTAGTTCTGAGAGCACCAATAGAGCTCTCCATACTTCTCTGAATCCTGACTGGTTCAGCCAATAAAGACAGATCCGCCAAACCCCGCAAGTGTAGGTTGTGTAAATAGCTGTGGTACCTTTACCAGGCAGCCACAATGTCAGCAACTCTAGGAGTGGTGGATTGACAAGGTTTACTCATGGAGCTCATAGCCTACTCTGGAAAAAATGCCATTTTATGATCCATCCCAGCTAGATTATAGAGGTATGAAATGCCATAAAAAAACATTATGTTTGGTTCTCAGTCAACCTTCCACAGCCTATGTTACAGGTTAAACTCTATGTGAAACAGAACAAATGTGTTCTCTGATCACAGGGTTACATCTTTAACTCAACACCATGCTGCTTTGATCGGCTGAATTTGTGGATAGTAGGTTCGGATACAACAGCTATTTGATCCAGTTACGTCAAAGAAACAATGCAACTAGATTTTTGTATCTGTTCCAGTGGATCCCGATATTTTTAACTAAATCGTTTTTCCTACTGATAGACAAGCTGATATCAGCTTTTATATGGAATGGGAAAAATGCACGCATCCATAAAAGTATTCTGCGGCGACACCGAGAGCATGGAGGACTATTATTACCCAATTTTCAGTACTATTATTGGGCAGCCAATACTCATTCTATGTTATATTGGTTTAATTCGCATGCTGGTGGTCCTAAGTGGCTCTCTCTTGAGAATTTGTCATGCCATCCTGCTTCTTTACATGCATTGCTTTGCTCAACATTACCATCACACTCCTTCAAAATATGGGGACAGTTTAGAAGACATTTTTCACTTAATGATGTATCAGTCTATGCTCCCATAGTAAGAAATCACATCATCTATTATAGATGATGATAGGGTACTAAAATATATGTCTATTGAAGGTACTTTTGCAACTTTTCAGCAAGTGAAATCTAAATTCCAAATTCCTTACACTCCTTTCTTCAAATATCTTCAACTTCGCAGTTTTGTTAGTCACTTCCCCTCATTACCACCTGAGTCACTTCTTGAGATTGTTCTAAAAGTGAATCCATACTCCAAGGGGGCCATTGGTAAAATCTATAGTGCAATGAATACTCATAATATGGGACCTTTGCCTCACGTGAAAAGATTGTGGGAAGTCAAAGACATCGAGTGATTCAATTTAAAGTCGTTCATAGATTGCATTGGTCTAAAGTAAAACTGGCAAAATTTAAATCAGACATAGATCCTCACTGTATTAGATTTTTGGAAGTCTATATTTAAATTTATTTCCGACACATTGGGGACAGTCATAGAGCCTGCTGCCACGATCTCTGTATTTGGCATTGTACCGTAGCATTTTCACTTAAATCAAAACAACAAAAGCCTCATAGCAATTACTACTCTTTTAGCTCAAAGGCAGATACTGCTTAAATGGAAAGACAAGTCCCCTCCAACTTTTAAAATGTGGCTCATTGATCTTTTATACAATCTGACCATGGAAAAAATAAAAGGTATGCTACAGCAGGCTGTGCCTACAAATTTTTTGATATCTGGCAACCGGTTCTAGACCAAATTAGGAAGGTGGATCCCTCTCTAATCTCAATTTCAGAGGAGTAATATACTGTACATACTTGTGCTTTCTTTTCTAAAACACATTAATGATTGTTTTTTTCAAATTAATTTTTTGTATTGGTGCAACAGGTGGGGATTGTTCTTGGGTGGGTTGGTTAACATAAAAAGAAAATGTATTGTATAGTGTATCTTATGTTTGATAAGATGTTCAATAAAAACACTCTGAACAAAAAAAAGAAACAATGCAACACACTGTACATATAAAAAATACAATTATGCTCAGGTAAGGCAGTGCGACATGGCAAAAAGCCTCGTCCAGTACTGACCAGTGGAGGAGCCGGAAGAGGAATGGGGTTTTCTGCGACGTAGCGACGGGCTTTCCTGATGGCAAACTTCTCTGTTGGTAAAGATTTCCCCGCTATTTTCTGCTTCAGCCCTGGGACCTGCCTGAAATATGTTTACACATACGAATCAGTTGTATGGATAAAATATGTGACACATGGTTTCGAGCAATTAAATATCTGAATCAGACTGTATAATGCTAAAGGTCCAATCAAATGTTTAATTAGTGGAGCATTTTTAGAAGCTGTGTACCCAAAAAAATCACTTGTTAGTTCTGTGCAATTCTCGCTAGTTCATATTCTTGTTAGTTCATATTCCCCACCAAAGACAGTCTCTTCCCAGAAGAAGTAATGATGATATCATATACAGTATATACATAACTGTCACAGTGAGTCATCTCGGTTTCACTGTGGGTGCTGTGTGTAATTTCAGTGCCTAAGCTCTTAGTTTATACCTGAACAGAGTGAACGCAGTCTCCCCGAAGGTTAGGCAATCATCAGGAGTCAACATGCTGAGGTAAGATGCTTTCATATACGCATAAGTAGCCTGAGGGAAGGAAGAAAGTGGTTACTACTGCAATCGCATCTTTTTCTTTTTTAAACGAGATGAGGAGAGAAAAAACAGTGTGGAGTCAAGTATATTCTTAGTCTTTATTTTGGTATCAAGACATGTTGTATTTTTTAACCACTACAAACTGCTGACTTGGCTTTCTGTCTCTCTCCATAGCATAACATTTAATTTATTTTCTTATTATCACTATCAAATATTGAACGGATTTTGCCTTGTGTATTGTTGCTGCCAGGTGAAACCACCGCAACTAACAGGACAATGGAGAGAGGGGGATTGGTTTGTAACACAAGTCCCTGACTGGAAGTGGACTGGGGAGCAATTTCTATGTCATAACCACCACGTGGCAAGACACCCCCCAGTGGTGGTGATTTTCATGGTGGAAGGGTCACATGTTTCTCTATGAGAAACTCTAGTTAACCTTTTCTCCAACTGAGAAAAGGTTAACTACATTTGTCTTTAAAAAAACAGAAAGAAAACTGCCGAATCAAAAATGTTTGTCAAACTAAAAAAAGGGTTGGTGTTCTCATTTTATGAAAGACTGACTGACTAATGACCATTCAACAACAGATGTGTGCTGTGGTTGTTAAGCATCTGGGCTTTCATCAGGAATGTCTTATAGATTTGCTGGTTTGAAATCAAAGGTACAGTACTACAACTTTCTCTAAGAAGCTCATCATTGTATATGCTAAGAAGTGTTGTAACTGTTTACTTATTTCAGTCTTCCTCATAATTTGTACTTGACAACCTTCAACAAATTTGCATTCATTAATTATCCAGAACACACTCAAATCCCACACTACATGGCCCACCTTGGACCAGGAGTTCTCCTTGCTGAGCAGGTCAGCATAGAAGTAGGCCATCTTCCAGTGCCTTTTGTACGTGAAGCACCACATCAGCTCCCAGTAACACATGTGGTGGAACTGCTTCCACTCCTGCTGCACCTCACAGCACTCCTCAAAATGCTTGATGGCCTGAAAGCATACAAACCACTGAGGATCTCACCTTCTTAAACATATTCAGTGTTAATGTTAATATGTGGTGAGCAACCCAATACAAATCATGTTTGAGTGGGCAAATGTAATTTTCATATGACTTAGTGTGATAAAGATGATGGCAGAGTTTTCTTGTTGTGTTAATTCTGGCTCAGGACTTGTGTGAATATTAGTGTTATACATTATGAGTAGAGGACACAGAGGGGTCAACATTTGTATGTCATTTTTTTAGTAGTGGGCAAATTAAGTCATCCATTCCATTGAAATAAGACACAATTTGTAACTTTTACTATATATATGCACTCTAGTAGAAAGGTTGTAGCAGTAGCAGGTGTTTGTACACATTAAACTGACTGAAAGATTTTAAAATGCAAAAGCAGGAAACAAACATGTTGTCTGCGTGGTTGAACCTGCAATGCTTGCTTTGTGTTATATATATATATATATATATATATATATATATATATATATATATATATATATATATATCCAATGTGTGTGTGTGTATACATACATATTATTTTATTTTATTATCATTATTTTATTTTATTATCATAAAGAGGAGTTTCGTGAAGCATAGTCAGACATGGAGGCAGACTCACGACTAAAACTGTCAGACAGTGTTCTCAGTAAAAAGATGACCATATAATTTAGTCGACCAGTGAACTCAAAATTAAATACAGGCTGACAGACACATGTATACACAAGACACTCACAGACCTCAAGAAATGTGTAATGGCATGGTGCATTAAAAAAAATCCACATGAAAAGTGCTGTGGTGAATGTGGTTTGGTTTTCAGGAGCACATAAATAACGGGCACTCACGTCATCCAAGTTGCCTTTGATCACTTCTATTCGACCAGCGAAGAACAAGAAGATTGATCCCTGGGAGAAATACAACCCACAGTATGTCTGGGAACAGGACTCTTCTAATTATGCAGAAGATTTTTTTTAAAAACACGGTTAATTCTGACACACCTTAGGATATTTTTTGAGATATGGCTGCAGCAGTTTCTCTGCATCTTCCACGTCTCCTTCTCCAGTGCCTATAGAGAGACAAGCAAACAGCTAAGATCCTCGACTGTTTTTGTGGTTGGTTGCAGCTGCATGTCGTGTTTGTGTGTCCTTACTCACCCAGTATGAAACTCATGAAGGTGTGATAACAGAGCAGCAGCATGTTACAAAGGAAGGACCTGAATGTGCTATCTGCAGAGCCCTCCTGAAGCTGCTGAAGACCAAACTCCTGCATGAACACACAAAAACACACACACAGATGTGCACACTTGAACACTCAATCACAGAGGCAAGAAATACATTATAAAAGTATTTTTTTACTTTTTGCTATCCAATTTTAACAAAGAAAGGTCACAGATAGGCTTGTGTACATACGATGTCTGTTTTATTGCAACCAGAAGATAAATCAATTAAATTATAAAATAATAATTAAGTATAGTGGTTACATAAATCAAATCAGTAGTCATAGTTTACAACAACAATTATTTCAGCATAACAAGTAACAGGAAGTCATGATCAAGAGAAATGGTACAGTCATTAGTTTTTATGATCAAAGCAAATTTTTAGTTATTCACCCATCAAGTTTCGTCTCATGCTTTCACTAAACGTGTCACGTTCACCACTGTCAACTCAGTAGTAGTGATATGAGTTTCACCACAAATCATAGGCAAGATTTACTGTGAATCAATGAGCCAGTGAAACTGCAATTACAGATACAATTCAGGAGTAATCCACATACACCGTTTGTTGTTGGTAGCAAAGACCCAATACTTCACACAGCACAGAACAATCCATCCCCTGTCAAACATCTCTAATTCAACCTGTCACACCCTCGGTCATGTCAGCTCCTCTCACTTGCCAGCAGAACTCACCTTATTTCCAGAGAAACCGACAAACTCCAGCAGCTTGAGCGTCCGCGTGGGCAACATGGAAATCATCTGCAGGAAGTAGACAAGCAGTGGAATTGAAAGGCTAGCAGCATGATTCCAGCAGGAAACCTGCTTTTCCCGAGGAAACAATCTTGAATTTCATAAATATTCTGTCCGAGGGCCACCAGTTGTGCAGTAATTACAGATGTTTTCTAACCAACCACTGCAAATAAGTTAAACTGACAAACAATAACAGGATGAAGTGCACATGTCTAGTATCCCTAAATAATTACTGCACTTCACTTTACTTCTTTAATATTATAAGTGCATATTTTTTTGATAATAAATATAATAAATGCAATAAATATAATCTAACACTAATCAGTCACTGTTGCCTGGGGAGCAATAATCTCAAAACACACTGATTGTCTGCATGTTAGATTAAAGCTAATCTTATTGTATGTTCATCATTTGCTCTTTACGTGCTTCTGTCTGATAAAGAGCATCTTAACCATCCCCAAAAAATATAAGGCCAGCAGGTAGGTTTCAGTCTTATTTGTCACTTTGGTTTAGGCTTGATACTTTCTGGAAGTCATTTGTCCCACTATTCTTTGAGCAAGAATCAAACAACTGATTCACACACTGTACTAATAACTCCCATCCTTTTTAACTGAGCAACGTTTCAATTTAACAGAGATCAAACATTTCTGACAACACCTGACAAAGCCTTTGCTTTTTGATCCAGCATCGGTAAAAGTTTTTTTGGATGTGCACCCTTTTTTGTCAACAGCTATTATTTGACCTGTGTATGATTACACATTCACCCTTCTACTTACTAGATTAAAGGCTCCTACTCCCAGTTTAACACCACCCTCAAAATGGCCATGGTTGTCACCATGACTGTAGCCAGAGGACTGGAGGACTGTGTGAAGCTCTCTGTAAAAATAAAAGACAAAGGATGCAGATTAAAAGGGTTTTATAATGTAATGAGGAAGAGTGAACTTTTTTAATAAGGTCTATTAAAACTGGGACACAAGCATGGCAAAATGAGAACAAGAATATTCTGGGCTCTCACTTGTATGTCTGGTAGCTGTTCCTCACTTTGATTCCCCCTTTGATGAAACTGATCATGTTTTCATCCTGAACAGAGAGGGAGCAAGAGAGCAGGTGAGGTAAGAGAAGGAAAAGAAACAGAGAATAAGTTTAAACAAATGTGATAATGTGATTAGTGGTGGCAGATTCAGTGGCAGTCCTGACCTGAAGGAAGGTGAGTGCTGCCCTCTGCAGGAGACACTCGGCGTAACAAACTTCCGCGTGAAGTTCCTCTGAGGTGAAAAGATTACGTCACAGTTATCCTCAGTCAGACAGCCTGAAAGCTACAGCGTAATGGCCAAACACACATACATATATACAGAAACACACACACACACACACACACACACACACACACACATACACACACACACACACACGCACGCACCACGCATGCACGCACGCACACACACCAGAAGCAAAGATTCAAACTAGTAGCCACACAAGCTCACATACAATTCAAGTACTCACACATGCAACACACAACGGAAACTGCTTCCCTAATACTGCTTCCTTAATACTGACATCTGTTATTATGAATCGCGGTGGTGACACATTACTTGTCCTGTCAGTCCAGCACTTTACTGACCTTCTGTGAAGTTTTTGGAGAAGCTTGACTTCTTGCGGTGCCTGATCGAGAAAGCACAAAAAAACCCCATCAGCAGTCATCAATGTGTTGGTTCCACTGAAAATCTTCTGGATTGTATTTCAGCAGCATTGCACTGTCTTTGCTTATCTTGTTTCCATGCAAATCAGCGACTCAGCCTCTTTCCAGTAAAGACAGGACGCTGAGCTGCTGCGGGCTGAAGTTACCACAAGGTGCTGACCGTGCATTAAATGTCCTACCTAACAGTAACAACACTCAAAGAGAAAACTGTGTGTGTGTGTGTGTGTGTGTGTATCTGGGTAGGCTAACTAGATCTACTGTTACTGATTACTCTGAATCATGACAGATTCTCACAGTGGCTCCCGGACAAATATTGACAGACTGTTGTGAGATTCTTTCTGCCTGTGAGCCTCGACGATCTCCTCATGTTCTCTGGGTTTAATAAGATGTTGCTAATGGGAACCAGTGTTCTAAAGATACAGTTTCATGTGTCTAAATGTCTAAATCAGCAGTGTGAGTGCTGATCAACCTCACTAACTGTGACTAAAATCAAACGTTTTGGCTTGTTTCTAAAGCAGCTTGTCTCTAGACTGGCTGGCTTTTAAAAGACAAGCTTTACTTTTGCAGCTGACTAGAGACGCACTAAAAAAAGCCTTGTCACAGTTTATCAGCTGGTCATCAGGGCATTTTAACTCGCTGGTGTTGTGGAGAATGTCTTACCGCTGACAGAGAGCCTGGGCCTCCTTCATAGTGTTTCCTGCAGACAGAATGTGTTGGGGTTCAAAGGTCATCATGGCCTGCATCTCCAGGATGGTGGCATAGGTCAGAGCGTGGTACATGCTGTCTTTGGTTCTATAAAAAAAAATGTAAAAAGACATCACACAATATTTGTTTTTAGTTATATTGGAAAAGCCTTGGAAATGAAAGAGGAAGTTGTAGATATAAAATTACATTTTGATCCAGATAGATCATGTGCTGTTTCTGTTTTGCTGACAGAGACGACGAAGAGGCGAGCAAAATGTTTTTGTCTGATTAAGAGAAGATTCATACAGTAGTCACTTAATCAGGCAGTGCAAATGAAAGCTGCAGTCAGATAATGAATTCCTGCTCACGACCGAGATGTGTGATTGAATACCTGGAAGACTAAAGCCCCAACAATACACAGAAAAGGAAAAAAAAAGGTAGCGCCTATTTATATCTGTGGTGTCTCACATTACACCCTGCGTTTAACAATAGTTCCTGCAGGTTGTACAGTGATGAAGGAGGAGTAAAAGTGTTTGATGTCACATACATTTTTCCAGTAGATGTACTTGTTTTTCCAGTTGAAAGAGCTTGTCATTCTAGTTATAAACCATTATTTGAACTAATTAATTAAAAACATAAACATAGGGCTTCATCATTAATGTGTGGGCAGCTGCAGTCACATTTAATGGTTGAAATAACTTCATATATATGTATATACTATATATTTATTTACGTATGTATTGTATGTTTGTGCATGTATTACAGATACGCACACAAACAAACATAAAGGCAGAGGTGTGTAGAGAGGAATGCTGTCTGTATGCATTACTGACATTTCGCTGCTGTGCCCAGTCTCTGTGATGTTACTCTGAGCTACAACCACTAGTCTTTCATGGACACTGGAAAGTTAATTTGCATCAAGAGATTTTTTTTTTTACCAATGGAAATAAAGCATAAAGACACTCTTATTATTGGATATATTTAATTAAAAAAATACTTTGATACAATGAAAGTGTTATCATCCATGTGACTTTTAGTCTGTCAGTGACATAGATTTGCAGAAATACATCAGGGTTTGACTAGCTGACAGAGAGTGTCTGCTGAGCTTTAACTCCACACCTAAAGGAATTAATATTATTAATTAGAATCCAGTGACCGATCGGTAAACAAGAACCAACTCAGTAACAGCCAGGAAGCAACAGCAGAGAGTCAGGGACAGCAGAGGTACAGACTGAGAAGCAGAGATTTGCCTGCCTCACATTTCCATTGCATCAGGCTTATGTAAGACGACCCAAGCTCAAGCTGAGAAACCTTTTAAGATGGACCTGTTAGTTCAATTGAATTGCTTGTAGCTGTGCTGAAAGTGGCTGAGAATTCAAAATATTTCACAGCAGCACTCCGGTATTTTTCAATCAGCATCATCTCAGGGCTCAGGGATAGGAAGGTCTTTACCCTTCTGAAATGCACTGAAGCCGGGTCTCCCACATATTTCGTGATGCAACGGAAGAGTTGTGTTGTACTTTCTCTCTCAATGCATGTATGCACACCCGCCTTCTTTTCAGTTCTGCACGTGTTAGTAACAATCAGGAAGTGCAGAAGTGGCGTGGGTTATGAACCAAAACAGAAGAGAATATCACAGCTCATCAGGAACAACAATGTCATAACTTCTCGCCAAGATGCACCTCCGTCAGTTGCTATATTGTATATGTATGTAATACTTACACCTCCTGCACCGACTCCCTGCTACAGCTGTGACTAAAAGGGCAGGATTGCAAGATGGGAGAAGAAGATTATACTGTTTTGGCTGTATTTGGTCTTTTGGCATGTTTGAACAGAGACCTGGCAAATAAAACAAATCCTGCAGTTGGATACCTCTGGGATTTGACGGCTGATCAAGAACACTTGACTGTTTACAAAGCAGGCATGTTTCTATAATGTTTTAGTCTGCGGTGGCTCCTTGACTACGAGAAACATATTGACTAGGCCTCAAATATCTGAGCCCTTTAAGAGAGAAGCAATTTAAAGAGACAGCTCTGCTTATAGGCTTATATCACGTGATACTGATGCATGAACAGTAGTTACACAACCTCATAGATAGATGGATAGCCTTTATTGTCATTGTACAAAATACACAAGGAGGAGTGCTACTCCTACTCCTGCAAATCAAACAACAAGAAAGTGCATTAACCCCGTAATGGCTAGCCCCTGTCTTCCTCCCAATGCATGCTGGGAAGGGCTCCAGCTGCCACTGACCATAAACAGAAATGTAGGGGTAAAAATAATGGACAAATGATTGATTAAAGTGCATCCAGATAATGAATGCTCTCTCTGAAAGTCTTTCCGGTATTTTAGTTGTAGTGCGGTTGCGCGTGTGCTGCAGAGAGTCTGCCCTTGATCCACCTGACTGCGTCAGCACACAGCTGGAGGAAGGGGAAAAGGAGACATAGATTGAAGAGGGAGAGAACTGGACTAAAGCAGAGGAAAGGCAAACACAGAGGAGGGAAAGCTTCTGCTGCTGCTTCACATCCTCAGGACTGCTTGTTCCCAAAATCTTTCAGAGTATCTCTCTCACAATGCAGCAGATGTCATCACACCTTACATAATATTACATAAGTCTGATGCCTCAAGCATCCTCACAAAACCCTTTTCTGAGCAGCAAATGGGAAAGTTGTGACTGGGTTTTATAGAAGATTAATAAATGTAATGTATAGAAGAAGTGCTGAATTAAGTGTAAAACAACACTTTAATATGACTGCATCTATTCTGTCTACTGTATTCTTTTTTTTTTTAACTAAAAGAGGCTGGAGGGAAGAAAACAGCGATTGCTCAGCAACTTAGCAAGTATTTAATTTAACTCTTTCACAAAAAATTTCCACATACCTAAGAAGGACATTGAGCAAAGACCACAACAACACCTGGCCAGATCACGATGATGGAGCCCATGATTATTATAGGATAGACCTGTCTTATCTCATACTGTCCTACTGCATGTGTCAAATCCAACCATCTGGGCTACAGATGTACATATTTGCAACTACTGTTTGTTCAGGTGCACTTTAGCGACTGGAAGAGGCAGAGGTAGCACACACAGAGCTGTGGGAAGAATATCGAGACAGAAATGAGGAAACCTGCTGAGCTGACAGACTGCCAAGCCTCAGGTGGCAGCATCTAGAGGTGCCGTTGGGGTGGATATAGACAGATTTTCTTCCAGGTTGTACTATTCCACAAACCCAGATATAAACACTAAAGCATTTTTTGATTATGACAACAGGATAGTCACCTGGCAACAGTATTATATGTTATGTTGCAACGAAATTCTCCATAATTTAGTCTGAGCTAAGAAATCAAACAAATGACATCACCCTTCACTATTTCGACACTTACAGAGCAGAACAGCTGACAATGGTTGTCAATCTAGCTGTAGAACAAAAAGACGAAAAGAAAGTACAGGCTGACAGAAGGTTGTTATTCTTTTTCAGTGTAAGCAAGTACTGAAAAGAAGGAACTGGGTCTAAGGAGTGGCCCACAGCCCCAGAGAAGAAGTAGAGGGTGGAGAATAATAGCAAGAGCGTGATAAAGGTTCTCATAATAAAGCAGAGAATGAGTAGTAAATAATGGAGTAACTTGATGACACAGTGTTAAAGAAAAAAAACTAGAGGAAGTATGTGAGCCCAGAGAGGGCATTTGCCTTTGTGACTAAATACAGCATGTGAATCATGTCAACCCTACGGCCATAAAATCATCCAACCAGCATCAGCAACCAACACCAAAGTTCCTGTTGCCCTCCATGATGTAGATACTGGTATCTCTGTTTCTGATTTTAAAATGATTGCTTTTCTACTGATTTAGAACAGGAATTTAAAGCATCAAAATGCTCTAACAGTCATTGTAACGCTCAGCATTTACAGCATGACATTTTTGTTGAGCAAATAAATTGATCTAATTGCTTTTAGGAAGGCGTACTGCCATCAGCAAATGTTAAACAGCAAACAATGAAATGTATTGGCTGAGGAAATGTGTAATAAATCAACAAAGGCAATTCAGCAATAGCAAAGAATTTTGCTGAATCATCATCATCATCATCATCAAAACAGAAGCAACAGAAGTGTTAGTGACATTAAAGCATGTCCTTTAATATACACCCCTGCCTTCCAATCAGAACAGACTTTCAAGCGAGCGAGACGACCATGTCAAGACAAAGAGTCTAAGCCATGCAAGCGGCTACACTTACAAATACAGAGGTGCACTGAGCTAAATGCTAACATGCTTTAGCAGGTATAAGTTTACCATGTTCACCATCTTAGTTCAGGGTTTTAGAGTGCTAACATTTACTAATTAGCACCAAACAAAAACACTTCATCCACAGGACTTTTTCACAGCAGACTTTTTGATTTGAGTGTAAAAACACCTAAAATAAATAGTAGTTGCTTGCATGCATAACATCAGCTGTTTGTCTGTATTCATTATATTTGTCCATGAAAGTGCAAAGTCAGGTGCGCCAGAGCTCGACCAGAGCTGAGTACAGCACCTGTGTTAGCATGTGGGGTTCAGGTTGTTCTCCTACCTGCATCTGAGCCGGGCCTGCGCCTCCTCAAAGTGGTTTCTGAGGAACAGATCCAGGGCATCCATGCAGTCCTCCAGAGCCAGCGACAGGTCTGACCGGGAACACCTGCAGAACCAAAACAAAGAGAAAAGAAAGAGTGCTGAAGAGTGAAAATATATACCGTTGTTGTTTGTGTTTGTAAGTGCTCAAAAAGTCAGTCAATCGAGTTCATTACAATTTCACAGGCTGGGAATACAAACATTCCCCTAAACCTTTTTTTTTAATAAAATTTGATTCATATTTGAAGATCCATGTCACCTCACTTTGTACTGCCACCCGCCAGTACCTCTAACTGTCTCTCACTACTGTAGCGAGCCTGTTCTCCTTTACAACAACAAAGGCAGCCTCCAAACACTGACCTACAACAGAGACTGGGATCTTGATATTGTCTCATTTTACATATTCCTCCTTTATTCAACTCTGTCTACTCCTCTACTACAATAGAAACAGAAAGACATGCAGGGTGAGCCAGACAAGCAAACTGGCTCAAGAGAGTGCTTCGCTGTTAGTGTTGTTGCTGTTTGGATCAAACTGCACATTACAGAGGCAATCAATTTCAATTACCGTACTTGCACAGCTGTACTAAAGACAGTGTATTAGGGCCATTGTAAATTTAAAGAAAGAAATATAGAGCCAGGGGAGGGAGGTAATATTCTGAGAATAAAAATCTCATTTCCTAGATTTAAAATACTTGAATATTCTCTGAGATTAAGCCCAGCTGTATAATCCGCTACGTCCAATGGTTAAGTGAATTGTTGTGGTAGGATTATAATGCAGAAGGGGAGGGCATTGCTTAATCTGTAAATCAGGAGGTTGAACACAGAGAGGCTGCTGTTCCAGCAGGTCAGGGGAGAGTGCTGGCAACACATTGGACAACGCTTTCGGTGCTAACTGTTAAAACTAAAATGCCACCACAAACAAAGCATTAATTATTCACATTTATTAATCAGAGCATTCCCAATAATCATTCAAAATCAGCAGGGACAGGCACATAGAAACAGCTCTCTCTGTCTCTCTCTCCTTCACTTCTCTGTGGTTTCCCTTCTGTGTGTGGAATGATTTGGGCCGAAACTTCTAATTACAACCACAAAAAGCAAACGCTTAGCAAAGGCTAAGAAACGTACCATGGTGTCCATTGATGTCTATCTATCTCCTCTGCTCTGTTTTACTACTCCGGCCAGCGCCACACCTTCACATGCACCCCATTTTTTAGCCAGACTCATTTCACCATTTTACACTTGCTCAACTGTGTGTCTTACTGTAATCATATGGCAAAATATTTTGACACCAAAAAGTATTAAACCACCTGCCAGCATACTACCTACCGCTTTTTTGATAGTGATAAAGAAGGGGCTGGATTCAATAAATTAAGCAGGCTGAAATCACCTCCCTCTGCCAGTATGGCCAAGAAGAACAGCCTACAAGTTGCAATGCACTGGTTGGACACGGAGGGTGGACTGAGCCCAAAAGTTTTGCTTGAGCCCAGCATCTGTGTTCAATTCATTCCACTAACTAACAAACCTATTTCTTGTAAAAGTATGATTTTAAAATCTCAGAGAATATTCAATTTTTTTTCTCTCTCGTAAATCTGACTTGTAAATTTGGATTTTTTTCTCTGAATATTACCAACCTTCCTTGGGCTCCGTAATTTTCTTTTGTCTACAATGGGCTGCTGTCATACCACTTTTATAAATAAATAAAAAAGCAAGCTCATGGACCAGTTTTGAATAAGATCATGCATTATTCCTCACTGTTGTAAGTTGTCTTTGTGAAAGCAACTAGCAACTGGTGATCATTGTTCATGTTGCTGTTATTACATGGTGCACATGACCCTCCTGTGACGGGTGTACAGTGTGGCCAAACAGGACACAATGAATGAGAATACTGCACTCCTTCATCCTTCATCACAAGGCTCCCTCCTCTTTGTGTCCACTCACTGTACCATTAATGGATTTGTTCATACATTTCTTTACTTCAGGGTGAGCACATGGCATGGGAAAAACACATTACCACTGAGCTTAATGAGCTGACCAAATTACTAAATTGATGGAAAATCTGAAACACTAATGTCAGCATTAAGATTTGATTTGAATTTTGACTGTTTTGTAGAATGATACATTTTTCTTAGATTCAGTTATTTGCCATTTCTGTTCATTTGTATCATAAAATGCGAGTGACCCATTTTCTGAGTTGGTCATTTGTTTGTCATGTTATTGATGTGTTTTTGTGAAACGGGAACTGGATTTCGATTTTGTTTCATTTTGAAATGCCGTTTGGTAGTGCTTTGAACTTCTATTCCACTGTATTGATCACATGAGCATGACGTGTCCCCCATTTACATTTACCAGCTGCAGCCAGTCAGTATTACCTCATTAACTCAGAGTTCAGAGGTCAGCAGCAAATATCAGACAGATGCAGTAGAGAGCAGAAACTGAGCAAACACAACTACGATGAATGTGTATAATAGCAGCGACTAACAGACAGCACCCACTTCACATTCCTGCCAATTAGAAACCCACAGGGAGTATAAACTCATCACACACACGCCAGCATAAAGGAGCGCACATACACACTGGTGCAGCTAATGACATGCGGGTGGCTGTATGTGTATGACTGACATGTGTGTTCAGTATACATGTGTCTTCAGGTGGACAAACAAACAAGACTTACAAAACGTGTCAGGCACCAAAGTGTAGGTTTTAGGTGTTCTAACAACACAACAAACAGACAAAGAACAACTCAAAAATGAGATATTGTTTTATACTCACAGGTTCTGTGGGACAACCAGTATCATTGTATGAAAAAAGTACTAATACTACCACAATACCCAGTATTACAATACAATTAACAATTTTAATACTTATTAATATTCAGCTAATTTATAATTAAGTGCCTACTAACAATAAAACAATGAGACATAAAGGGATCAATAATACAAAGTTAATAATACCAGAATATTGCAACAAGGTAGCTAGCATATGTGTTTTTGTCATTGATTTGAAGGATAATGCTGCAGAGTCACATGTCTTCTCCCTGTGGCCACTGACTCCAATCCGAGCTTTCTCTACTGTGTCGTACCAGTTTTCCCTCTGTATGAATATAGGTGCAGTGTCTGCCTACTGTCAATTTTACTTATAACAACAAGCTTACAGAAGAACTAGAAGCAGTCAGATGTCCATCCTTATCCATCGTCTCAATGTTCTTATGTACTGCCTCAGCATTGGCTATATTCATTCCATGGACCTTCACCTTAACTGTAACTAGTAAAAACTCATGCCTGACCTTGACTCTAACTCTAATCTTAAAATTAAATTGTTGTCTAAACCCTACAACCAATTCTTAACCCCACACATATAGTATTTATATCACATTAATCCATCTTCTTAAAAGGGTTAGAACCTTACTCAAGTTTAATTACCTGTAAGATTCAGGGCATAACGTATTAAATAATATATTTCAATAGTGTTGTTCAAAGTGTCATGCAGGGGCAAATAATCAAATCAGTAAATAATTTAAGTCTGCGCCTACTATGTTGACCGCATGCTTATGAGGGTGAACAATCAGTGGTGTCATCATTGCCTTATAGCTGGAAACTAACACAACTGGGCCTGACTGACTGGAAGACACAGTCAAGAGAATCTGAGGCCTGGTGACACGAAAATCAGCTTATTTAGGAAAGATTATAGTACAGTACAGGACACTGCTTTAAATGGAGGGAATAACTGACAATTGTATGCAGGAAAGAAAAGGCATGACCAGCACAATGAGGTGAGCCTGTTAGGTTCAGGATGTGCATACCACGCATTGTCCTTATAATCTAATTGAACTTGATTTCTCTAGGGAATAACTTTCACAGTGATGATCATTATCAGTGGGCCATACAAACACACACACATGCCACAGATAAAGCCCCACAGCCATTATTCATATACACACCCCTGCATGTGCACATGAAAACCAGAATGCATGCATACTCACACACACGCACACCCCTCCAAGAGTGACGAAGCATTAGTTTATACGACTGGGAGCTTTCATACCATTCATTCCAGCCGGTATAAGATGTTCACAGGCATCGTACCATTGAGCTGTGACACAAAAGAGCTAAGCTGCTCCTATAATAAACCGAGCAAGTTTGTCACCATGCCTGAGTGTCACAGCTAGACAACACACACTTTTCAGAGCATCTCACAGAGGCCAACTGATTACCAAACATACGCCATCCAAACATACGGCAAGTATCTTACCCGTTTGACAGAGTATCTTCCTCTTCTGACATTTTCATCTGGCAAACTGTGTGTGTGTGTGTGTGAAAGAGAGACGGTGAAAGAGAAAGATGACAGAGCTAAAGAGAATTGCAGAAGTGAATGTGAGCCTGGGGCCTTTCCAGCAGTGCAGTGTAATCTATGTGTATGTCTCAGCAGCAGCAGCAGCAGCAACAAGAGCAGCAGTAGCAGAAGCAGAAGGGCAGAGGGGTGAAGGAGAGAGAGAAAGAGAGAGGGAAGACTGAAGGAGAGAGGGAGGGGGGGACAAAGGGAGGAGGAGGAAGGATGCAGCAGCAACAGCAGACCTTAATAAGATTGGGATGACTATCACACATGAGGGGAGAATACACAGTCTATCTGTACTGCCTCTAACCCACACACACACATACAAAAAGCCTGTCACACGTCTTCCGATCATCACCCTCACACACACTGCAGTCTCTGCTCTGATTGGTTAATGCAAAGTCAGAGGTGGGGCTAGATGCCCACGACTCACAGCCGGAGGGTTTTTATATAAGATGGGAAATAACAAAAGAAAACAAAACAGAAAAAAAAACTAGGAGGAAGACAGTGACAGTTGAAAGAAGAAATAAGTTACACGTCCTTTGTTCATACAAAACTTTGTGCTTTCTACTGCTGTAGGTGAAAAAGAGAAAGTGAGATTTAAATGATGTAATAAGCGAGTGCTGCTGCTGCGTAGTGAGCATCTCAGCAGGTCCAGTGTGCTGCAATGTTCAGTCTCTGCCACTGCAGCGACCAGAGAGTACAGAAATAGAAGACACAGATGCAACACAGCACTTCATAATGTGGATTCACAGAACCTGATGTGAAATCATGAATGAAAGACAGGCACAGTGCCAGGAGCCACATCTCACATCAGCCGTTAAGCTCAACATCAATAGTAATTACAGATGTGCTGTCCGCTTTGATGCAGACATTCTGACATGGCATAGCAGGAAGGAGGTGTGATTAATAATATTAGTAAGGGTCACACTCCATTTAGCTTTAGTAGGTAAGGACTAGGACAAACACTTAAATGGTGTTAATTCACCTCAGTCTTGCATTAGCATCGCAACTTATGATTATTTTTTCAATTAATTGATTCATTGTTTGGTGTATAAAATGTCGGGAAATAGTAAAAGAAAATGCCTGTAAAGTTCAAAACTCAAAGATATTCATGTTTACTAGCATATGAGACAAACAAATGCAGCAAATCCTAAAACAAGGGCAACTTTGGTATTTTTGCTTGAAAAATAACTTTTGTCATTACTTGATTATCAGAATTGTTGCCGATTCATTTTCTTTCAATTGACAAATTAATTAATCAACAAATTGCTTCAGTGCTATAATTGTTTCATAGAAAATATTATTTCTCTCCATCAGTAGCATGGCTCTATAGCACACTTACACGAACACGCACACACACTCTATTAGTAACGCTGGTAACACCAGGAAAGCATGAAGATCACACTCATGTGACAATGTTTAAGTGCTCATCACTTTTCTCCTCCATGGTAACCCATAAAAACACAGATATAAGAGCAAAGCACTTTTGCCAGCACAGAAACATGAGGGGAAATCCTTTAAAGACTGTAGTAAAAAAAAAAGCTTAAGAGTGTGTCTCATGTGCGCGTGCGCGTGCGCATGCATGTGTATGTGTGTGTCCCATGTGTGCTGTGAGGAGCAGAGTCAGTCACGGGTTTAAGGTGGAGATAATTAGATTTGACATGCAGCTGTCCTCATGGCGGACAATTGGATTTGGCAACAGAAAAACAAGGATTTATGACCCAAATGTTGCCATTTCAAACTATCTGGGCTTTTAGCTTAGTACAATAATATGCAAATATCTACTTATTTTATTTGCCGCACAACAGTGAATCATCCGAAACATTTGTAGTTCTAAACACTGGTGTCAGTATGGTAGGTCTTCTCCTTAAGTCCTCAGTGAAAAGAATATGATGCTTTTGTTTTGTTTTTGTTCGGAAAAACACATTATAGCCAATAATGATTTATTGATAACATACTTCTTCCAGTGAGGTAAATGAATCTTATTTTGAAAGTAAGTAGAACAATTAAGGCATGAAGCCATTACTTGCAAAGTAAAATGGATCTGCCACAAAGCGAAACAAATCGTTCTCTCATGTCTTTCTATTAAATATGTAGGCAGATTTTGTTTCTGATGGACAGAGCAGGCTAGCTGTTCCCCCCGTCTCCAGTCTTTATGCTAAGCTAAGCTAACTGCCTCCTTGCTATAGCGTCTTATCCAAACAGGAAGGCGGTATCAATCTTCTCATTTAATACTCAGCAAAAATGCGAATATGCACATGTCCCAAAATGTTGAATGTAAAGACTAACCAACTAACTAAATCTGAATTGTAACATGTGAATGCTACATTTATTTACATTTATAGTTCATTTTGCTGATTATGCATGATCTTTTCCTAAAGTTTCCTCAAATCCTCCTCCTCAGGCGACCAATGCATCCTTTACATGCCTTAACAGAGAACACAGGATTATACTATTGAATTAGCAACTGGTTCATGTTCATACTCAACTGATCATGACTTGACACAGGTGAGGTGACAGATGATTCTCAGGTTCTCTCGGTCTGAATTATTGATATGTTGAACAGCGGGGAGAAGCTGTGTTAATGCCAGTAACTTTCTAATGACCTTTACCTCATCATGTTAATATGTCAAGTGAGGAAGTCCTTTAAAGTCAATCTGCTCACAGCGACTCACTGTCATACAGGACTGCGAAATAGTTTTTTTTTAATTAAGTCAAACGTTTTCCAAATGGCAAGACACATGGCAAACGTGTTTTTCAAAGCACTTTTGTTGTGATCTAAACCAAAATGTTGTCACTGGCCAGTCTTACCCATTTGATGGATCTGTTGATTCCAGAGCATCTTTTTGTTCCGACAGCTGTAACCTGAAACGAGGAACAAGATCGAGGCAGTTTTGAGAAAAGAGGGAAATCTCAAGAGATGCAAAAACTGCTGAAAGGTCAGGTATTGTTTGAGGAACATAATCGTGGGAGTCATTGAAACGTGGACACTCCCAGGATACTTAAATCTTGGCAATGATTTGGGGCGGAGACTATGTCTGATATGGGAACAGATCTTGGGAAAATTTTGCAGATGAATTTATTTTATTTTTCATTTAATATATGTCCTTCAGTGGTTTTCAGTTCACTGACACTCACCCGAAGTTTGTGATGACGGAATCCAATTCTGGAGTGTTTATGATTGACAACCTGGGAAAAAATAAATAAAAATTAGCCTGTATATGACAACATGTCTGTGGGAGATAAAAATGCTAACAGCTAATGAACTGACAAGACTCAAATGTATTGTTATACTGTTATTCAATTTGCTATTTGCACTATGAGCAGCACAGGGTTTGTTGTTTTCTTTGTGACACTGCTGATTGTTCCTGACTGTAAGGATAAATGACTGTGTGCACAAAGTGAACGTACTGGCTCAGGGAGTCCGGGCTGTCAGGTATGTCTTCTGCCTGCACGGCATCCCTGCAAAGACGTGAAAAGTCAACTTAGAGAGAAAGTAAGAACGGATCTCATGATGGTGAGAGGAGAATGTGTGCTAGGATATAATTGGAGGTCTGACCTGAAGATCGGAGGAGGACTCACAAGTTTTATATAGATATAGATAGAGATTTCAACTAAAATTGTCACCAGCATCGGACTTCTTTATGTGATAAATAACAGACGACATCAAAAGGAAGTAAAAAAGTAATTATAACATGAATATATTCATTACACTCAATGCGCATCAACAAGGCTAACTAATAATGACAAGTCACCAGCAACAAAGAAGCACATAGCAGTAACACAAGACTAAATGGATCAAAGCTGTTCATTCCTCAGATTTTATGCTGTATTTTGTTATTAACACTTTTTATGCACAAAATGTTATTTAAGCCAGTGTGAAGCTTCCATCTTTAATTAAGGTTAGGTCAGTGGTTCCCAACTTCTTCAGCTTTGCACATGTAGCAAAAGATTAGAGAAACATCTAAAAGTAAACATGATTTGATGTGGCTGAATTTAATTATTTACTGTTTACCACCCAGGTAATCCCTTAAATCCATGTTGTGATCACTCTGACCTCCAGGATTGGAACCACTTGGTTAGATCACCCCATCATGAACATATTACAAATATTTAAGTATGTACCCTACTGCTACCACACCAAAAGCCTGCTTGACCACATCATGAATGCAATGTTGTATAACAAGACTTAATGAAAGCAGCTAGAAGGATCATGATACTGAACTTCACCTATAGTACAGTGATCTCACAGGCACCAGACTCTCTGGATTTATTAGATAAAGGGCTCCTTAAGCTACCTGTCAAATACAAATTTTGTCTTTCTGGATGGTAAACAGTGGCAGCTTTGGCAGAACTTTAACTACACAGGTCATATTTCTGATGTAAACCCACTCAGAAGAGATTGTGTGTGGTCTGCAGAGGATCTATGAGGGTCCTGGACATGTTGTATTCTACACACAACAATCTCAGTGAGATGGCAGCACACTCTCACTGTTGGCTGTACTATACGAACACAGACAAGTACCGACAGAGTCAGGACTTGCACTGATTTTCGGAAGCCCATCTCTTCTACTCACTTTTTACTATCATTTTTCTTCACGCTTCGCCTCCAGTTGGTGATAAAACTCATTCCACAGCACTGGGATCCGGTGAAACAGCAGAATTATCCCGCAGGTTTACGCAGTGGACATGGACGGACAGACACACGGGAGAGGAGAGGAGCAGCTCACACAGAGTCCACACTGACAGGAATGAAGGTACAGCAGCTGCTGTGCGCCTTCCTCCTTCCTGACGTGCTAAGGTGTGCTGCTCTCATCACCATAATAATGACTTCAAATGCACTCCAGTGTAGCTGCTGCACTTCCCACTGATTGCATGGTCCTAAAGCCGTCCAAATTAAAGTTTAATTAAAGTTCTTACTTAATTAATAAATAAACACGTAGTGTTGTAGTCAAGACCGCCCAAACCGAGACCAAGTCAAGACCAAGACCAGAGTTTATCGAGACCGAGACAAGACCAAGACTTTTAGGGGCTGAGACCAAGTCGAGACCAAGACCAGTTCCCCACATTACATGACACACAATAAAATGTGGAACGAGATCATCTGAAATTGATCTGAAAGATCCACATTCCTATTATAGCACTCACATACGAACACTAAGCGGAAATCAACGTAAGCATCGCCATCGCCCGGAGGGGTGACAGTCGTTAAAGGTAACAACCTTAATTGGGGTTATTGGTTGCATTTTAAGCAATACGTTTCACATCCAATCAAAGTTAGGAAGGATGTTAACAAATAAATCAGACAATGCAAAATCAATTTATTGATACCCTCAAAGTTATGGTCTTGACTGATCTTGAAATAAAATCCCGAATCCTCATTGTCCGAGTTCGAGACAAGACCGGTCTCGAGTAGGCCTACTACAACACTACAAACACGTAATACAATAACTATGTAATAATTAATGAATATGTAGCCTAATACATAAAGCAAGTTAATTTAATTAAATCCCAAAATGTTTTCCTCATAATCCTTAAAATTAAATTTGAATAGTGTATTTATATGCTGTATTTTAAGTGTATTTTGATTTGAACTTTTTAGCCAGCATAAGGATAAGAAGGCATTAAAGTGCTGGGGAGGGTGGAAATGTGAACTACAGTTCTGGGTAAACTCCATGATGATGATGATAATGTAATATTAGCTCCTGAACAGCTACTATATCGACCTTGTGGTGAGATTATTTTAACAACACCCTCTTCCAGTCAGGAACTTTTAAACTAAATTATTATTATTATGATTGTATGCTGTTGTTTCTAATTGCTCTGTAAGAGAAAAATATACATACATTTTACAGTACAATTACTTAAGTACTGCGTTTGAACAGTTTCAATGTACAGAAACAACATTTCTGCTGGACAGTGTAGTTATGGCTAATAAATGAATGAATAATTGATTGAATTGCATTTCCCACAGGACATGCAGGCAAGTACATTCAAAGCTTCTTTATTTTATTTTTTCCAAAAAAAGAAAGGAGTAGAAGCCACAGCTACTTCCAGCAGCAGGGAAAAAGTCCACTGAAGTCAGCTCCCCCTTCATCAAGTTCAGATAGTCCCTGTGACTTCTGGATGAACATATATGAATTTGCCATTTACTTTTACATTTAGATTGTCACTCAGGTACAATCATCTTATCAAATGTCGCTGCAGCAATAGTTTTAATAGAAATCATCACACACACACACACACACACACACACACACACACACAAATACCATCCTAGTACAAAGAGTACAAAGCAAAAGACATAGAGAAAAGGCTTCAACCTACTGATGTATCTGTGTATTCAGACACTGCAGCTACAACTTCAGACTGACTGGCCACATCAACAAGAGAAAGTTTTGGGAGATGAGTGTGATAAAGGGGTGTCTGGAGGACCACCTGCGTCACCTCACAATGCGTCAAATTCTGTTGCTTCTTTTTCTGAGTTCCATGAATAGTTACTTGTTTCTTGTGCTCATATATTTGATTTAATTTAAAAAGCAACTTTTCAAAAACCACTTTGCTCAGTGTATATTCATGTGCTCATACAGAGCCAACCCACACTTTAGCACACACACATTATTATTAATATCTCAATACAGAACATAAAAATACACAGGAAAAAGTCCCATTAATGTGCCCATGAGCCGACTGTGAATATGATGGTTATTGTTTTTTTATCTCTTCATGTTCTACATCTAGTGGGGAAAGTAATTTTAATGACATTACAATAGGTGATGTTGACACCACTGATGAAGAGGCTCTTCAGGCTGCAAAAGCACTTGCTGCCCCACCCAGTTCTTGCTCATATGACATGCCTTATAAAATGATGCGACAATGCATTGATACAGTCCACCAGTTAGCCTTACAGTGATGGACTGATTTCGATTATTATTTGAAGATGTTTCCAGAGCAGCAAGTCCAACACAGCCTCATCTCAAAGTATTTCCTCGGACACTGCAGGGGACCGGAAGAGGTGCTTCCAGAGTGGTTGGTATAAACAGTATCCATGGCTTGAATATTCTCACAGCTAAGACTCTGCCTACTGTGAAATTACCTCACATCACTTACAATAAATACTTATTTGCAGGTAAGGTGTGTTTGGTTTATGCTACATTTGTTTAAAGTTGTAGTTTTATTTATAAAATGAAGCAAATGAACCCTTAATACATGTTTGGCCTGTGGCACTGCTTCTGCTGGTTGTATTTCATTTACATCGTCATTATTTATTTAAATAAAAGGTCAAATGAATCATTACTTTTGACATGACAATTGGAATTTCGCCACAGATGCACTGCTGCAAATATATAAATATTGCAGTACTTTCATCAGCCGCCATTCTGAGGGCTGGATGGGAAGCTTTGGCACGCCGGATGTGGATCTGGGGGCCCCAGTTGATGATCACTGATTTAAAAAATTAAACCAAACAGGTGCTAATGATAACAAATTCAATATGTAGGTTGAAACACAATCAAACATTTAATGTCAAAATGTCATACACCATGGTAAGACTAAGCACAGCAACAAGACACAAGGTAGTTATACTGCATCAGCAAGCTCTCTCCCAGGCAGACATTTCAAAGCAAATGAGGGTTCCCAGATGAGCTGTCCAAGCTCTTTTGAAGAAGCACAAAGAAACGTGCAACGCTGAGGATCGTAGATGCAGTGGTTGGTCAAAGGTTACTGCAGCAGATGAAAGACACATCATGCTTAATTCCCTTCATAATTGGAAGATGTCCAGCAGTGCCATCAGCTTGGAACTGGCAGAAAACCGTGGGATCCTGGTACACCTATCTACTGTTTCGGAGAAGTCTGGTCACAAGTGGCCTTAATAGAAGACTTGCGCCCAATAAGCTGTACCTCTGATATGGAAATAAGGCCAAGCAACTCAACTATGCACCAAAACACAGGAACTAGGTAGCAGAAAAATGGCAGGATCCTGAAGGTTCCTTGCAAGTTTGTGGCTGCATTTCTGCAAATAGATTTGGGGATTTGGTCAGAATGAATGGTCTCCTCAGTGCTGACAAGTACATGCAGATACTTACTCATCAAGCAATACCATCAGGGAGGCATCTGATTGGCCCCAAACGTATTCTGCAGCATGACAGCAACTCCAAACATACAGCGAAAGTCATTAAGAACTCTCTTCAATGTCCTGAAAGGTTGGTTTGCCTCCACAGAGCTCTGATCTCAACATCATTGAGTCTGTCTGGGAATATACAAAGAGAGAGAAGCAACTGAGGCCGCCTAAATCCACAAGAGGACTGTGGGGAGTTCTCCAAGATGTTTGGGCCAACCTACCTGCTGAGTTCCTTCAAAAACTTTGTGCAAGTGTACCTAGAAGAATTGATGCAGAGTCTTTGCATTTTGTTAGTTGATAAATAAAATCTATTAGCATGTCTATTTTTGAAAGTATTCTTACATTTTCTTTCCACACATGCCCAAAACATTTGCACAGTGCTGTATGTTGCAGATTTTACATACAAATCTCAGCTTCTTAACTTCAGTTTGTATAAAATATGTGTTGCTATAGACTGGGAAAAACAGTAGTATGTAAAGTACTTACAGTTGACTCCACATTGAGCAGCAACATACAGTAAATGCTGCTTAAACATGAATGCATCTATTGCTACAATAATAATTCAATGATAATGTATAATACATCTAATTCTGATTAGGGCTATTCTACATAAGTACTTTTGTACATATGTGTATTTGTTGATGAGACTTTTATCACTTTTACTCAGTGGTGAAGAAAGTATTCAGATTCTTTACCTATGAGTATAGTACACTATATAAATACCCTTACAAGTAAAAGTCCTATATTAAAAATCTTACAAAAGTATAAGCACAGAAGTGCTGATATTATCAGAAAACCTTACTTTGGCACATGTGAGTGTTACATTTTGATGTGCTACTTGATCATCAATAAAGATGCATTATGTGTAGCAATCCTTTTAATGTTGCTGGACAAGATGGAACTAATTTTTAACTTTATGTCCATTTGGGTAGTTTATTCTGTAACAGTGCATCATATTTTAACAGCTAATGATGTGCTTTAGATTAAAAAAGTACAATATTCTCTAAATGTAGTGGAGTAAACACATACAGTAGCAACAAATGTACAGGTACCTCAAAAATGTATTTAATTTCAGTACTTGAGTAAATGTTCCTCCACTGCTGCTTTTGCTGCTTCCACCGCTTGAAGACAGTTGCATGACTTGATCCCAGTAAGAACACACAAACTGCAAAACTACATGTTACAATATTTATTCTGTATCATTTAAATGCATTACATATTCTGGCCAAACCTCCCAATAGGGAGATTTTCTTACATGTTAGAAAATACCAAATAAAATAGAATTAGCTTGAGTTTTAAAAAGCCTTTATGGGTAAGCCTAGAAACACAAGTGGTTCTTGATTTGTAAAATTTGTCTGTACAAATGACAGTAACGTGTCTGGTGGCCTTTAAATGTGAAACCATAAACTGAAGCATGACAAGTGACTCAGTGAAGGCGGAGAACAGACAGACGACTCCTGTTCTCTATTGTAGATAGTGTATTGTACTTAGAATAAACCTGTACTGCAATATGAGAGACGCACCAAGAAGGAAGTGCATAATCAAACACTGGCAGTAAACTGGTTAAACATGAGAAGAGGAAACTATGACGATGCTTACTCTCAACAAGGCCGAAAAAAAGAACAGGAAGAGGTGTCCGAAATGTTGGACATTGTTTGGTCAGAAATGAACAAAAGACAATGAAAACAAAAGCCTTCTGCTCTTCAACCAAGCCTTCGCTTCTTCAGAAACCAGTTATCATAGTTTTGCACTCAGTGTTAAGTAAATTAGTTAATTTTCTGGGAGAAACACAAAGTTACCCAGCAAGAAGAATCACTGGCCAAACCAACTGCTGTATGGGCGTTAACAGGAATGAGGGTGCAGTGCTGTTGGAGCGTTTATCCTCACAATACACAGCAGGTGTTTTGCAAGTTAAATCCCCACAGAGCCTGAATTGGACGGACAGAAGACAACCTGCTCCAAAAAAACGCAGAGAAACAGACACAACTTTTACTGACTTTGTGTTAAGACTTTGAAATCCGGTTAGTAAGGAAGTGTCTCCTGGAAAAATAAAAAGTTAAGAAAAGAAGCACCAACAGCGACACACTTTGAAATGGGACATGCTATAAGACTTGAATTTTCTAAATACACTTCTCTCATTAAAATTAGAAATTACCCAACCAGCACCAATGCTGCTGACGTGTCATTCAGTGACACTGACCTCTGGACTCCCAGTAGGAGTGGGGTGGTTCTCTATGTGGAAAAATCCAGATTAACAACACTATTAACATTATTCATTTAATGTATGAGTAAACAGAGCAGGTAAAGTTTTCAACACTCATCCATTCAGAAAACCCAGTTTCTATGTTTTGCAGCCACATGTCAGCAAAAAATAACATTCATTAATCTCGGGGGAAATTAATGTCTATTTATTAATAATTAATTGCACAGAATTGAACATTTCATACTAATTCAAAGATAATAAGTATGTGGGTGACAAAATAATATTTTTAGAGCGGCAAGCATTAATGCCATCTCAGATTTTTTTTTTAGAGGAGGGTTCTTTTGTGTACATCCCTTGTAGTGTGCCCTGAAATTGAATGCTAATCAATATGTAATTATTACATGTAATAGATGTAGTTTCATTCCTTTTCAGTATCAAACTTTCATAACAAACGTTATAACACACGTTATAACACAGGCACAACAGATGCTGACATTTTAAAAGAACTTAAAGTATCTAGAAGCTGAACTGTGATGGATTTGTTCAGTTTTAGTATAAATCTGCACATGCATTTTAAGGACTGTAACTTCCAGTTAAATGTGTAGAAATGTTCTGTCACCCTGTCCTGAAGAAAAAGAAAGAAGAAAAATCTCATAGGCCGCCCGCCATCATACAGGACTGAAAAAGTACATGGTCACTCCATTGACAGCTTGTTGTCTTGAAACTACACACATTTCTCCACTTAGATTCAGAGAATTAATCAAGAGCTGGAAGGAAGTTGGGGGATTTTGGGGCTCTACAAAAGTAACAAGTCTATTTTTAATTAAAGAAATTGAATAAAGTGTAGTGAGTATTGTTAGTGGATAAAGACAGGACTTTGACATAGCTATTTCAATCTATTCTGAGTGTATGTTTAAATAAATTACATTCTGGACAGTTAATGTTAATTGACAATCATGAAGACCATATTCACTGCATTTGACTCAACAATCCATTCTGTGGAGCGTACACTCCATCATGGTCCTCTCCTCCAAACAAAACCAGAGACAAACAGAATGGAAAAATACTGCAATGCCAGTGAACAGTGAACGCAGCCTGAGGAGAAGGGCGTTGAAAGACTCAGATGGGTTTATTCTAAGAAAGTCTCTTCATGGGGTGAATCAGTCCTATACAGTCCCCACGTTGCTTTGGTGCTTTCTGGGCTGGGCCAGGCTGGGCCAGGCTGTGCCGTGCCGTGCCGAGCCGAGCCGAGCCGGGGAACGAGCTTCTCAAGAGAGTTCAGACTTGCTGAGCGCGATGGCCAGCTCCAGGTCCTCTTGTTCCTGCTGGGTGAGCCTGGCAAGTCGCTCCTTTTCCTCTCGCTCGCTCTCGCGCTTTGCCCACTCTATCATGTCTTCCTCTGTTGGATACTGCACCATGAACACAGAACACACAGGGGGGAAGGAAAGAACACACATATGCACAGAAATGCGGGGGAAAGGAGACACAAACAAAGACAAACACATACAGTTAACAGATTCTCAAAGATAAAAATAAGTTCTTAGAGCCTGCTGATAGAAGATAACCAACAATAACAGTACGGATAATATGGTGCATGCCACCAAACTTCATAAAGGAACTGCTAATTGCAGGGCTGTTGAACTAAGTGTTGCGGTTTTTTGTGTCTGGCCCTGTAACATCCATGATAAACAATATTTTAGAGGGAATGTTTTCTGGGTACAAGGGTGTGCAGCCATGTTTTTGAGGCAAACAGACATATATCTTAACTAAATAATTAATCAGCCAATATTAGTTTATATTCAAATAAACACATTCATTAAGAATCCCTTAAATTTGTCTACCGTTTTAAAGTTGAAAATGAAACTGGCCAGAGCTCTGTGTTGAACAACCCATGTGACAGTTTCTAAATTGCATCAAACATATCTTAACATTTCTGTACTGCAACTTCTTGTTTTCTTTTTTTTTTTTGCCAGGAAATGAGAGGAACAAGAGCAATGGGAATGACATGCAAGGAATGTTTCAGATTATATGGTACGCATCTTATACCCTAGGCCAATGTGTCAACCCCTGCAATTTCTTCTTGCTGAAAATATTTCTAATGAGAGTTAAAAAAAAAAAAAAAAAAGAATAAAGTTGCCATTTTATTTCTGTGGGGGTTTAAGAGAGGAGGTTTTAAAGCCAACAGACATCAGTGTCAGATATCTCAATGCCTGAATTGACATTTATGATCAATACTATAATATTGGACATTTAGACTTGTCATTGCAGGAGAAGCACTAATTTGTAGTTCATCAATATTTATCTGTATCAGTGAGCCAGCATGCAGCAACAGAGCCCTCAAACTGACACCCCTGAATGTAACACATCCATCACTAATGTTATTAGTTAGCCCTGTGTTTGATAAGTCAAAAAGCTTCATTCAGTCCCCCTACCAAAACAAAAAAAACCCCAAGCCATTTCAATGAATTTGGATGAGCATGAAGAATGTGACAGTCACACATTTTGTGGAGGTATGTCTTCAGGATAAAGGCAGCGACTGAAATGGCTTATTTGTGAAAACATAGATCTTCAGTGAAAAATGAAAGGGAGCTGTAACGTTTCTTGGTTCACACATACAACAAAAGGCAAAGGATGAGAATTTTAAAATACACAGTACACTGGTTAAGTCAGTTAATCAGTACAGACCGGACATGCACTGTGTCAGCAGGTTCATTGTTCTCAATGCATGACAGACAGAAGCACCACAGGTCATCCAGTGTGTATCCACCCATGCAAAGAAAAGTAGACAGCGATGACGACGTGAGAACATTTAAGAAACATAAAAGATTTAGTAGAGAACATGCATTTATTACTTGTAGCCGATAAATCCCACTGCTGCTTTTAAGTATGAATGAAATCAGACATCAATTAAGTACTTAGCAAGAGGAATGACGTGTTGTATTGCTAAACCCTACACATAGCCGCTTCTTTTGTCGTTACCTTCTTTAATTTCAGTTACTGAAATGATTTGATGGGATTCTGTCAAAATACTTTTAAAAGGACCATACTGGTGTTTTTGGATGTTTTTGTCCATTTAGTACAAATCCAAGTTTATATGATTGCCAATGATTACCCAGAGCATATCACACTGTATTATATAGTGGACCATTTTTCCTGCTTTCCATTAAAAAAAGAAAACTTGACATTATTAGCTAAATTTGCATATCAGTCCATGCTTACATTGCAACACAGCAATGCAGAAATAACATAACTGACAAACAAAAGTAGGTGGCTTGAAAGGCAGAAAATAATCTTAAATTTAAAGCATGCTTTGGGAAAAAAACATTGGTATGGTCCTTTAAAAGCGCAGGCATTTGCAGATAGTGGTGTCATGGATGCACACAGAAGCCAGAGATGGTGCCCTTGATTCAACTCTTTATTCAACTTTAATGACACAGGTGTAAAGACACACAGAGAGAATACAGGCGATCTGTTTCTCCACAACACACTGCTGACCAGACAAAGGCTGAATGATGAACTGCTAAAGGAAGGGGTGGATGGGTGAACAGATGGATGCATGGATAAATAAATAGCAGCATGTGTAAAGGAAAAAATCAAAACAACACTGATTTGAGGAATGGTGGAGGCAGTGGTATGAGTGAATGAGAGCCAGCCAATCAAACACACAGTTAGCGCGTGCAGGTTCAACAGGGACATGCGGGTGCAATCAAGTGATGGGAGAGGCACTAGAATCAACACAGTCTTTAATAATAATAATAATAATAATAATAATCATCATCCATAATAGTCATCCATCCCAAATTCACAGCGTGACAGTACATTTCTAAGGGGTATTAGAAAGAAATGAGCTGAGAGGATTTTAATACTGTTACCAATTTATTCCTGACATATCAATAGGGGTTTAAACCATGTTTAGAGCAATATACAATGATTTATTTTGCGGTTTTGCCACAACAGTTACAACTGTGCTTCTTTTATTCTTTTGAATCTTAGATATAGGACTATTTGGACATAGCTCAGTGAGCGAGAAGAAAACAGACAGGGAAGTAAAATTCCCTTGTTCTTCTCTGTTAAAGCAAGATCATTATTACAGCAACCTGGCTCTTGCTTGTGAGAAGAAATGATTCAATGCAGTATTTCTCAAAAAAAGGCATCAGTAGTGTAGCTTAGCTGTTCCATTTTTTCATGGCGCACATTTAATTAATGAGTTTGTAACGTTGTTACATGCTCAAACGGTCTGAAATGGGATCTCACTCTTGCTTCCCGTTAGTCGAGGTCAAGTGATATAAAGCCTTTAAGGCCATAATTGTGCCAACTTAGCGATAAACAGACTGAGCCCAGTCACTGGTCAGACCCAGAATGGCCACTTCGCACTACTGGCAATATGAAATTTACCTGAGTTGCAATTTTAGTGTAAAAAGGCACGGAAAATGAAACATTTTGCAATTAAATAGGACATGCACATGCACAGGCTGTAATGTCAGTGTGCTGAGTTGAGGGGGGGTGAATGGGTAACAAAAGCCAAATACAAGCAGCCTGCTATCTCTCCATTCACTGCCGAACATTAGGAGGGTCGTGGGATCATAAAGATAGGTGTGTATAATTCATTTTTAAAAGAACATGTGTGTTATTACAAATATGTTGCAGAGTTAATATATTAAATGTATTTAAAACTGCTATAACGACATTTCTGTAGACAGTGCAACTTCCATCATAGGTTTAGATTAAGTGCAATCCCAATATTAATCAGTTACAAATAAAGAATTACAAGTATAAAGAATCTTTACATGGCAAGGTAATGTTGCATTCATAATAAATATTAAAATTCACAGGATGCAAGAAAAACAAACTCAAATGTTGAAGATTTTATAGCTTATGCTAATATCTTATAAATAAACTAATGTATCAATAACCTGAGTTACTCTGTGACACTTTTCATAAGCTGATTGGCTAATCACTTCTTTGGGACTTCTTAAATGGCAGTGGATGGAGTGATTTATAAAGCTTGCCTGATTAGCTTGATGGTTGTTGTGACTTAAATAAAACAACTGAATGTGATTTATTAGCAGGGGGAAAAAAAGAGAAGAGGGCTTGACTACTGAGAGTCAGGTGAAGGTGAGGGAGAGGGCGAAAGGGAGGTGCTCACTTTATCAAAGCTGGCAAATCGGTCAGCTTCCCTTACGTTGTGACGAGGAGGGGAGGAGGGGGCGAAGGGGTCGGCTAAAGGATCCTTAGCAGGCAAGGAAGAGGAGGAGGCTGAGGAGGTGAAGTCTCCAGAAGGCTGTGGAAGGAAGGGCCCTCGTCGTTGGAAGGAGTCAGAGGACTCTACTCTGGAGATAGACGACCTCTTGCCTGATAAGCCACAGACAGGCAGACATGTACAAAAGTCAATACAGACAGAAAAGGAATGGACACAGAGAATAAGCGAGATCTACTGTAAAAAGACATTAACATTTAATACAATACTAAGGTGATTTATTTCAAATGACAAACACAAAGTTTTAAAACATCCTAAATTGACTAATAAGAGCACTACAATTTGACCACAGTTACCTTTGCATAGTGAGACTGAACAATGCACGTACAGACCTGGAGGTGGAGGAGGTGGTCTGGTTGGCGTACCCGTTTTTGGGGGCAGGGCTGGGGGCAAGTCAGGGGCGGCAGGCTGGCTGTCTTCCTGGAACAGGTTCTTGTTGTTGACGCCAAACTGGTCAGCACCGTTTGACTGAGACAGAAAGTTCACACAAATCAAACACACACAGTATTTGCAAAAACAGAAGAAATAGATCGGGGGTGGAATCACAGCAGCTGTGAGGCTATTTTTCGATTTAGTGAACACATTAGTCGGGGTGGAGTACAGTACCTTTAGTGCATAGTTTCCTTCTATTTTTTTTTTGTTTTTTTTATTTTTTTTTAAATACTGCAAATATACTGAATGACTACATTATTAAACAATATATAGAGACAACATTTTTAGAAAACACAATTTATGATATTACACATTCAGTATCATTGCTTTTTGTATGTACTGAACGATGAGTTTACTGTCCATTTCCTCCACAGGGGAGAATTGAGTACAAGCTTTCCAGTTGTTTCCTCCTAAAAACCACAACACACTCAGCCACTCACCCATAGTCTTCCTGGATGTTCTGGTTTTACAGAAGCGAGTTCACTTTGTCGCAACAATTTCGACTTTGCCCAACTCAACTGACTGACTGATATTCAGCATCATACTAAGGGTTATTTCGGCACTGTGTAGGTGAGGCACAGGGCATGAACAACATCACTTGATTACCTTTGTCAGGGCACTGAAATCTGCAAAGCCCCCTCCAAATGATTCATTACCAAACACAGCAGCAAATGGATCTGAAACACACAAACATAACGGTCACTGAGCGTGTAACATTGGCAATACTCAAATAAACACTATAAATAGTGAATTTGGGACAATATAATTTCAACAGCTGCAATGGGATCTGTCCCCAGAGGGTGGCGGTATGCCACAAGTCATACCTGGATCTGTGCTGGCGCTCACTGTAGTACCACCTGGAGCAAAGGGGTCATTTGTTGCTGCAGTGTCCTTCTAAAAACAAAACATACAGTATTTAACATATTGTACAATAACCTCTGTTGTGGACATGAATATCCTTTCACATATACATGATTAACTGCATCAATTTACATTATACACAGATAAAACACTACCGCTGATCCCATTCATAACTCAACAAATTCACATTTAGCAGAAACATTTAATAAAACTAATTTATTTCCACTTTCAAATCTTATCTGTTCCCCTTGATTACTCTTTTGCAGGGAAGGCAAGACAACAGCATGAAAAGTATACTATTACAACACTACTAATACCTAATCTGAAAATTAGTATTAAATACAAGGCTTCTGCTATTACTTCCTGTCATTTTGACACCTCTGAAAAACTTACAATTAAATGAACTGAGGCTTTATTGTGTTTTTAAACAGATTTCTGACTATATAGATCACAGGTACATTGGCATAAGGCTTTACGTTTTATTCAAGTTTGGTTAGATGATGAAAAATAGTCTGGCTACAATTAAAAATATAGGTCTGGTAACTGCCATGTTTACACAAATGAATGATAAATGTAAACAAACCCCTACCAGCATCATAAAACATTAATGACTGAGATTTACCTGTTGTTGCTTCCTTATATCAAGAATGGCTAATAACCTCCCATTTAATTTGGGAGTGAGTACACTGGGACCAGGTTTTACATCCAACCTACTCACCACAGCCAGATCAGAGCTGGGTGGAGAGCAGCTGAAGGGATCTGCCCCTCCGCCCTGAGAACCAAATGGATCTGCCTCCCCGGTGGCGTTCATCGTGCCTCCAAATGGGTCAGAATCAGCCATATTGTTCCCTGTGGATCTGAATGGATCCTTGGCTGCTAATGCTGGATTGGTAGGCTTGGACATGAAGGGATCTGGACTTGCTGCTGGTGCAGCTGCTGTGTCATTCAGCTTGGCTGCAAACAGGTCTGGTTCTGGCATTCCAGCAGTGGTACCAAACGGGTCAGCTGAGGCAGAGAAAGGGTCGTCTGAGGAAAAGGGGGCGCTGGAGTTCTGTGTGAAGAAAGAGTCTGCAGCAAAGGGGTCTGACCCTTTAAACGGATCTCCTCCAAATGGATCTGAAACAGCGACAGATACAGACTGTGATTCACAGATATAGTAGAATTGGTACATGCTTGTCAGATAACACATCAAATAAATGACGCATTTTTTAGGATTTGGTTTACATGAGAGAGATTAGTTTGCCTGTTCATCACTTAGAGAACTTACCTGCAACATCTGCTTTTCCAAACGGATCATCAATGAATGGATCGTCTATAAGATTATAAAATATATATAAAAAAAAAAATGTAAAATGTACAATAAATACAATTAAATCTGTAAAACAAATCAATTTGAGGGAGTAGGTTGACCTTTTGCCTCTGTGTTTAATTGTAAGCTATTAACTAAACTTTAGATGTTTGTGGGGACTCACGGTCAGTAAAAGGGTCTGAATGGAAGAAGTCAATCTCAGGCAAGGAGGGAGGGCTGGTCTGAGGCGGCATAGAGCGAGGGCCGACTTGAGGTGGTAAAGAGGAGGTGGTGGTTTCTGGGGACTCTGCTGGCTCTTGTTTGCTCTCTGGCTCTGGCGATGCAACCTGTTAGTAAATGACGACACATTTTGATGAATTAATCTCTGACAACCTCAGAATGGTAGGGTTGGATCCCACCAATTGTTTAATGTGCTTTTTAAGGCATTTACAACTGCATTTAGATTTATCAACGTTTGATCAGATTATCCAAGAAAAGGTACTGTTTTTTTATTTTTGCTGTGGCAGTATCACAGTCTGCAGGTGTACTAATGGAAATAATGACCCACAACTCTAGCCTGTGTCTTGTGTAAACACCTTCATACTGTGTCAAAAGAAAAAATGGATTAACACAGGTCTGTGGTGTAAAAGGAGTTTTATAAAATTGGTTAAATGACAAAAATATACAGAAACCCAGGAATTTAGGAAAACAAGGCCAGCCTAATGTTGTTTGCAGTCTGTATCACACAGCTATACTTCAGTAACTCCAGGTCTTTACCTTTGGTGGACTCTCTTTAGGGGATTCCTCTGCATCATCTATGACCTCCGAGGAGACGTCGGGTGTGGGGCTACTGTGTTCCTGGAGACATGAGCAGACAATACAGCAAGAGTTACATATACATTATATTTTACATTTGGTACAATTCTTGTATTGCTACAAAACTATGATCACACTGAATGCAAATTAAGTCTGCTGGTCTTGCACTAGTGCTAAAAAAAGACGAAAATCTTTGAACTATCAACAAAGTGAGAAAAACAAACAAACAGGCATCTGTAGAACTTAGATCATTACAATACAACTGAGAACATGACTGACTAAATTAAGAGGTTAAGTAATTAATACATTTTTACTATGTCTCATGGATTTTAAATCTGGCCATTTTAGATCTGGCCATTTCGTTTTTAAATGCTTCAAAAACAGGAGGAAAAACTCTATATTATATAGGATATTCAAACGTCATTTCATTACAATACATTTGTTAATCCAAAGACTTTCTTTACAGGGATTGTATAATTGTGATAAATTATCTCCATTAATATAAGATATTAGTTTATAATTAATTACAATTCTTCGTTAGCACTGTGGAGCTTTGGGAGAATACTTCAACGGATAGCGCTTTGAGTGTGCAACGCCTCTGTGCGACATCTGTGGGGCCAGAGCATAAAAAAGCTTAAAAGTCTTCTGAGGACGTAATTCAGGACTGCTTGGACCTATTCATTCTGAAAGGGCAATGGCCAATAGGGAAACTCCACCACTCGGCCGACCAATGGTGTAACTTCATCTCTCAGTGAGGGACAGACTTGGCCACGCTTTGTTGCAGTCTAACCAATAAACAGTCCTGCACACTTGTAGTAGGAAGTGATGCAGGCCTTATATTATTTTACATCAATAAAAACAACTGATAACTAATGCAAATGTATTTATTACCGTAACAGTGTTCTCTAAGGGCTTGGCCAGAGTCGACACACTATTATAGATATCAGAGGAGGCTAGACTTGTATAGAGATCATCCAAGGGATCAGGTTTAAGCTTTTCCTCCTCTGGAGTATTTGGACTCTCTTCTTCCTTCTCTTCTTCCTCTTGTGTCTCATTGACCCCTTCTTTCTCTTTTTGATCTGAATGTTCTTTCTGCTGATTGCAAACAGAAATAGGTTCTTCCTCTTTCAGCTCTTTGGGCTGGTCCTCCTGGAAGAGGTCCAACTGGAAGGGGTCCCCTTGGTGCAGCTCTGCAGTGGGGCCTGCTGATCCATTTACCATGACAGGAGAACTATCCTCCAGGGCCCTCTTCCAGCTAAGCTGGGCAGTTACAGACCTCTCCTCCACTTGAAGGTCGTTCAGCTTCTGCTGAACCTAAAAGAGATGGAGAGGTTCGAAGAATAACAGAGAAAACTAAAACATAGGTCCTATTTTCTATGGAGAAAGGAATCTTTATGAGCATGAGAAACAGATTTACACAAACCAACCTGTGCAACTTGTGTAAAGGAGTCGCGGACAGACTTTTGCAGAGGTGTGAGCTGCTCCTGAGCGGCCTGGACCTTTTCCTGCAGCCTCCTGCTCTCCTCCTGCAGAGCGAGGAGCTCCTCTCGGGCCTGGACCAACTCCTCCTCAAACTGACATATCCTCTGTTCCTGCTCCTCATGCTCTGACTGCAGCGATGAAATCTGTGATGAACATAACTGAATAAGCTGGTATCACTCAGGAGAATGGAGTCACATGACTGGAGTGGGTATGCTACTGATGTGCTTTGCTAGTGGTCAGTCATTTCTGTAGTTAAATTGTTTTACAGTACTGAAATAAATTAATCTGCCTTGAAAAACATTCTACTAGACCTACCAGTGTGGTCTCTTGACTGGTCTGCTGGCGAATGTGAGTCAGCTGCTCTTCCAGGGAGCCCTTCTGTTGGTCTAGCTCCTCCAAGGCTTCCTGGACCTTCTGACGCTGAGCCTGGAGCCGCTGCAGCTCCTCGCTCTCCCTCGCCACCTCATCCTGTAAGTCCTTCAAACATCAAGCCAAAGAGGAGACGGGGAAATAAGCATGTGTTTGTGTGTTCTTTCACAGGCAAAAAAAAGTGTTAGAAAACAAACTTGATTCTGGCCGGGCAACTTTGTTTCAAGTCATTCCCCTCTATCTCCCCACATTATTAGGTCTCTCTCTACTGTGATGTCTAATAGGCATAAACTAAAAAGTGGCAGCACTCTAGAGTTAAGCTGAATACACACAAGAAGTGACTCATCAGCAGAGTGGAAGTGCCACAAAATGATGATTAATCCATCCCACAGAGACACCAACTTCTGTTACAAATTCAAACGAAACTGTTATCCTTGGCTGTACAGGCTTTTATTTTGGTTTAGAGGCTGCAGATTGCTTAATAGCTAAATATGTCTGTAAGACTCCTTTCAGCAGCAGCTGAGTACAGCTTTGCAGCTTAAAGGACAGCAGCAGTGTTTACAAGGGAGGCTAATAATCAGAAATATCTCCACCACTGACACGTGCACAGAAAAAGTTTGACGTGTTACACCACAGCCACATGTAAGTCAGTACACAGGCGTTACATCCTCTTGTCCTTTTTATTTGAATTGCACGCCAGTAGTGACAGTCCAGAACAATTGTTGTCAAGTTAACAATGAATACTACCACTCAGTTGATACACAAGTGAAAACAAAATACTGCATGTAAAAAAGTAGGACATGCATTAAAATGTGCACATCGCAGTGAGTGTATCTGTTTCTTTACAAGGACGATTAAAAATGCTCCAGAAAAGCTTCTGAAAACTGAACGGGGTTTGAGATGTATGATATGGGCAATATTTTTCCTCTATATAAAATGTTTCCGAGTATCCGTGGGCATTTTCCCTTTATTCAGAGGAAGACTTTAGAGAAGAGGGTGAATGAGATGCAACAAAGGCATTTGGATGGACCCAGGGATGTTGCAATCGCAATTTATAGAATTCATCTTAACCTCTAGTTCAACCAACATCCCCATATAGATATCTTATATGGGCGGCCTACACAAGTAGATTTTCTTCCAAACCAACAAATATATTTTGCATGGATTATTCTCCTTTTCAAACATTTATGGAAAAGCAGCTGAGAAGACATATTGATTAAACTTCCAAAATGGGGCTTTGAAGTACAAATGTGTATACTGGAAAATTACTTCCACTAGTCAAAATTTAGTTTGTGAAACCAATGCCGTTTTGCAGCTGAAGTGATGGACGTCTCACCGCCTCCATATGGCTGCAACAAATAAATGATCTGCTTTTGAGAAACAGTACAGAGGAAGTCTTAGTGTAGAGTCTAGGCAGAGGAAGCGGCACAGATCACGACAACCAAACCACACAATGTGTGATGTCGAGGAATATATTTAGAGAACACATTGCAGTATAAATAGCCAAAAGCACTTCAGGCTACCCTGCAGTGCAGCTAGGAAATTTAGCTACATCAGCGATCACACCCCCTGAGACCCACCCTCACACTCAAAACATCAGACTGAACTCCCAAAAGGAGCAGACTAGCCCTTTAAGCTATCAGCTCCCAAAATAGAGCCCATCTCTCAGGGTCTGAGCAGGCAGACACGCCTACACAAGTACACACGTCTCTGCCTCTCTGTGAAACATTAACTGTGTTTCTGAACAAGCATCTAAGACTGAAGGCCAAATGCAGCACTGATCTCCTCCTTCAGCACATACATCACAACAAAAGTGAACAACTGCTATAGCACCTATGGCTCTTAGGGTCTGCTTTGTCCGACCAGGATTTTTATTATCAAATTTTCATTATTTTTAAAAAGGAATATGCAGTGGAAATATATACACGCTCATGCTTGTACACTAGCTATGTTTCAACACCAGTCCTACGAAAGGCACTGCTTACACAAACAAGAGAGCAGAAAATCAGCCTTTCGGCTATATATCTATACGACCAAGCCATCGAGTCTGGCTGCCCATTAATCCCTCATTCCCTCTGTACTGGGATCAGAGACAAACTCACAGACAAACACAAACAGCGAGACCTTACCTGCACTTCGTTCGTGCGCTGTCTGATGGCCTCCTCCTTCTCCCTGATCTCCTCTTCAACAGAGCTTTTCTCCCTAGGGGTCCAGCACAAGAAACAGGAGTATTTAGCCACCAAGGACAGAGAGGGTAGACCCAGTACTTCAAGACCACCCAGCCAGCTTTCTTTACCCTGCCCCTCAACCACCACCACCACCTCTTCTCCCTGAACAACCATGATGTCCTGAAATCACAACTCCACGCTACAGAGAGAGCCGCCTGAGGGCTGTGGATGTCCGGCGCAGTAAACGCGAAGAGGGCAAGTGTTGTAGAAAGTGAGCATGTGCTTGCTCAGTCAAATGTGTGGGAGATGAGGAGTGAGAAGCAGGCAGCTGCCTTGAGGATGGAGGGAGGAGGGACGAGTGATGATGAGCTAACCTGCTGTGCAGCATTTATCATTTGTGCAGCCATTATGTTCATCCTCTCTACTTCACTTTCACCCACCCAGCCAGAGAGGAAATTGAATTGGGTGAGGTTAGGAGTAGGGATAGATAATAACTTGTGCACAACTGACAATTAATGAATGTGTATTTATTTTCCGCTATTACTCTTCATAAAAGGGCACATAAGTAATACTAAGATGTTTCTGTACTTCTGTTACAGAATACACAAAATTTCAGTCCATTTGTCTCTCTCTTTATTCAACATGACTAATATAAAAGCAAGATAACTACAATTTTAGCTAAGAATGAATCCTTAGTATGGATATAGGGGTTCACTTTGCACCAGATATGGATATCCAATATTGGATTGTGTTGGACTTTAAGTGCATTATGTATGTATGTATGTATGTATATCCCATGTGTAAAAAAAGGAAACAACACATAAAGAAGAGGCCTCACATCAATTGGGGACCATACATACATACATACATACTACAGATGTGCTTGTATTTCAATTTATTACATTTTCAAGGGAATATTCATTTTGTTACTTGATCAACCTCCTGTAAGTATTTATGTAATTTTCACCACACTACTCCATTGTTTTCTCACATTGAAAATTATTTCTGTCTTTTCAGGCAGCTGTAAATAATGTGCACTACAGGCTACAAGAGTGCGATATGTTTCGTTCCTAATGATAGGATTAATAAATTACACATACATTTTGTATTATTGTTTAAGTTGTGAAAACAGCATACTTACACCGATTAACACAACACTCCTTATTCCTGTTCAGTTTCACTTCTAGAAGACTGAATTTTTTATAAAATCTAAAGAAACAGGCATTAACTTTAAAGAGTACTGATCCTTTGCCATCCATTTCATCACAGATCAAAAATAGCAGCAGCTATTTTTATATTCTCTCTCTCTCTCTCTACTCTCACATCAAAATACACAATTCCCTTGATAACAGTACTTCTTCTACCAGTAAACCTACAGCAAAACTCAAGTAGAGTATCACTCCTATTCTCCTCTTACCCATCCTCCTCCTCCTCCTCCTCTCCATCCTCTTCATCTTGAGCAGGCTGCTGCCACATTTTGAAGCAGCTACAAGCGCGCATCATCTTTTCAAGCTCCTCTCGATGTGCTGCCTGTCAGAAGCTCTGATCTCAGTCACTTAGTTTCCATTTCTCTCCATCTTTCTTACTTCTACCTTCCTCAAACAGCTGTCATCTAGTGTTTCTGTGTGCAAGCATCTGTGTTTATGTACTGAAAGTTTGGGGGTGGGGTGGAAGGCTACTTTCTCACTTCTCAGTCTCAACTTTCATGAATAGGGAAGCTAAATTCAGTTAGTTTATGAGATTTAAATCCATAACAACTGATAACCACCTGTCAGGGAAACCAAGACTACATGTAAAAAGCAATGCAAATAGATGTTTACATCTACTTTTAAAGTGAGGAATAAAAGATAAATGAAACTATCAAAAAAAGACCTGTTGTGACATCGGTTAGTGAAAAGTATTAAAGATGATGTGACGCAAAAGCAGATGCTTTCTTACATTTGTCCTAAAAATTTTTTTTTTTAAAAATCCAGAAATGTAAAGGTAAAATAAACAGCAGCATTATTTAACTTTAGAAAAACAAGACAGGGGAGGTGAATACATTGATACATTAAGTCTGGTGTATATAGCATCTGTCAGCCTCCTTCCAACCCACTGTCAAACAGAAGCTACATAACTCAGCTTTATAACCATCTGCTGTGTTTGGTAGCCTGCAGCAAAAACACAAATGTTTGTTTATCTTCACCGGAGCAGTGGGTGTTCAAAGAAAGACTGAGTGTGTGAGAGTGATATAATTTTGTAGGCCAACTCTTTCACTCAGTGTGGTTCACATATAATAAATTCAGCTGGGATCAGTAGTTCGTATAAATCACTTGTCTCCCAATATATCGAATTTACTTGTGCTGCCCAGTCAGTTCCCCTTAGTTTGTGGGAAAGCTGCTGGTCACAGGATATAGAGATACTGGCTCTGACATCAGACCTTAATGGAGAATTCCTCTGTTTTTAATCACAAGAATGTTACGTTATGCAATTTGACATGGTTACGTTGAATGATTATTCCAACAATACATACATAACAGCTGGACCTAACATTAAAAATATAATTGTTTTGTTTGGTAACATTTGATGCACACTGCAGTCAAAAAACAGCTTAAATATCATGTACAGTGGAAACCGCTAATAGTGATCATGGTTTGGGACCAATGAAAAAGCTGTGACAGAATCATTGCTATACAAATGCTGTTTAAATAATTTGCTTATAGTAATCAAGTAGTCTGCTTACAGTGTTCATTTTGGGGCTTTTCATACATGGGGGAAAAAATCTGAATATTATATGTTTTCAAACAGCGTGAGTTTATTGAGCCTGTGATGGGAAACAACAAGTTTTCGATCAGATCAGAATTAGTTCAATCTAGTATACTGAACCTGATGGAAGCGCGTGCGATGTGATGAAAAAAAAAAAAAAAAAAAAACATCATCAATGGAGCACCGATAGTACGATTCACCATGGCAACAGGTAAATAAGTGCAGAGCCTCTATTTTAATCCAGTGGTGCTAGAAATATGAATTGGTGCCAACGCAGACCATGATAGGCTATTTATGTTAAAATGCAGGAGTAGAGGAAGGATCAATACATTTAGAGTAGCTCATTCATCTTTTATCAGACTGGAATTCTCCAATAGCCCATTACATTTAAAGGAGGGCTATATTTATTCAGCTATAACCTGACGGGACAAAGTGCAGGTGGAAATAACTGAAGATGAAAATGTAGATCAAACAGATAAGACTTTTTAATAAGTTTACCCATGGACCTGTGATTTTAAAGCCACAGTAGGGTATTAATATTTTTTTTGCAGTGGAAAATGTGTCTATAGGTTCAAACTAACTTTTAGACGTCTATTTTACATAAAACCAATCTTGCTCATTTCATATTAAATGAAATTCTGTCAAAACACATTAAGAGTATAAGCAGCAAGTATTTAAAAATCATTTAAAATAGGCTACATTCATTCGTTTCAGCTGCACCACAGTCATAGAAATATACTCAAATATTCACATCAGCTCCAGCACAACTACGATAGAAATGTTCCAATCAGTGTGACTTATCACAATATGACAGATGACTGTTCATTGATCAGTTACAGCTTTATACAGATTAATTTGATTTAAACAGTGATTACTGCAGTAGTGTAGCCCATTGTTGTGTTTTAGTGCAACTTTTGCCAACCTGACAGTTGCCTTAATGTCCCTAGATTTTATTCTGACGTTAAATCGCAATGTCCAGAGATCGCTCTCTCTGTCCATAAATTGATGACAGGTTCATCATAATAGAGGCAAGGTTATAATCGTTAACGAAGACGAATGAAATAACGACAACTAGATGTGAAAAAACATGGTCGTTAACTGAAATAAAAATAAAAATGAGGGTTTACTAAAAAAACGATAACTAACTAAAACTGTGCTGTAGGTTTGCAAAACTAACTAAAACTAACTAAAATGAAAGAGTAAATGTTTTCGTTTATTTATTTTATAGGACCTAATAAGCCTACATTTTGAGTAGAAAAGGGATAGGGGCAGTTGATCTGGCTGGTCAGGTGTCACCTCGCGGGTGATAACGGTCATTTATGCTGAGAAAAAAGATAGATGCAAATCTCGGCAGGTAGCCTCCACCTCTTTAGGTCCTTTTCAGACATTTTTCTGTGCTCATTGATCAAACGGCGTTATCCCCACATAGGCTTTATTTACTGAATGTCAAGGAATGGTACTTCTACTAAGTGTATTAAAATATTAAAGACTCTAAACGTTAATAAAATATATACACTTCGAATCATTTATCAACATTGATAAACCCCAAATAGCGTTTAAAAGCAGTATTTGGAGGTGCATGCAATTCTCGGCAGGCAGGCAAAACTCCGCATAACGCCGGCAATTCAGCGGTGCGCGCGGTGATTAGCCGATAGGCAGTTGTTGGTGAGCCACGGGTGTGTTATGATTTTGTCCTCCGAGGGAAGAGCTGGCTCGCTGCGTGTCCATCAAGAGAGCCCGGGTCAGGGCGGCGTCTGGCCGCAGAATAGCAGGTGGCGACCGCTGTAACTAGGAGAGCCCCATGTAACGTTAGGGGGAGGCTAACTTAGCCGGGGAGGCCCAGGTACGGATAAGCTGTGTAGTTGGTTGGTTTTCTTTTTTACTTGTTTTTTTTCGTTCCGTTCTGATGGTCTGGCTTAGCATCCTGCATGTTGGATAGGCTAAACTTGCCCATTGATTGTGAGCTCCCCTTGAGCTGGGTTAAAGTGTCTGCTGGTCATTATATTTACTGCTAGTGTGTGTTTTATGGGGTCATTGATATCTCAGCCAACCTGTCCCTTTGTGCTTCACATTGTTTTAATACCTATTTTTTGAAAATAAAGGTTTAGATTTTAATATAACTGCTTTCCAGTCATACTTACAGGGTGCTAGGGACCTGTTTGTGGCGTGTGCTTCATTTATTTGTAGTATTCATTTCGACAATGTGTCAGGATTTCATATATAAAAAAGGATAGCCCTTTTCACAAATATTTCTGATTGTACTTGTATTTTAATGTTTTGTGAAAAAACGAAACTGGACTGAACTAAACTGAACTGAGCTTAACATTGTGTAGCGACAAAGACTAAAACTAAGCATTTTCTAAAAATAAAAACTAAACTAAATTTGCAAACCCACATTAAAAACTAATTAAAACTAAACTGAAATTGAAAACAAAAAGTCAAAATGAAATAAAAACTAATGAAAAATCCAAAACTATAATAACCTTGAATAGAGGTCATGTTAAAGATTATGTCTGGGTAACAAACAGACGGTGTCACACAGCCGCTTAAAGCTCCGCAGGGAGGGGTCAGAGAGAAACATCATTTCATCAGTTGCCGGAATTACTGATCTATGGTTTGTCTGATCTGGTCTCTGAAAAAGAAAACCCAGAGTTTCCTTCATCTCAAGCTTGACATACTAAGAGTTTTCACTAATCCTGCTTTCTGAAACGGGACCTTGTTAAGCAGTAATACGCTACAGTTTATTTTCAGGCCTGTTAAAAATTTAGAAATGCACTGAAACCACCACCAAGCTGCTGCAAATACAGTATTAGTAAACAGCACAATACTGTTTTAGGTACTAGCCTAATTATAATTTGAATACAGTAAGCTATACTTTATAAACTGTACTGTATTACTGTATATTGCATTTGAATTATACACAGTACAGTAATGTAACTTGAAAAGCGTTTCAAACAGCTGCTCTAAACAAATACAGGACTACTTCTTGTTACCACTAGTAAGAGAACACGCACCAATATGGGGTCAGTAACAATATGCATGTTTTTTTATGAATGTGTGAACAAAAGCTTACCTCTGTAGTTCGACAATCTCATTACTGAGAGAGTCCAGCTCCTTGATGGCAGAGAAGTCAGCTGCTAGGTTAACCGCGTTGTTCTGGAGAGGAAGCGAGGCAGAAGATAAAACAGGATTAAACTACGGAACCGCACTACTGAAGGTAAAACACTATAACGATGATGAAACTTCCTATAATGTCAAACAAATGAACAACAGAGCTACGATGATGAGGTCACTGATTGAGACATAAAGGCAGGGATGGAAGTGAGACTGACTCATGGGTAATTATAATGGGAGGATATGAGTCCAAGGGTTTTATTCAAACATATCTACTGTGTTGGATTTCACTTTGTTCTCTAATGTTAAGAGGGTGGAGACAGCAACAACCCCACTTCTCTTGTCCCTTTTCAAAGACATAAATCAAGCGAAGTTCAAGCCTTTGATTTACATCTACATACTTGGTGCCACTTGTGCAAAATATTTAAAACAGCAACCCCTGTTCTTGCCAGCTTACCCCCTAAGCATAAATAGTAACACCTAATGATGATTAAGTCAAATACAGATGTAAAATATGATTTAGTTTTTTGTAACAGAAGCACAAATTTGGAGAAAACTACAATGAGACATGGCAGAAAGATGACGAAGAGCGGAAGCTCGTTACAAGTAATGAGATGCCCCCGAGTCAGTAAAGTACCACACACTCACTCAAGATCATCTCGCTGCACATGTGAAGTGGATAAAATGTAAGAATATAAAGAGCAGACACAGAGGGAACAGCATAAACGTGTTCCATAAGGAGGAAAAGAAAGAGCTGCAAGCTTGAAAAAAGATCAAAAATGAAGAAAAATTTTAGTCAAATTAATAACAAGAAACTTAATATTAAATAATCAGTCAGTTATGATAGCATACTTGATAATAACATAAATAACAATCACACAAAGACAGGCAAAAAGCATGATGTGAATGGTTAAAGATAGACTTGTTTTGTGCCTAAAAAGAAATCAATACTGCCAGATATCTTCCCACACACACACACAAAGCCAGTAATTCATGCAGCTACTCCGCTTATTGCGCCTTACGTTACATCATTCTAGTTTCTACTGTTATCACTACAGTCCTGCTGGTCTGTTGTTCTAACACCATCAGTCTCAGTGCATCATCAGCTACATCGTCATGTTGAATGGAGACACAAAAAGAGGATACAGACATAATTATTAATATAATGATTAGACTTGAGTGCTCTGAGCGACTCACCTGTTTGATGTTTTGTCTGTCAGCCGGAGGGATCATCTCTGGCAAGAGACTCTGTGGAGGGTCCAGGCCTTTACTCAACTTCTGATTGATCAGATGAAGCGCCAGGGCAAACTGCTCTCGGGTCAGTTTCCCAATGTCTCCTATGTCACAGAGCTCCCTGAGAAGACAAACAGACCCGGGTTACATAAGAGCCTAACGATTTAAACCTCAGGCAACGACTATTTTTGATCATCATGTTCAGTGCTTATGGAAGCCAACACACAGGACAGTCACAGCAGGACAGAAGCTAGTCAGCCGTGCAAAGAGAAAAATCCATATGATGTGAATTCTCACAGTCAGATGCGTTAGCACATACTATTTTCAACCCCAGTCCATAAATTTAGAACAAAGCATGTGATTTTAAAGATATTTGTGCAGCCTAATGCCAACAAAATGTACTCTGCAACTGGGATATTCTTCAAATATGTTTGCACTCTATTTACCTAACATTACTTTCTGTTTCTTCATAATGTAACATTCATTATTCATTTAGCTGATGCCAAAGCGACCTACAATTGCTGTATATGTCATTGCACGCCTCTGGAGCAAATAGGGGTTAAGTGTCTTGCTCGGGGACACATTGGTGGATGTATCACAGTGGGGAATTGAACCCGGATCTCTCACACCAAAAAAAGCTACATCGTGTATGTGTGTTTTGCTTATATGGTGGCGGAGGAGCTGATTGATGGAGTTTTACCATCTCTACTTACCAGATACGTGCAAGTGTGCCAGACGGCAGCCCAGTCTTAAGGAAGATATCTCTGACTTCAGGGCCAGACACGAGGCCGTCCATGTCACTGTCTGTCTTGTTGAATAGCTCGTCATACTTTGCCTTGTCTGCTGGTGACACCACCCACTGCACAAGCAACAAAACAGACTTTTAACTAGCACCATAGTTGCTTCGTAATGGAATTTATTAATACAGCCTACGCAGTTGACGGACCACTAACTCAAAAATATACTTACCTTCACGCTCCCTCTTGTCTTGTTCTTTTGAAAAACACACTGAACTATCCAGTTTGACATCATTTAAATGTTTGTTGCTGCAGCTACGTGGTAGTAAAATAAAACATCCAAAAGCTTGCACACACAGGAGTGAAGGGTCCGTTACTCACAGGGACAGCTGCTGGTGTTGGGACAGGAGCTGGGGCGGGTTTAGGGGGGTGGGGCATGGTCTTAGAGCCAGCATGGGAGGAGCGACTGTCTTTGACTGAGGGGGGCGAGGGTAACAGGGGCATCACGGGAGGCACTGAGGGTTTTTTCCTCTTGGAGGGTGGAACCAGGGGAGGTGGTAGGGACATGGGAACAGGCTCCCCCTCCAGAGCTCTGTACACCAGATACATGGCCTGGGAAAGGGCAACACAAATCAATGATAAAAAGGCAATTACCAACAAACCATCCTGTAAGTTTTCAGTCTTCACACTTCCTCCACATGTCTGGAATTTGATCCATTTAGGGCTACAGAAATGATTTTCACAACTTGTAAGAGCTTCTAAGATTGTATGTGTAATTTAAGCACACACACGAATACACACAAACAAACATTTGGTGCAGAAACTTTCAAATCAACACCGGGAGCGACATTATTCAGATAGACTAGAGAAAACACACTTTTGACAAAAAGTGCTACAAAACCTTGATATGCTTTAGATGCCTAGAAGATCAACACTGTAATATACAGGTGCATCTCAAAAAATCTGAATATCGTGGAAGAGTTCATTGTTAGCACCAGAACCAGACTGAGGGATTAAAGGCTCTGGAAACCTTTGCATGTGTTTTGAGTTAATTAGCTGATTAGAGCTCTTCTCGGGTCAACATTTCTGTATTATAAATTCTTATTTACATTACATTTGAGATTTGGAGTTTTGATTTCAATTAGCTGTAAGCCGTAATCATCAAGATTAAAACAATAAAAAGGCTTTAATATTTCACTTAATGTGTAATGAATCCAGAATATATTAAAAGATGAACATTTTGAATTTAATTACAGAAGAAAATTAACTTTTCCACGATATTCTGCAGCCCAATCTGAAACTAACTGCAGACTGTAACCTATGTGTTTTTATTCTATGATATTAGCTAATTTCTTACCACAGAAAATTCATCTCTGTCCAACATGCCATCTCTGTCGAGGTCACTGAGCTCCCACACCTTCAATGCACACAGAAATTGTTAAGCATTCATCATTACAGAACTAATATGATACATAATGACGTGTCCCTGAAAGCCCCGACTCATTACCGATTCTCACTTCCTCTTTGATTAAATTTTCTACCCAACTGATTTTTGATTTCACATCCTATTTTTCTAACTTTCTACACTGTATGGCTTCATTTATACAACAGAATTTAGACTGTTACATATGATAAACATTGCATGCAGTCTTATCCAACCATCTGTCTATTATCAATCAATACAATCTATTATTTGTCACTTTTTATTTTTATAAAAAGGGATGTTTTAATGAGCTAAAGCCGTCACAATTTGGTAACTATTTACATCTTCTGTTATTTTTAAAAGCATATGATTTCACTTTAGTTTTGTCACTTTGCATGCATGATAATAAATAATCAGTATGTCAACAGATGAAACTAAAGTGTCTTCATCATACCCTGCCCAGGATGTCCACTGGCAGTTTGGAGTTAAGCAGGACAGGCTTAACCTTGTCTCCTGTTAGAATCCCTCCTACTGGACCCAGACTGTCAAAGATGGAGTCAAACTTCATCTTCTCTTCAGGCTGGGGGAAAAAAAAAAAACAACAACATATGTACAATGTTTAGAAGCAGCGGATTGAAATATAATTCATTTCTGATGCGAACAATAAAGTAACATTTTTCCCAGAAAGTTCAACAAGCAACTGAGTAATTTGGACCCATCAGCTGTGATGTGAGTTATTATAACTTTTATAGGCACTACTAGTCAATAAACAACTATTGCTGACATTGTATGGCTGTAAATGTGTGTGTCCTATTTAAGCTGACTTGATCTACTTGACAACATAAAAATATCAGACTGTGTTGGATATATACTGTTGTAGTTCTCTAATGAGGAAGACAAAGATATCAAAGCAAATTACAAATACACACAAATCACCGTGTTTTATTAAGACAAAAAGATAACAAACTTGCAAGTGCCTCACCTTGACGACCCAGGGAATGTCAATAGCCACACCTCCTGCTAACAGCGGGCTGCTTGAGTCATGCTGGTTAAACACAAAACATATTCTTAGTCTGTAGAGCATAATTTAAGCTGCCAATCATGATACAAACACCTCTGGCTATATAGTATATCTGGGAGTAACCTCAGCATTTATAGCATGGACAAAGCAGTGCATAGTAGCAGACTTACAAATTTGGGAGGAGGAACAGCCACATTAAGGCTCTTGAGCGCCACCTCTAGGCCATTTTGAGCACAGGCCACCAACCGCAAAGCTATGAAGAATTGCTGAGGGGAACACAGAGGTACAGTGAAATAAGTCCAGTGAGCATATGCAGTTTGTGTAGGGCTGGGCGATAAAACAAAAATGTCATCACAATAGAAAATTTCATATCAGTCGATATTTATCACGATGAATGTCAAATCATTATTTCTTTCAAGTTTAAAGGCCGATTTTTGCACCTGATTGAAAGTTGAAGAAACCAGATGGTTAATTGTTGTTTTAAACTATTCTTTATGGTCAGATCATGACAAAACACTTGCCAAACAGTGGATCACTTCACAAATCTGAGGTGGAACATTCAAAACAATAATCTTTTTTCAACAAAGACGTATGAGTAAAATGAAGTAAAATCTTTTTTCAGTTCTTTTTCCTCAACAAAATAATTCTTAATAGAAAATTGAAGCGCTGATGCATACGTGATTTAAATTAATTAAATTGAACATTTGTTATGTTTATATGGAGTAAAATTATATCACAGTAATTACTGTTATCATTTTATCGCCCAGCCCTAACTTGGTGCACACAAAACAAACAAATCCATATGATGCGACTCCACAGTGTATTTATACCTGCTTGTTAAGAGAACCTTTTCTTTCAGAGTCTGCCAAATCCCAGATCTATGGAGACACACACAGTGTATTTATTACCCTTAACATAAACAGCAAAGACAACAGAGAAGTAATGCTGCCGCACTGATCTGAGTCTTTGCTCACCTTCCCCAGGACCAAGTCAGCCAAACCCGACCTTTTCAGGAACAAAGCTGCATCAGCCGCTGCTACCCGCCCACTGCCAGTCGGATCAACCTACACACAAACACACAGTCATTAGATCTTATAACATTTCAGAAACATCAATAACACATCTGTACTGCCACGAAAAAAAGTGAATTTCTTATTAGTCAATAGCTTTAGAAAACAACATGGGAGAAAAGCTGCAAGTACATTTTTAGCAGCATGAGAAAAGCAAATAATGAACAAAAGAAAATGGCCCTGTGGCAGAGAAGTCTCTGAGTCACTTAGATTGATACTGATAATAAACCAAAGCTATTTTCTCAGCAGTCTATTAGCTTGATATTGGATCTCTTAGTAGTCTTTCATGAGGCTCAAAGTGAGCTCCCCTTACATGTTGCACAAAAGGGAAACATTATTAATTCATAGAGATTCTTCCTTTACTGGACACAGCGGCCAGAACTGATATGAGAGAAGAGAGATCACTGCTGCAACATGCTAAAGCAGCTAAAGCTAGTTTAGTATTTAAACAGTCAGTGCACCCAAATCTCTCTCTCCATCTGTGCGAAAGACATTCTACTTTATAAAAGACACTAAGGCCTAATTTCAATAAACCATGTCTCTTTGTTTTTGGGAAGACACATTTGCATACCTGTCGATAGTATTTGTCATAGATGGGATTTCCACTGGAGAGCTGCTAAGGAAGAAAAAAAAATACAATATATAAATACGTATTTTAACTTCTACCACATTTCTCAACGACAACACCATTTCTGTTTGCTCATGTGGCCTCTTTTAGATTCACACATGATATTGATCAAATCTCTAAAACTACCTTAACACTTTAAAACACTTTCTCAATTCTGCAGATTCAGTTTACAAGCTCAACAACTGCTACACCAATCATCCAGTGTGCCAAGGCAGCTGTCAAAAAATATGTAATAAAAGACTGATCCATTACAGATGGAGGATGCAGACACTATAACAAATGTGTTAAAATTCAGCTTTTTTTCCCCCCCTCTTTTCAACATCATGCCCATGGACACGTCTGTCACTAAAACAGCAGAATTATTTGTCAATCGCCCAAAAACATGTGCCAGGGGAAAATGAACACAGGGACTTTAATCATTGCTCAGACAAAAAGAACAGATGCAACATTTAATTTAGTTCACTGTGCCAAATAATAGCTCTCATCAGACCTGTTTCACTATAAAAGTTTTTTCCACAGCATATACAGTTTAAGAAGGGTGACATACAGGTAGGATGAGAAACATGATGACTCCAGACATGACAGTATGCTACAGATGTTTGAATAGGGGTGCAATTAATAATCATTTTCCTTTTTTGATTAACCACCTCATCATTTGACTTATAAAATGGTAGAAAAATATCCATCACAAGAGCTGTAGGTGACCAACACTGCAAAGCCCAAATACAAACACTTTCGAATAATATAGTGCAGAGTCCCATTTGCTCTGCTGGCACCAGTAAATGTTTGGCATCTATGCTTGACAAATTAATTAAACAAACAATTATCAAAGTTGTCTGGAATTCATTTTCAATTAAATCAACTAACTGTCTCAGCACTAGCTAGATAATCCCAGTAATCATTGCTATTGTGTGCTTCCTGGCAAAGTTTTGCAGGAGAAAATACAGTGTCTTCCACCATACAGCAAACATCTATGAGTCACAGTGATACACACAGTTTCTGCTGTGAGCTGAGTGACTTCAGGATATAGGCTACACTTCCCAAAGCTGCTGATGGTCAGCTTTAGACAGTTACAACAGGGCGTCACTCCACAGTCTAATCTGGCCTTCTGACATATCCTCCCTAAACACCCTCCTTTCCTCTGTTAACACGATTGTCCACTGAGGGGCCAAACAGGAAAAGTATCAGCATTTCCTTCTGCATATGCCTAAACTGACAAATGGTTGTTCTGCTTTTAAATCAACAGGTGCGGCGAAAGAGGAAAAGAGTGGACAGTGATTGTCTGAAATGTGAATCACCTGGGGAGTGGCTAATGAACCAGTGAGTAAAGCTGACTTAATGTTCCTCCACAGACAAACCGACGTGCAGTAGAGAGTACAGCAAACATCTGTTATGATGTCAGCCTTGTTACAAACTTGCACGCACGGCTCGCTAGAGAAAACACAGCCTGTGATCAGCTTAGTTATCTGTCAGTTTTGCCAACTGCCAATTTACAGCGAGATAACTGTTCACTTATCTTTCTCTGGCCAATGCAACTTTTTCTTCTGTGACACACAATAGTGTGCCTGGAACTGTTGGCGGCTGTAACACTGTGGTCATTGTACTGGTGACTCTTTAATTGAGCACTGAAAAAACGCCCCTCAATCATTCCCCAGCGAGCCCATACAAAACTGCAACAGATAGCAAGATACATTACAGTGCAGGAGTTGACAGGCCTGTCTAGTTTGTTCTGGAAATGCCAACTCCCTAATTAACGCATGGCAATAAAACACATTAATGTCACTAGCATCATGGTATAGTGTGAGGATTATCAGGTGGTACAGCTGACAGCACACTTAAAAACAAGCATCACATGACAGACCAATGAAGTCTCACAACACAGAGGTATCAACACAGGTTGCTGAACTCATCTGTGAGAGATAATGAAGGTGGCAGGCAGCTGCTGTCTGTTGTTTGAGGCAACAGTGGCTCGGGTAACAAGTCCACATGGATTGGACCTGGCTGTTGCCTGCTAAATAAGTTATTTACTGTGCAAACAAACACATTTCCACACAAACAGCAACATACTGACATTTTGTGACACCAGTGCCGCTACTCTAGTTCACTTCCTCTTAATGGTTGCACAACGACTGACAGACTATTTTGAGTTTTTCTGTTAACATAATGGACACAAAAAAAACAGTTAACGTTCACTTCAGAAGGGCCATATAGGAAACACTAACCCGGGTCGGTGAAGCACTTACAACAAAACCAATAAACATGTTGGTTATTCAGTCTAACCATACAGCAAGCTTCCCCAGCAGTCAGGACATTACCAACGGAGGCTTTAACGTTAAATATATGTTACATGCGTAATTCTTTTAGCGGAAAACAATGTTAGCAGAGGCTCTACCAGCAACAATATGACATTAAAGCCACAACAGAGCCACACATGAGTGAGTCTCGCATTAACATCTCTTTGGTCAGGACCAACTAGCCTGCAGCAAAACGAGGCGATTCAAAGCATGATTAACATACACTCCCAACCGAAACGAAACCAAGTAACGTTACATGGCTTATCTCAAGTTTGATAAAGCGGCTCTAAAACAGCCCAACACTGCACACAAACTAGCTGTTAGCTAGCAGGCTAGCTAGCTAGCTAGCTACGCCCTTACGCAGTCCCCAAAGAGATTAGGCAGAAACTTTTCCCAGTCACAGCAGGACTAAACTTCCAAAAAGAGAGACCAGGGCCGAGGAAAGCTCGCCTTCCTGCCTACGCGGTTTCACTAACACTGTTGAAATGTCTCCGAGCAGAACAAACAGAGGCCATGAGACGTTTGCTGTGGTTAGATTTGAGTTGTAAGACAGTGTTACCTGAGTAAGAGACAGAGTGGCAGCCATGGTGTTTCTGTTTCCCACTGCTTCATGCTGCGCTACTGCCAGACACAGACAGAGGCCACTGAAAAACCTGGCACTGGATCTCCACGACAGGAATCAATTCAAACTTATAACTGGATGGCAAACAATCAGTCACTCCGTCAAACAAAACAAACCACCTGCCTAAATATATGAAATTATAGAGCAGAAATGGAAGAAGAATTTTATTTACCATGTATATATGTAACAGCACCAACGCAACTATCAGGGCCTGAGCAAGGATTTTAGAAATACCGAGGTCATGAGTCCTCCCCCCCAAGAGAACCCACCAATTTCCCCTAATTATCTGTATTTTTAACATTTTTTGTAACAATTTGTTTAACTGTTAACAAGAAAAATATGTAATAATTTTTCAGCCTATCTATTGGCCTAAAAGTTGTCAAATGTACCTTAAATATAATGAGTCTAAAAATTCTGGACTTAAAATAAAGTACCTACCAGGTATAAGTTTTCAATTTTAAGTAAAACTTTCAGGTTGCCAAGAAAACACTGCTGAGAACATGACCAGTAAAACACCAATGGCCCTGACAACAATTTAAAAATACTCCATTGCAAGAATATCATTCAAAATCTCACTTGGGTAGAAGTACATGTATGCTAAAAGGCCTTTTCACAATATCTACTACCATTAGGTGGAGCTAATGTTAACTACTTCATATACTGTTGAGTTGTTTCATCCACACACAATTTTATAAGATCATGTGTTTTATACTTGAATTCTAAATCTGCAAAGTAACTATAGCTGTCAGATAAATGTAGTGGAATAAAAAGTACATACCCTCTGAAATAAAACAGAGTGAAGCATTTTTGCTTATATCCCTCACTCTGAAATATTGTGAAGAAGAGATAAGGTATCATAAAATGAAAATACCCAAGTTTGTCTTTATGGCAGAGGTGGAATGTAACTATCAGAAAGATGAGCAAGTAAACAAATAAGCCCTACTGGCCTGTGTTATCCACATAAAGGCAGGCATTAAAATAGTAATAGTCACTTTAAATATAAGAAAAAAAAATTGAAGACGACTTCTGCTCATTGTAGTTCTGGTTGTTTTTAATTGGACAGAACCCCTGTCTGTTGGGGGTTGTTTTTTTGTTGTTTTTTTTTTTACACAGCAACATGAAAACCTTCCCACTTCAATTACTTCCATTAGTACAAAATGTGTCTTTTACAAAAGGATCATCTTTCAGGCTGTTTGGGACAGGGGGTTGGGGTTCAGCAGTGCAGAGATATTAGCATCAGAAATGACGAAACAGGTTGTGTACATCGACTACGAGTAAATCTAAAGTGAACGCGTACCAAATGAATGGAAGCTTTCCTGCTACTGAGTGCCCCTAATGTACATCGGAGTTTGAGCACAGCATATATAGACACACGAGACTACTGTATGTGTACTGAAGTGAAAAAGTATACAGTACAAAACTACGCAAGCGATTCACCGTAAAGCACCGTATTACCACCCTATGGACGACGGCCTTTTTGAGTAGGTTATCAGATATACAGTCAGTCTTGATGCACTCTTGTTCCCCTGCTGCCATTAACTCTTGTTTGAATCAGAGCAGGCAGGACACCCTGCATAACAATGTCTAACCTGTTGAATCCTTTGAGATTGACATAGCTTTTAAAAAAAGAGGACCTGTGAGTGACTTGAACGACTGCAAAAGATAACAAAAACAAACACGAAAAAAAACATGTCACAGATTAATAAGACAATCAAAACACATGAGGTAAACAAAAACATTTGTGGTTTCATCCACATACCAAATATAGCATTTCATGTCACAACATACTTCATTTAAAAAAAAGTTTTTGCAGAACACAAAAGGACAATTTATAAATTTCTGTTGAGTATAAACTGCGAAACTATTTTGTTTTATGATTTCCTGTCTTGACATTCGTTACATCTTCATTTTGTCTATCACTATTCCTCGTTTGAATATTAATAACAATAATAATAGTAGTAGTAGTAGTAGTAGTAGTAGTAGCACATGGAAACAGAACAATAATTGCCCTTTTTCACCTACTGCCTTACTTTGTAAACAAACAAAGAAATGAAAAACCCCATCCCACCCAACCCCCAGCCCAGGGTGTCAGTCATGAGGGTGTATCATCTCAGTCTCCAGCCTTGTTCCAATGGCTCATTGACACAGTCGGGTTATTTTCTGAGCAGTTCCCACATGGAGTTTATAACTCATCCTTGAGTTTAGAGTCTGTGCCGTCGTCGTCCTCTTCTTCTTCCCCCTCCTGCTCTTCCCCATCCTCCTCTTCTTCTTCTTCATCTTCCTCCTCCTCATCTTTCTCCTCTTCCTCCTCCTCCTCCTCCTCCTCCTCCTCCTCCTTCGCCTCTTCTCTCCTCATTTTGTCCTCCTCCTCACGTTTCTTTCTCTCTTCCTCCTCTTGGCTTTCCTTCATCTTCTTCTCTGTGTCCTGGAGAGGATGAAAATTAAAGTGATAAATATGTCGTTCCTTTGTAGCAGCACTTGTCTACAGACAACTTCACTTAATGCTACACCCACCAAGCAATGAAATTAGGGTATATACACACACCTCAAAATACTCAAAATGAATGAGCAGCATATATGCCTACATGAGATTTGAAAACCGGTGAAGATTAAAGTTTTGTGCTTACCTTAGTTTTACCCCATGTGTCGTTGCCTACTTCCTCTGCCAGTTTTGGGTCATTGGTGATCAGGAAGTTATCAAAGATAGTACCAGACTTGACCTACATCAAAAAGTAGTTAACAGTAATGCACATTTTAATATGAGGTAACAATTTTGCACTGCCAACCCAGTTGTGCACAAATTAATACACACTGTGCAAGTAAAATAATCCTATTCCTGAATGGATATAATTAAAGTACAAATACCAGTTTCTTGTTAATTTCAGCAAATTGACTCTTCATCAATCTGTAAACAAGACAGTCAACTAGTATCTCCTTACCTGCCACAAGTCTAGTCCAATCACGCCGAAGCTGTCGTATTTATAGATCTCAGAATCAGCTGTGTACTCCGGGTTGTCAATCTCAGGGTGGACCCACTTGCCTTTGTAGGCAGGATTGTTGATCTCGCTGGGCTTCCACTCACCCTGTTGACAGCAAACGGACACAGAAAGCCAGACAGTTCATGTCAGAGGAATCACAAATGCAAATACGTCTGCTGATGAAGTTAATTTATTTTGAATAAGTAACATATAAACTAACTTGTGCCGGCTGGTGAAGAAGTTAATGGGGCAATAATTTGTCAAAGTTCATAAAATGCCTCAGAAATAGGGATGTGAAAAATGACAAGCACAACGTGCTTCCTCGTATTTTATAATAAGTAAATATTTTCAGCACAGTTACAATTCAAGCTTTACTCATGTTGAAACAATCTATGTTATTTATTAACTTACTAACTTATTCACTCAGTGACTGACAGATGTTGTGTTGCATAACTGATTTTCATCTCGAAGGGTGAAAAAATAAACAGAGATTTTTAAATGTCTTGTTCCACTGCCAATCTTTAAGGGGCATTATATGGGGAATACACAGCAATAGTGTAACCTATTGACTGGACATTGTATATTATTATTGCATGAAGTGGGAATATTTGCTGTTTACCTTGTAGTCAGGGTTAGCAACCATAGGCGGCTCCCACTCTCCGTCCATCTCCTCATCCCAGTCATCGGGCTTCTTAGCGTCAGGATCAGGGATGTTCTCAGGTTTGTCCCAGTCCTACCAAAGAGATACAGGTGAAGACATGACCACCCAACAGGCATTTAAAAAAAAAAAAAAAAAAAAAGACATATGGGTTTCACACAAATAGTCACAAAATGTTGAGCAAAAGATGATTTGCTTAAAAGGTCTGTGAAAAATCAAGCAGAATGACCTCTGGTTTCTTATCGTCAGGGTCGGGAATCTTCTCCCGGTCATCCCAGTCCTCTGGCTTTTTGGCTTCAGGGTCCTTAATTTTTTTGGGAGGCAGGAAGTCCCAGTCATCCTCCAGATTGCCGGACTCGACCTTCTTATTGTCAATCTTGACCTCGTAAGTGTTGTCAGGGTTGACTATCAGTGTGTACAAGTGGGTGTACTCATCATCCTGCAATGTATAAAAGAAACGTCAGCAGCTATTCTGATTGCTTTTTATTCACCAGTGAATTACATGTTATGTGTTTATAATGCAAAACGTGTCCTTGCTGGTTTGGTTTTTGGTGAGAAGGCTAATGAATTGGAATAAACTTTAGGACCAATTTCTTCATGCAACAGAAAATAGAAAAAGCTTGGAATAAGTAAGAACTTCTGCCATTTCCGCAAGTAAATATTAGAACAACAACCTTTTATTGACATCTCACCTTGCATCTGATGTCCTTGTTAATCAGATGGTTCTTGCCTTTGTAGTTGAAGATGACGTGAACCTTCTTTGTGCCAGGGCCACAAATATCAGGACCTGAACAAGCAAACAAATAAGTACAAAATGTGGAATCCAATCCTTAAGTTAAGACTAGAAACTCGGGAATACACAAAAGGATAAGGGATCTCTCAAATCCATCTAACATGAAAAAAAACAACAACATTTCATTCAATTTGCCTCACAAAATGTTTGCATATTTTAGGAAGACTGTGAATCACGAGTGTTTCATTCGTGTCTATTTGTCTGTGTATGCAACAAGACCTGTAAAACTGTGGGGAAACATAATGAGAAGACAAATGCCACGAACACGTATCTTCCAACATTGTGAAGGTGACTGTGGTCTTGTACTTGATGACTGGTACTGTAATTACTGAAAAATAAACAAAAAAAGAGTTTGGAAACTATCCACACTCACCAAACATGATGTTGTAGACGGAGTCTCCATGCATGTCCTCCTGGTTGAGGTCAGAGGGGAACAGTTTAACGTAGCCTCCACCACAGTCTATGCTCTGCTCGTGTTTCACAGTGAACTGGATGACTAGAGTCTGGCCCTGGTTGCTGAAGTCATCAAAACGGGATGACAAGGCGTAGAAGCGGGCGTCCTGGCTCGTCTGCAGACCTGTTAGCGAAATGAAATGTTATTGCTATAGTTTGAAGGGACGATCCAGCGTTAAGTGCAATTCATCCATGTTGTTTCTATAAAATTTGGAGAGGTTAGTTTAAATTTGTGAATTTGAACACATCTCGTCTCAAGTCGCACAGCAGAGAGGCAGCCTGTTGTGATGATGTCATGTGGAGGTAAATACTGGAGCTGCCGCACAGACAGTAAATAATGGAACAACTCTGAAACACCCACAGTGATTGGGCTGTGGTCACACACACTCAGATCCACAGCTAGAAGCCCTACATTTAGAGTAATCTCATTTAGGTAGAATACCCCAAAAAACAATGACATACAAGCCCACTGACTCTACTCACTAGTTCAGTTTTTTTCTGAACTCCAGTGTAACTTTAAAAAGAGTCATTCACTTGCAGCTCTAAACTCCACATCAAGGGAGAGTGAGTTGTGTAGATTTTGACTTCTCAAACTTGAATAACACCATGTGACGTCCCGTCTCAGTATCGTGCCACTAGCACATGTGTAACTAAAGAATTATAGCTGGGGAAGGCAACTTTAGAGAAACCAAGAGACATCTACATTTTGAAATATCCAACAAATCCCACCCTTCCCTTTAGGTCTCCTTCCAAAGCCACTCCCAAAAAATACATTTGCATGTGCAGAGAGTGCAAGGGAGAGTGCACTCAGGTAGGTTTCATTTAATCATTTCATTTGGGCCGAATTAAATGACTGAATGAGTTTATTACAGTTATCACAGATAGCATTTTTTTTTTTTGTCTTTTTTGTGTCAGAGCATTTGATTTATAGACTGCAGTCGGGATGTAAAGAGAACTTCAATAGAAAATGCTTCTAAAATAAATTACCTAGCTTTAAGAAAAATAGTCCTCTTACAACTCTCTTTAATCTTAAAGATCACAATGAAAACCTTCTTAACACAGGCTGCAGACAAATGTAGGATACATACTCATTATTCTAAAAAAGAAAACACAGCATAACACGTAAAACAATGAAGGAAGATCCACACACTCACCTTTGTCTTTCTCTGCATCTCCATAGAACTTTCCTGCAGTCAGGACAAACTTGCCATAGTCTGACTTGTGCTTGGATTCCACCCAGCGACTCTTCCAGGTATCTGCAGAAACAAGTGTAGGTTCAGCTGCTAACTCACAAGCTGCTAATTCGCCACTGGTGATGCAGGGGCACTGGGAATGTGTCCGCCGTATTGGGCATGTTTTATGTGGCTGCCTTCATTATGTACATGGTGGTGTGTGTAGTGAGACTGGTGATGAAATAAAACAGCTAGGTAAAGAAGGGTAACAGTGAATGACCAGGGGAGGGATGTGAAGTGGGGGGGGGGGGGGGGGGGGGGGGGGTCAAACGATTACTGGTTCCCATGTAGACTAAATGTAGGAGCACATAGCAGACAATGCATCACAGGAATAAAGGTAAAATCTTAAACTGTCATGTCAAGAAATCATTCAAACAACCCAATATGAAGAATAGCCACATTTGGCGCTCATGTACTTATTCAATAGCATCATATCTGATATATAACTGTTTCAGAAAAGCACAACAAAACAGTTAAATAATAAAAATGTAAAATTCTGTGTGAATGTCCTCACCTCCATCTTCAAACTGTTCTCGCCAGTACACAGAGGACTCGGCCAGTACAGAGGCGGCCGACACGGCCATCAAAAGCAGCAACAGGGCCGTCATTGTGACGAGCTGAAGCCCCTGCCAAATACAAAGCTAACCTACTATTATTACAAATACGTCTGTATAATCTATCTACGCCGTACAGCAGGGGTTGTTTGTCGGTCCAGTCTCTCATACAGTAATGTTACAGTGAAAAGGGCAGAGACGCTGCCGCCGCTCTCCTCTCGGCTCAGAACAGATGTCTGAATCTGATTGGACGTCGGCTCGGAAACTCAATAAGGAAGCGTTGCCCCTTTCGGCCAATCGGAGGAGGGAAAATTTGGACGAATGCTTGCTGTAGCCAATGGGAGTAGACCACGCGTTTGCTTGATACCTACCCAAGGAAGGGTGATGCGTCGTGGGTGAGATAGTGTGTATGGAGAATAAAATCATAATTCGCATGGGTAAATCAATGTAAAATCAGCAGATATGTTTCCCCCCAACCTATCAGGCTCCTAAACTCACATCCATCCTCAGCACTGCTCCATTGATCATTGAATAGTGTGTATTTCTGTTTACCATTTTTATAATCGCTTCTGTATATTGTCTGCTATGTAGAGGGGAGGTACAAAGCTCAGTTTCATTATATAACCTATTGTGAAAATAAGTGTACCTACCTACCTAATATCACAGTTTTTAAAAGATGTATCTGAAGCCAAATTAAATCAAGTAATTCAAAATATGAAAAACACATTTGTCCATTTTAAAGATTCTCTCCAGACATGTTTTGACCTATGGTTTTGAGATGTAAAAATACTGTTTTTAACAATAATTTGTCAGTTTTTTCCACACAAAAAAAACACTAAACTACTTAAGAATTATTAAAATCACAACTAATTCTCTCTAAATCAAAAAATCCAGAATGTATGAATATGAAAAATCTGTGTATGTGTTGTGGAGGTCTCAAATTTCCACACACACAGTTGCACATTGGATCATGATTGGCTTACAAACTACTGTTAAACTCAGATTAAGGTGAGCAAACTTTTAACATGTCCTGCTTGTGTCAAAGTCTGCACATGTATCATTTTGCACAGTGAAGCACAAACATCAACAAGTGAAGTAACAACGAGCAAAGGGAGACTTTTGGACTTGTGTAGAGCTGCAACTAGCAATTATTTTGATAATCAGCTACTTTGTCGATTGGTCGATCTGGCAACTTGACTCTCAGAAATAATGTTAAATGCTTACAATAATTTCTTACAGCCTGTTGTGTCCAACCAAGACTTCAAAATCTAAATGTATTCCATTTACTATCAAGGGAAACTACACAAAACAGCAGATTGAAACCAATAACATTTTGGTATTTTGGCTTAAAAAATGACTCAAAGTAATAATTATCAAATTGTAGCCAGTTATTGTTCTGCTCGATTAATCAACAAATCCTTGATTTCTGTTGGATTTAGTTTACCAGCCCCGGCATGATGTGCTTCCACTATTTAAAGAAATAAAAGATAAGAGGTATGCACCATGCAAAACAAATATTTTTTTGACAAAATAAACCCCTTAAATAATTCCATAAAAACAACTTTTGTTGATTTACTGTGAATTTTTATTATTTTACCATTTCTGACATTTCTTTTCACATTCTTCTTGTGATAACGCTGAGCTTTAGCTAACAAAATCACTAAAGCACATCAACTCAGACCCAGTGAGTGTATGGGAAAGTGAATGCATGAATGACAGCGATAAAGAAAGTCAGGGAATAAAAATATATATTTAACTAACAATGCCCCAAAACAGCAGTATATTATGTAATAATGAAGACAACAACCATGTATCAGGTTTATATGAAACAATCAAATTACTGACAATAAAAAAAAATATTAAATTGCTTTTGACATGTTTTCCAGTAACAATTTCAAGTAACATCTGCACCACAGCACCATGTACGTTAGCTCTTACACACTTCATACTGTCCACCACAGTACCATTTAATATTTACTAATGGCTTACAGTACCACCAAATGTGCATTCAAACAACCCCACAAAAAATGCTCAAATATGGCACGTCAATAAATAATCAGTGCTAATATCAGCACAATGTCCGACATGCAAATACTAACGCATGAAGAATGACCTCATCTAAACATTTTTTTAAAAAAGTGCATCTCAGACTTTGGCCAAGGTGAACAGATATAGTGTGACAAAAATGTATGAGTATTCTTTTGTGACATACACTGCACAACCACTAATAAGTCTTCTATTATCAGTCTTGACACTGTGAGGATTCCACACTGCACATGATCACCGTCTGGCACTACTCATGTCTGCAGGGTGGGTTGTGCTGCTTTCCCCTCTCATACTGGATCTGCCCTGCTCCCTGGCCTTCTCTGAGGGACCTGGACAGACACTTGTTGTGTCTGTGGGGGGAGAGTACTCAGAGCAGAGAAGACACATCTCCTCTGTGGCTCTGTATGCAGATGGGCTGGTAAAGCAATCTCACACCTCCCTCCAGGTCTCTCTGTCTTTCTGTGTCTATCTCTCCATCTAGGGGAGAAAGAAGTTGATCCGCTGGGGTATGGACTTGCATCCCTGGGCTGAGAACAGTCTCTCCTCTTTGGGGACATACAGCATCGCCTTGGCCACCTCATCCAGCGTAGCTTCATCCGTCTCCAGACCTCGTGCTGCATAGGCGTCTCGTGCACAGAGCTTGACATGGCGGTACTCCAGAGGAAGGAATGGCACAAAGAAGTCAATCAAGTGGCCGGACATCAGCTCACTCTGAGCAAACCCACCTGGGCGAAGAGAACCATAGAGACAAAATGCTAAGAAAATTACACAACTAAACTTACACCAACCAATGTTTGATATTATGATAGAAAAGACTCGCTGTAATATGAGAGGGTTGCTGGTAACACTGATCCCGGCTAGAATCAACACTCCAGTCTGCAGCTCTATGCATGCAGCTTTCAGCTACTTATCTTGGTCAATTAAAACAGTTAAGGAACTTTAAAAAAAAAAAAAGGTGTGCAGCTCACTCAGTAACAGACAAAGACACTTTCTGCCCAGGCCGAAGTAGGCCAGCACTGCAGCATACCTTGAGACTCCATAGTTTCTGCTCGTAGTCGATGCTCCAGGTCTTCCATACCGATGTCCTCTCGATTTTGACCAGAGTGCCAGAAGTCCAGCGCCACATCATTGATAGTTGCTCCACCAATATTACTGTAGAGACAACAGGCACGTCAAAAACATAATGTAAAAACTCTCCACCTGTTGACGTCTGTGGAGGATTTGATTATGTCTGGTTTGGGTGGCTGCATCAATACCGTGAAGTCGTGGAAGGAGATTTTTTCATGTTTGTTTTCCTAAATATAGATTGTTCTTGGACAAATTATCACAGATTAGGGTTCACCAATAATTATCATCTTTAAATCCATTAACTTCAGATTTAACTAGCGTTACCTCGTTATTGTGATACAAATTCCTTTACTATTTTTAAGTTTGTCAAAAAAATGTATTTGAAAATGTACTTTAATATAAATTCAACATGATTAATTAACATGTGCTTTTGTATATTTTAACTTACCATAGTGTTTTACTTATCCCTCTCCATCATATCACTGTATTACAACGGTGTAGTGAAAAATGGGTTTCTATATTTGACTTTACAGATAATCCGTCAACCGAAATTGGAGTAATTGAAAACATGAAAAATCCACAAAGAGGACTAATGGAGACAGAGGGAGAAACATCTTTCATCGCAGATGAGCTGCCAGAGTACCTGGGCCAGAGGTTGCAATACATTTCTGAGTGGTAGTGACTTTCCAGCTTCAACAGACAGGACGTGCCTGATATATAAACCAACCTGAGGAAGAGGAAGAGAGCTCTGCGGTAGCTGGTGCCATCTACATTGTCATAGTGATCCATGTAGGGTTTGATGGCATCGATGAGACCTGGGTGAAGCTTCTCAGCCTCATCAAAGATAAACAGAGTCTGAGGGCAGCGCAACACCATGTCGCGGATCGCCTCTCTCAGCTGGCCCTGGATACAGGGAGGAAGACCAAATGAAAAAAAAAATAAATCACTAAAATCTCTAGATCTAGAAAAGAAAATGAAGAAAACATTTCTTTTTACTCTGTTAATGTTTCAAGTCAAGCAAAGCTTAAGTTTTAAGTGAAATAAATAATTTGAGTTTCACATTTTATAAAGACAGATATTAAAGTAAATTATCGCTGTTATTGTAGCCAAAACCCCATAAAAATAATTAATTCCAACTGACATTAACATTACAGAAAAAAGCAGAAGAATTTGTACTCTGCTACGTCTTGTACAGCCATATTTATCTTTTATAAACATGTTTTTGCTCTATGTAGAAAGTACTTTTTTATTAATTTTACTTTTGAGACAGGTTAAAAACTAATTTCCATCTCACTTCAGTCATGTGGGTTTTAGAATTTATTATTAACCTTTAACCAACTACATCTAATTTATAAGAGAGATATGTGGCACACATGTTCAGAAATCCAGTCCACATGTAGGCTACTGTGTCAACAGTACTTGGAAATCTAATGCAGTCATTGTGTAAAAATGTGTTTAAATGGGTCCTGTGACCTGGTTGGAGAGACACCAGGTTCCAAAAAGCCATGTATGTTAGTACTTGTAAGGTCAATGTTTGATTTGAAGCACTCGTCATTCTGCTGCATTACAACACACAGTCGTTTCGCAAGCGGGGGTCCCAAAGACCACTGCCAGCAACTCTGTGCCAAGAGGGCTCTGCATGTCTTACCTTGTACGTGTCCACCAGTCTGGCGTGTGGGAAGTGGAACGGGGCGATGAACAGTCGGACACACTCACTCTTCACCCCGTCACGATACAGGTTATCGGCGATGATCCGGGCCACAAAGTTCTTGCCGGTGCCGGACCAGCCATGGAATGAGAGTGTCAGTGGCTTGTTGGACTCCGGGTTGTTGATAAAACCCTGGATGGCTTTCAGAACCACAGACTGAGCCAGGTGCTGGCCATGGAGCCTTGTTTGAAGGTCTCTCGCCAGACCTGCACATGAGCGCACAGAGGAGAGCGCATGCTTAAAAATGACACTGTAAGATAACAGTCCTATCACAGATACATCGCTCTGCCTAAATACTAAAATTTGTTTTTACAGTATATATATATGTGTTTCTTTAAAATATGTGATTCACCTGCTTATACATTTAAGGGCACAAAATGCTTTTTAAAATTTCATTTTATTTTTTATTTAAGGGACAGTGCATATTAATGAACATATTAGCTTTTCAGCAATGTAAATATGCCAGATTTAGCCCAAAGGCTATTTTCCATCTGTCCCTTGCAGGTCGTCACAAGGTACAAAGCAACACAATTAAATTAAATATATAATACAACACAGGAGGACAGCTGTAGGGAGTTTGCGCTATCTATAACCTGGAGTGATTGGCATAATCATGCATGCCATATAATATGCAGTAGTCTTTGCTCGGTTTGTTGCTAGAGCACATGAAATTATATTTAGGTTGAGAAGCTCTACATGGCTGAGAAGCTATTCCATGTATCTCAGTCCTGCTCAGCATAAACAGCATGTTGCTACAGTCAAGCAGACATATTCATTGGAGTTAATCTAAATCATCTAAAGTCTCTCTACAACTCAATGAAGCCAAGCAGCAGCTGTGCTCTGGTCCAAACTCAAATCTTAAAGCCAAAATAATAAAGAATTCTTTACTTTCTTTATCATTTTGTTTTCCTTAGGGTGAAAATTTTTCCCAAACACAATTAAACCAATTCAGGGTTTGGAGAAAAGCTGAATTACACATCAGTCTGACCTCCTGTAAATACCATTATTATAATACACACTCATGCACAGGGCCATATAAGACATGCCAACCACAGGGCTGGAGTGTGATACCTGTAATGTTGTTAGTAATCCTGCAGTCTCCAGATTCGCAGCACTGGCCCAGGCTACAGTACCACTGATGCAGCAGGCTAACGTAGTCCTGAGGGAAACCTGCCCAAAGGTCCCTGATAGGAACTGCTCACATCAACAGCAAAACAACGAGTCAGTGCTGTAACCACTTAGTAATAACACATATGTATGTCAACAAGAAATGGCTCTATGACATGCAGCTAGCGTTAGACAGGACAGCATAGAAATGGTGGTCCAGTATTAACGTTACATAATACCTTCGTTGCTGTATCGTTTCATGCCTCTTACCTTGCTGTGTAGCATCATCCTGGTTGGGCTGACAATCGCCTTCCCATATATTACAATAAATGTAATTAAAATAGTAAGTGGAAACATTGGAAATTCTGTCGAACTGGAAGAAGTTGGCCTCCGCGGACCGAGCCCAGAGCAAAGGCAGCAACAACCGCGCAAACATGAGTGAAAAGGCTGGTCCGAGGCGGTGGAAACGAGACAACGCCGCGTCCCGATCTCGCTCTCCCATCTAAACCTGGCGACCTGCTGAGTGTGGGATGTTTACCCCCTCTCGCCTGGGCAGCGAAAGAGGGGCGCTCGTTTTGCTTGCGTGTACTGCTACTTAGCTCCGCCAGTCTTTAAAGGGATTGCTATTGCCTTCCTCGGGGCATTTACTACATTCCACTTATATGGAGTAAATCAAATTGACACATACCCGTTAAAGTTAGTATGAACACTGCACCCGCCCATGATACACCCAGGTGTATCAAAACTCCTCATATTTGGCAAAGAGACTCCAATGAAACCGCAAGTGTTCAATTGCTAGTTGCGTCATTTCCGTGATGTTCTTGGCATCAAATAGTCAAGGACAAAGTCCTAAGTGGTTTTTACACAGTGTATTTTGGTGACAGTTTCAGACGGTTGTAGACTTTTGTTCGATGACAAACCAAACATGTTTTTATATGAAATTCCTGTTTCAGCTGTGCTGTTTTAAATCCAAATGGCGACAGCGCCACCCCGCGGTGGTTAGCCGGCTTTACCTCTTTGCCTTCACTTCATAGCATTATTTCCATTTAGTTATTCTGACCAGTTTTGTTGAACCGACATCTAGCTCATGACACATCCTTCTGGCTGATCTGCATCAGTGTTTGTACTTGGCCAAGTACATTTAGTGACCATCATGTACTTGAAACCTGTAGGGTGTTGGCCAAGACCTTTACCCAGTCATTTGTACTACCATGTTACAGCAAAATGTGCACTTTACCAGTGCCATTTAATTGGTCCTCCATTTTAAAAAAAACCAAAAACCCAAAGAAACATTGTTTTAATATTTATTGACACATTACACCACATGTACTTCATAGTCATGTTGTTCAGACTCTGGTCACTATCCAAACAGCAATGCATCTGAGAAAGAAGGTTTAACAATTATTACATGGCAATTCCCTACCCCCATCATAACTCTTGTAAATCTGCAGGCTTACTCACTTGATAGCATCCAGTTTGCACCATGGGGCCCAAGGTCTTCACTGCATCATTAAGGGAACAAACATGTCTCATTAAAATCAGAACCAACACCACAACACAGGTAGTTTGTTTAGACCACACAACCTCAGACAAAAATGGAACGGTAAGGGATATAATCATGAGTATCATTTGGCAGAATCTTTTCATCACAGGTGGTGGCCAATATTGTGAGATGGCACCCACAGAATCAGAAATCTTGAAGACTGAACATGGGCACTTGAGACCTGCTTACCAGAGGTCAGCCTGAGATCCAGCTCTTTCCTGAAATGGGAGAATATAAATTTATTACAAGTCAGTGACTGGTTGATTAAAGCTCAAGTCACTTGGTTACTCAGTAACAGATTGTCCACATTTTAGTTCAGGTCAGACATTTGTCAATACATCACTGAACCCATAGCAGCCATTTTGTATTTACAAAACCTGCAGTCTCACCTGAGTCCATCGCATTTGCTCTTCAAACCAGCCTCTGAAGGGAATAGTAACCTGAAGAGACATATAGCATAAGGTCAATATGCACACCAAACTGCGGGATAAACAGTCACACTGACCACATCAGCTAGAGCTAATAGAAGTGACTCCATGGTTTATAGTCAGTCTTCACTTATCATCACACAGGTCAGTCTAGGGGGGGGGATCAAATAAGGGTTGACAGCAACCAAGATCCAACTTACATGTGCAACTCTTTCAGACCCAGATGGTTCAATTTTGGTACCAAGCTGTGATTCATTTGTGCAGAAGCACTACTAGTTTAATAGCAAACACATGACTCAAGTTTGATAAGTCATGCTACTGGTCATCTGGGTCTGATGTGCTTTGTTGCATCAATACTCACCATGCTTGCAAGTCAACTTGTCCTCATGAGTCAATCCCACTTGTTCTGCAAAGTCAGAACATTTTCATGTTAATTATGTTACATCTATAAGAACCTTGTTTCACTATTAACAAAGCAGATCAGAATAAATGACTAACTTCCTCAACATGATCAGAGACCTGATTCACATTCATCACATCTGAATGATATTCGATTTAGAGTCCAAGTATGTAATGCACTTACCAACACAAGGCTGTGATGATTGACAGCAATGTTTTACATATCTGGATGGGATGAGACAAGATCTTTGTCATTAACATGCTTCAAACATTTGAGGGACAAGCTGACAATTACAGTTGACACATCAGCTAGGAGCGAAAGACAATACATGTTCTTCATGGTTCATCTGCTGAACTATGCACTCATCATTGTATCAAGTGTCATTGTTGTTGCAAGTCTGACTTCCAACTTACCGTTCTTTGGCTTTTTGTACTGCCAGACAGCTTCTGAAAAAGGAGTAGACAATTAGTAATCACTTCATAAATTAAGCAGCCTCACCAGTATCAACAGCTGACACATCAGCTAGGAGCGAAAGACAATACATGTTCTTCATGGTTTATCTGCTGAACTATGCACTCATCATTGAGTCAGGCCATTTTGTTTTATTAAAAGGGATGTTTAAGAGCACAAAATTAAACTCACTTGTTTTTAATCCAAGAATATTAAGTCTGGATCCATGAACATGAGCCATCTGAAAGTCAAACACCAAATGTTAATATAAGCCCAAATTTTAAGTATGCAGGCATTTCTTAAACGGCACTGCATCAGTTAAAAGTAATCTTTCATTCTTTTTCAGAGAGATTCCCATTGTTTTGTAAACAAAAGTCATCATTGACAGTTTGTGTTGAGAGAATGAGAAGCAAACATAGGTTGTCCCAGTACCTGCTCCAGGCGCTGACTGGTCAAGTTAGCCAATCCAAGTGCACCTACAGGAACACAACATAAATGAGCAAGCCAACACATCTTAGAAACTACTAGGTCTCAAGTTCTGTGCCTCAGATAGATCAACTGGTGGGTTGGGGTTATCGTCATCCATCTTGTCGAGAGTAGCAAATAAGAGTCATCACAGCAGCACAGGGAAGACTTGCAACGCTAGACAGACTGATGCTTCTCTGGGTGTTGCAATGCGGACAGTACAGCCAATTTGTTACTCTGCATCCATTAGACACTCAAACAGCTAAGTGTATTCAGCCATGGGTCTACAACTGAGGGGACCCATGCATGGGTGTCAATTTGATATGATATAACTGATTAAAGTTATGTTTATTGCGCATTTTAAATCTCCTTTGCCATACTGACGGCACAAAGTCAGTTTTTACATTAACTACCTTACACTACACAATTCTTAGTGGGGTCACAGCCATCAGATACAATTTTAAGCTACTGCCTAAAGTGTGATGCAAGCACAGACATCTACTGTTGAGAGAATTAGCAACAACTCAGGACACCTCAGAGAAGCATAAAGCAATCTTAACCACTATTGAGAACTTGATCCTCACCTGCTCAAGTGCCTCCCAGTGCTTCGTGTCTTGAGGCCTGTGGAGATGCACTTTAGTAAAATACTGGTACACATGTTACAGTGCAAACACACCATAGTGTCAAGTCTCAGGTTGAAATTGCTCAGAAATCACTTCTGTCCACTACTCTTATATAAAATCATCACCGACTTAATGTTAGATTAAGTAGATTTGGGTTTTATTTAACTCACCAGCATGACACTTGATGCAGTTCAAGACTTAAAGTGATCTTCCTGAACCTGAAGAAAGGAAAGCACTTGTTAATGTTGCACTTCTTGCAGGCTTTTAATCTGATGAAAGAAAGTGCAGCATATAGGCCTACTTTAACTTTAAAAGCAACGTATGGTTCCTTACCATGTGGCGTCCATCTTCATTTTATAGCGAGCCTGTAGACAAGCCTGCAAACAACAGAACGATACATAGTCAGTGACTTAGTTTTAATCTACGCAAGTTATTTAAGGTTTTAAATATCAAGTTATGGATAAAAATAAGCTGTAGGCCTACACCCAGTAGCTAACAGCACAGAAGCTGTTAGCTAAAAGCTAACGTTAGGCTACAGCTATTTTAAGACGTTGTCCCATGTAGTCAGAAGAGTTGGCGTTTCTTCAGATTTACTCAGATGTCCCTACCAACATTTATTTCATCATGTATTCATGGGACAGTGATATAGCTAGGTTAGTGTGGAATAATAGTGAAAGACTTGCTAATTAGCATCGCAACATGCGCAATGAAGCAGAAGGCCTCCACCACGTGCTTCATAGTAGTTCACATTATTTCAATCACGAAGAAGTGTTCAAGAAAAAACACAGCACATGCTCAGAAGAATAACTATAAATGCATGTAATACCCCGCTTTCAAAGTTAAAAACTCAATAACTTCACGACAGTAAAGCAGATACACACACTTGAGCAGAGAACACATAATTACCTGATCCATGGCCGAGGAGTGAGGCCAGACAGACGGTGCACAGCCTTTTTATAGGGGATGTCACAAAGGATGATGGGAAAAATTTATGCAACGACTAGCGCCCCTGTTGGTCATGTTGAAAACAAAATATTAAAATAACTATTTTTTAATTCACCGCCAGTTATTTATTGACATTATAAACAGCAGTTAGACTAAAACAATCTTAACTCGGGTCCATCAGGGTTAATTATTGTTTCTGGGGCTCTCAACCCCATCTCACCATCTTCCTCAGTGCACGGAGTTCGCATCATTACTGAGCTAAGTTAAATCCTTCTGCTACATGCGGTTGAAAGTTCTAGGGGGAAAAAATACTATATGGACCTACAGGTAGCCTACGTTTATTTTTATTTTCTTTGGTCAGTGTAAATTAAATAAACTGAAACTCAACGTTAACTACACTGTACATTGTGAAATTGCACAAAGTAAACTTCAATTCAATTCAGCATTATTGGCATGAATGTCAGACAACAATATTGCCAGCTTATGATACAAAAGTAGCCTACAATTAATTTCATACAGTTCATTAAATAAAGTAAATAAAACAGTAAAAGTGTGTGTTTCCATCCATCCATCGTCAAACCTGCTTATCTTGCATACAGGGTCGCGGGGGGCTGGAGCCAATCCCAGTTTACATTGGGCGAAAGACGGGGTGATCCCTGGACGGGTCGCCAGTCCATCGGAGGGAAGTGTGTGTTTGTGTGTGTTAAAATAAAATAATAATAATAAACAAATAAAATATATATTAAAAATAAAAAATAAATAAAACACTGTGTGTGTGTGTGTGTGTGTGTGTGTGTGTGTGTGTGTGTGTGTGTTGTGAATTCAATTTAAACTTTGTCTTATTAAAATGTAAAATATAATCCCTTTCTGTTTACTCATAATTGTGCTGAATCTACAGTTGATGCATATCAGATTTTCTGACAATGATGCTACTGAGCTTAGTGTATTTTCAAAGGCTGAATTTCAAAGTTGCCAACTGCCCTAGATTTATTGGAGTTCAATAATTTAATCAAGTGCATAGAATTTAGTAGGGAAGGTACCAATTTCCAGCGACAAAATCTAGTTTTAAAAAGATTACTTAAGTTTTTATTGTGCTGACATGGTGCATGATCTCTACGCTTACTATAATCTAATTGACACACAGAAAACTTGAGATGACCAGTTAGTGTTCTTCTAGCATATAGGTTGGTTTCTGGATGAATAAGGCAGTTACATACACTGCTCCAAAAATGAAGGGAACACTTGAATCACAATGTCTGGCGATGCTCCTGATGATAAGGCAGATGGTGTCCTGGGGGGATCTCCTCCCAGACTCTCTCTCTGGCAGAGCTCCTTCTGTTCATCCTCGCACAAAGAGCGGGTCCTGCTGCTGGGTTGTTGCTGTTCAGCTCTCCTTGTGTAACAGCCTGTCTCCTGGTATCTCCTCCATCCTCTTGAGACTGCTGGGAGACACACCAAACCTTCTTGTGACAGCACTATGGATGTGCCATCCTGGAGGAGCTGGACTTCCTGTACAACCGTAATGGGCTGCAGGTACCACCTCATGCTACCAGTAGTGACAAGGCCACCATCAACATGCAAAACTAGAGAACAATCAGCCAGGAAGGATAAGGAGAGAGCAATTGTCTGTGGCCATCGCCTGCAAAACCGAAATTCCCTTTGGGGGGTTGTCTTGCTGTTGCCTCTCCAGTGCACCTGTTGTCACTTTTATTTGCACCAAAACAGGTGACATTGATTCACAATAGCAAACGTTTCCTAACTGGACAGATTGATTTCCCTGATGTTACACTGTGATCATTAGGTGTTCCCTTATTTTTTTTGAACAGTGTAGTTTGCCATGTGCACTGTACTTAATGGGATCTTGACAGTTAACAGGGTACATACACACACACATAAGGTGGGGGCCTAACAGCAATGCTCAGGGATGGCATGTTCACCCTGCATGCTTGTCTGAAATAACCATGACAATATCTCGCAGGAATACACTCATGGAGATTTAATATTATGCATCAATAAACCGGAAAATCTGATACAATCAATTGTTATGATCAAAATGAAATAAAAAATACATTTTGATAGCACTCGGATACGGAGTGATACTGAAATGTATGGCAAGGCCTCGATTCAATATAATTTACAAAGACAAAACATGGAGGAACAAAACAATAGCTTCAAATTTAGCTTGGACTCTAATCTCATGTGGCTTGTTTCTAAACGCATTTTTGTATGCTTTAGAGGAGGGTTAAATTCAACAGCTGAAATACAGGTATCAAGATTTTTAAATTGTATATGCACTTTATGTGTACTAAACACCAGGAATATGTTTGTTTTATATAGCCCATCACCACATTAAATGGTTTTAATATTAATTTAAATCAACCAGATTACTTTTCATACAGGCAAAATATCTAGAACACACAATAATCAAATCTCGAATGTTAACCAGAAAGACAACAAGGGACTCTACAGCATTAACTGATATTCTTGGGCATTTTCAGGTAAAATCTTTATTTTTCCATTTCATCCAAGTATCATTGCATTCAGATCAAACTATGTAGCTGTAAATAAGAGAATGAATGATGGTTCAAAAAAGCAGAGGTGTACAGTAGGATAAATATTGCCCTCTATGTGGTTGCCATCTTGAAAAACACTGGACAAAAATCACACGCAGTTTACAAGAAAACTGAACCCGGTAGCACACAGTCTGGACTCTAGCAGCACTATGAAACAGCAGCAGTTTCAAAAGTCTACTCTGGCTCCTCGTTTTCAGACAAGAGTTTACCATCCAGGAGTCCACTTCGACATCTGTGTGTTTGGAGATGAAACAGGTGATGTGTGGAACAAAAGGGAGACTTTGCAGACTCAGAGCTAGTCTCAAATCCTCATCATGGACCAGTGATTTATAAAGACAAAAATATGTAAACAATCATTTGTTCATAAATGCCTTCAGGCAACATGGAAACATTTCTAGAGGATTGATTGTTCTCTGTCCAGATCAACACCCCTTGAGCCTTTTATCTAAACCTTTTTGGCATAATCGACACCCACATCTCTATATTGCATATATTCCATAACTATCATGACTCTCCCAATCAGGTTGTTCAGATGGCTTATTTAGAGCTTTGTCTGGTTAACACTTGAGCCAAAAACAAAAAAAAAGTGTCAAAGTTAATTTTAAATGGGAACAAAACCTCAAAAGGGTGAATGGAATGATTCCTAAAGATGTAAAGCCATCAAGTTTATATTCTCAAATATTTTACACTATTGCCAGAAAGAAAAACAAGAGCATTTAAAATAAAAAAGAATATATATTTATATATCCATCATATGTATATAAACAACAGTTACAACTAGTTGCAGGCAAGCGGAGAATTCCTCCTCCGCCGCTTTAAGATTCATCCATTCCACCGTTATAAGGCTGTCAGACTCTCGGAGGGGGCAGCAGCTTTCATTCCTCAGTCACCAGATTCCCTGAGATGTAGAGCGCCGTTTTTATTTATTTATTTGATTTGAACACCATCAACCACACACCCCTTGCTACCCCCCCCTCTACCCCATTAAAAACCGTTTGTGTAGGGAAACGAGTGCTGCTCTGGCTCGTCCTGTGGAGCTGATGAAGGGTGCGGTCGTGAAATTGACAGACACAGTTGTGAGACGAGACGCGTCGACCCTCCTGTCTCCACTCTGCGCTGCCGAGTCTCATGGTGGCGGGTGGTGTGTATCGGTGGAAGTGACATTGCCCAAATAAGGAGAGGAGCTTTACTAATTTTCATGTTACATCTTAGATGCTTTTCCATTGGATTTCATTCATTTCCATATTGTTATTTTACAGTCAAATGCAAAGCTGTGTACATGTTCAATCATCAGTCATTCCAAGGCTTGGAAAAGAAGTGGTTTTGCAAAAGAGTTCTTATGAAGACTCTGTTGTGTGTGCATTTCTTTATGCATATGTATGTATGTGCGTGTATCAGAGTGTGCACATTGTTCTCAGTGCCTCTGAGAGGCTAATCTCTTTAATAGAGGCTCATCATAGACCCAGCACTCCCCGTCCTCGTGGAATAGCTGCAGAAACACACCAGCAATAACAATTAGACTCAAATGTTTGAAACGAATATATAAGATCCAATAAAACAACAACATTATCTGACATTTCTGATATTGATCAACACTGATCCTTGTCTACTGGTGAAATAGAGGTGTTTGATCTGTCACATTTCAAGGATGGGATGCAAAAGATGCATGTTAATGCCTTAGCATTTTGTGAGCATTATGTTCATGTTCTTTGTGGTGGGTGAAGAACAGGCAGAGAGCCTCACCCTGGTCTCCCATTGCTGCTCGTTCTCCTTCCTCTCTCTGGCTTCGCCCCTTTGTTTCTCCTCCAGCCGATGTTTGGCATCTGTTGCTGCATCAATGTCTTTCAGCTTCAGGTTCAATGTCACATCTCTCCACAATCTGATGAATTAAAAAGGGGGTGAAGAAAATCAAACACACAAAGAAAGTTTATTTCTGAGTGAAGGACTTTGTCTCTGGGTCCTATGTCCCATGATATGCAAGACTGTTCTCACCTTCGGGACTCGTAGTCGAGCTGGTCTTCCAGCTTTCTCACTTTCTTCTTAACGATGCCTATCCTCTTAGTGTCTATGAACACTGTGTTCTCCTAGAAACACAATAAACACATTTATGTATTAATGCATGTATTTGTTTTAGGCAGTTATTCCCCGGTGCAACGAATGCCTACATTTTGTTTTGGTTCAACTAATGAGTTATTGCTTTTGTGCCTCAAGTAATTTTTCATTAATAAAAAAAAGAGAAGAGAAATGGGGAAAATGAAAATAAAGGACTCACTCCAGTTGCCCACTTGGCATACATCACTCCGTTCCATTCTCCTTCAATGGAGCAGAAAGACTTCTTATCATTAGGTGGACTGAAAGACAAAAAGGAAAGAATAGTGATATATTTCATTAAAAAGGGCAGGGTCTTTCATCCAATATCAGACTGTAAAATGTGATTTCAGTTGTATTGTGCAACCATTTTCCTCTTACAAAATCTCAGCGGTGATCCTGTGCTTCTTTCCACCGTAGAAGGGTTTGGTGTGGAACACGATGTTAGCACTATAGCCCGACTTGGAGCAGGAGATGTTGCACTCCCCACCCAGCTCCACCCACGGCACAGTCAGAATCGACCTGGACAGACAGGCTCGAGTTAGTGAAGCACACATTAATGACCAGATGTGATTCATTGGTGACACGGACAGACGGTAGGATTACAGTAACACGCACCTGCCATATCCGTTAGGGAAGGTGAGGATGTAGTGTTCATCGTGCTCCAAACAAGACACACAACCTAAAACAAGACCAGAGAATGATTATTACAACCACGTGAAGTTGTGGCAGTAAAGTGTGTCAAGATTCAGATTTTGGAGTGTATGAAGAGGTGCTCTCGAGTACCTTGGCCAATATTGTGGACACCTATGGACATGCCTAAGAATTTAGACTTAGTCCAGATATGAGCGTTGAACTGGATCTTCTTACTTAAACACTCTGCATAGAATGCAGAAACTAAAAAAGAAGAGAGAAAATAAAGTGACAACAACTCAGTAAAAGTCGAGAAAATGCGGCAAACAAGCAATAAGCTAGCGCCATTAAAACTTTGTCAAACAATTTCATTAATATTAAAAAAATTAAGATAAGTCTACATATGATCAACAGCCTGTATTTTGCTTTACAAGTCTTTTAGCCTCTAAAATTATGTAAAAATTTAGTGGTTCATGGTGACTTTCAAAAAATGATCAGTGTCCATCAGGGTTTTCTTGAGCCTACATGTCAAATGGTTTAAGAAGTGCTGTGTTATTGCTCGTAAGAAAATGGTTTGACACTCACTGGGTGGGTGGTGAGAGACCTGCTCTGCCACAAACTGCACACTGTTTGCTGAGGACCATGGAACTGGACCGTCTGATACCGTCTCCTGGAGGGTGGAGGACAGGAGACGGATTCAGAATAGACAAAGAATGGCGCTTTTTCATGTTACAGATATACAAGATATGAAAAACTCAATAAATTTTGTAACTATGTAAACAACATTAAAATGAAGGTGTGGTGGTGTGTGCTATAAAAGGTATATTTTTTAATTATTTTACAACACAGGTTTGTATGATATAAAGTGGACACCAGTCTGTTCAATTAAGTTCACATATTGAAATGCAATAAATCAGGCATTGTTTAACATTAATCTGTGGTGAAAAGATGAGATTCAGTACCACAGCTGATTTTATTTCAGCCACAAAAGCTAATTTTCATTGTCCAAAGTAGTCAAGAACCAACTAGGGCTGCAGAGGCATGCGGTCTCACCGTTTGGGGGGGAGGCTCCTCGGTTTCGCTGGGTAGATCCCAGTGGCAGTAGAAGACTTCTCCCAGGATTGGGTTGTAAGGTTTCTTGGCCACTGAACCTTTCCTCCCTGCATGGAAAGCTGACAGGTACCACTTTACCACATGCACCATGCGCTCCCGGGGCTCCGGCTGCTCAGCGATACTAGTGGAAGTCCAAAGATTGAGTTAACCTACATAATGTTTTACCATTTCTGAATTTTTTTTATATACTTGTATATATCTGTGATACAATAGCTTGAAGTAATGAGAGAGATGACCGTTACCTTACAAATAAGTCAGGATGTGCAAAGAAGTCTGCGTACATTTCTAACAAAGACCTCCTTTCTAGGATGAAGGTAGGCAGGACCACCTGTGAAATATAATGAAGGAGAAAACTGTTAAAACTGTAGCTGCGTGGGTTGTTCAAAAGACACAGCTTGCACAGATGATGTTGGCGAGTAAAAGGACTAAAAAGGGCCACTGCAGTGAGGGAAATTTAGACAGAAAAAAGAAAGCAGGATCACAACGAAGCATGCTGGTCAGGGGTCCTTTACCTTAGTGAGGTCCATGCCCAAACGAACTTGAGAGAGAAGATGCATGATGACGCTCTTGTGCTCCTCCACAGACTCACCTTCGCCGTCATCATCACGGTCATCGTGGCTATCAAACGGGTCTGAAGACAGAGCAACACAGGACAGGTCTCATATGGTTGTAATAACATTAAAATTAATGGGGGAAAACTGTTGTACCATATTTGTGTACGTATCGTGTGCTTTCCCTTTTTACCTGCATCTGTGGTGCCGTTGGACATGGACGAGTTGAGGGACTCGTTTGTGTCTGGTCGTTTCAAACCGGTTACCTCATTAGTGAGGGATGAGGCAGCCGCGGGCCCTGAGGGACTGAGGGGAAAGAGGAGGAGATAGAGGAAGCGGAAAGGGGGCAGGAAGCAGGAGAGATAAGGAGATTTTACAGAAAGTTTTGTTGCAAACTTCTCTGGCTTTATTCGCCTGAAGCAGCATTTTCCCACCAAACCTGCTAAAGGCGATAATTACACTGTTACTTTCAAGCTGTAAAGCAATAGATTCACTGTATGCAGGCGCGGTCATACTGTACTCACTCTATGCAGTGTTTGGGGGAAGTGGTGCTCTGGTAGAACTCGTCAGCATCGTAGAACTCATCCTCACTCGAGGAATAGGAGAAGTCCGGCACCGAGTGTGAGGGGAGGGGCATGTGAGCCGGGGAGGAGATGCCGCTGCTGGGGCCAGACGGGCCACTCCCTGAAAGAGGAAAAAATATATAGAATCAAACATTGTGCATCATGTCATGGTTCTCTTGCAGCATTTTCCTTTTCATTTTATGGATCTATTTAATTAATAAAGAGTCCTTTATTCATCTATCAAATCAACATTATGTTGTCAAGCCGGCTGTGTACAGTAGAATTAAGTACTCTTTAACATGGCGACAACCTCCTCTGCAGAGCAATTTGACAGGGCTGTTGAGCCTGCAGCCTGCCTCCTTAGAGCACAGCGCAGCATTTTATAACTGCTGCCTCAGCACAGAAGACAAACAGGCATGAACCTCTGCTTTCCCTTGCCTTTTTTATTTACGTGATGTTCATGGACACAGCATTCTAGGTTGGAGAAGTACAGCAATAATTAATATTATTATTATAATTATAACATTTCCTCTTGTGGTTGAGTCCTTATCACATTAGCTTCATGGTGCAGGTAAATGAGGGGTCCAACAGGCTCTATGCATCTTGTAATCTTTAGAGGAATGTGTAATTCAAATTAATTAGTGGCAGAGCTCCCAGAGCTGTGATATCACTGGCTGCAAGAGGGAAGTGAACTTTCACCTGTGCTGTTGGGAGTTGGGGTCTGCAGACTTCCCATCACCGTGACAACGGGACCAACGGATAACGTGGAGGGTCGTTGGTCGGATTTACACACCTGAGAAGCGTCTTCAAACAAAAAGAGAAAATAGAGTTAGTGCTGAAGCCTCATAATGAAGCCAAACACATAAAAAAAGAAAAAAGAAAAAAAAAAAGAAATCCAGCGGGCTGAGAAAATGATCTGAGACGCGTCAGACGGTGGATTCAGCTGTGAGCGGGATTAAACGGTCTATTAAGAGACCGAAATTAGATTGGCCTATTTTGCATGGTTAATTTTCACATTTTTTAAAAAAACTGTCTAGTCACAGTCAACGGACCAAAAATGTTGTCAGATCTTAGTCATACCATGTGATTAAATTTAGTAAATTCTATTATTTTCTGACTAAAATGTCTGTAAACATAATCACAACGAAGAACAGGAATCTGCTTCAACACAGAACTGCATTAATACATTCATTTTCAGGTGAATTATGCCTAAAGAATTAACTATGATCACATCAATACATGTAATAACCATAATGCATCTAATGCGACTGCACCCTGCTGTAGATCTTCAAGTGTCAGGAACTTTTATCAATTTACCTTCAAACACTGAAAGAACATTTAATACATTCATCAAAACCCTGAATGATATTGATATTGTCAATATGCTTCAGGTTTCATCCCCGTCTTTAAACACTAGAGTATAAAATGTTGCTGAGGGAAAGAATATTAACTCATTATGGTCATTTGTCACAAAGCCCTTCACACAGAGCCGATAAATCAACTTGAGGAGACTAAGATGTGAACAACAGGGGGCGGTGTTGTCAACATCTCTGGATGATGTTGCACACAATCACAGTGTCTACAAGTGTTTAAGAAATGGTGTGAAGGCAGATGTCTGGAACCTGTGGGTAGTGTGGTCTGTGTTGGCATCGTGGTGTTGTCTACGGGGGTGTCCAGAGGGGGCTGGTAGATCCCATCCACTGGGTTGATGGTGCTCTGAAGGAAACAAACAAAAACAACTCTATATGCGACATCAAACACAATAGCACACCCACTGCCTGCTTACTAATCTAAAATTTTCTTTAACATCCAATAAACCTTGAGATAAGAATCCAATACGGCAAAATATCTCTATAAAACTAGTCATACAGGAAAACAACTTATATTTCAAAATCTAGCTACAATATGACTAGCCTTGTTTAACAACACCTATAACAAATGTGGCTACATGCTAAACCACAGTGAAAAACCATTTCCTTAAAACATCAAAGCCAGATGTCACCAACTTCACAGCTTGTGCATCGGTTATAGATCGGCTTAATGGTGTAGCTACTCCACAACAAGAACAGTGAAATAAAATATGCACCATCCAGCGCAGGAAGATCAATTTCCTTTCATTCCATTTCCTGTAAAGAGTGGCGTGCTTCTAGGTTTCATTAATCTAATCAATCAGAAACCAGCAACGGTTTGAAATCCAAAAGCCAGCAATAACTTTATACAATAACTAACAGCTCTTCTTGAACTCTGAGCAACCTTCTAGTCTAAAAAGGAGTTAATTAACTCCACTGGGCTGCAGACTAAATCAGCACCATGTTTTAACTCTCCGGCACTTGATCTCCCTAGAGTAAAAACCCGTGGGGACATTCGTATCTGCAGTGGCTTGCCCTCACCAGAGCCACCTTTACGTCATGTGTCTATGCATTTGAAAACAGGCTCAGTGTAATGGGGTGACTGGCACCAATGACCCAACTGACAGGAACACTGAAAACGTAAAGCAAAACAATATCGACCCCCATTCCCCAACAAGTTACCCCTCAGGGCTCTTGGTGACACTAAAATTAGATCCAGTCAATGTGACGTGTTATCTTGTTAGTCAAAATTGACCTGTAGTCTGTGATTTTTACAGCTTTTTTTTTTTCCTAGGCATGTTTTGATGAAGTCATTTGAGATGCACAGGAACAGGCACGTAATGTGAAGCCATGGTTGTTTTTCTGAACGGCAAATTTTCCTTTAAAAATACTACTCTACGGATTTGGAAATGACTCTCTGATCTTGTTTTTGTTCTTCTGTTTCTTTGTGCCACCAAAGTGTTTAATGGTAAACAAAAGGCAAGTTCAGATCAGAGGTATCATGCAGAGACGCTTGGTCTGACATCTCAGCCCTCCTCTGTTCCCACTTCTGTCTTACCCTCAAGCTTCCTTCCTTCCTACCTCCCTCCCTCCCCTCCGCACTGCCCAGATACTTGCCTACTAGTCCACGTGCCTTCATGAAAGTAAGGCGAGGGCTACTAATTATAGCCAGTTGTCGTAGCAGAGCAAACCTTAACTAATCATAGAGCATAAATTGTTTTAACAGATATATGCTGAACAGATATCTGGTGGACCTGGATTTAAATGATTCCTGCACTTTAGGGTGCAGTGCTCAACAAGGTCAATTAAACATGCTCCTGGTGGTCTACAGTGCATTCATTATTTGATCCACATTATAGGTATACAGGCAACATGACAGACATTTAGACCTTCTAAAGCTGCAAAGACAGCTGTATCACAAAGATTATGGCATACAAAAATGTGCAGTTAGACGGCGCTTATGCTGTGCTATTTACACTACATAATACTGTGCTTAACGACTATGAGATTAAGTCTACTGTAAGAGCCACAGAGGCCTCTGTACGGCCCCTGTGGGACTCTTGCTTCAAGTACCACACTCATTCTATTTAAACATTACTCTTGCCTATATGCCTTTTTAAATGTATACATTAACCATTTTCCCCAGCCTTTTGCAAAAACAAACAAAAAAAATTCTCCATCATAGGATATCATCTATAATGGTCAGCCATTGTTTGTAATATGGTGCATCGGTTTTGAACCGGCTATCACCAGTTCTTGGTGATAGCCTTCTTTCCGTCAGTGAGAAGTATTGGTCTCCTGCGTATACATTTCCCTCCCCGTTTCCCAGGCATAAAACAAGACAAGACCGGGGGATTTTGTAACCCAATATCTCACACAAAGTCCCACAAAGGTTGTATTTTTATACAACTCCAAAAAAAAAGGTGTGATTTGTTTCCATGTGGTCACATAGCCTCCAGCATGGTTGTTGAAGACTAATTTTTTTACTTAACTTTTGGGGTGATGAAGTAACGATTTTGATTCTTCCAAATAAATTCTCTCCAGCTCTGTGATTGTGTAGCAGTCTGGTGTATTTTCCACATATCATACCACCATCTCATCATTTTTTAAAATCTCTTCATTCACTCCTTTCTCCCATTTAGCCATAATATATAGTAAATGTTGAATCCTTTTCTGAGTCCTGATTTGTTAGACCTTATGTGTTCTTTAAAACTTGAAAGCTTCTCATTTCAACATCTTTCCCACCAACTCTTTAAATCTGAAGTCAGATCTTCTTGGTTTACATTCACGATTGAAAGCAATACATTTTAACAGTCCAAGCTGATTTCCCACTTTAAATAGGATACCATGTATCTAGAGTAAATTATGTTACTGAATCTAGGTCTACCTCATTTTTAATATGGGCAGGAATCTCTCTTTCCCCAGTACCAACTTGAATCGGGAACTTGGATGCAGACATTTGGATATCTTTCCATTGGGCTGCATAATCGGCAGTGCACCAGAACTGTCAGTAATTTAAAATCCATGTGACATGTGGTTAAAACATGCAAGACACTTCGACATGAAGACAGGACACCTACAGAGCCACTAAAGTGCTCTTTGGATGGCTGTCCAGCTATTAGTGCTTGATGGTTCAATAAGCAGGCAGTGTGTACGTGATAAATCAATAAGAATAAGCTGAATAAGCTCCCTCTAATTGGTGGGTAAAGTGAAGTGCAACATTCTCTCATACACAGGCATGCAAACACATGTATAGTCTCCCGTACACATTTTCTGCAACAATGTGCATTTTCTATATTTAAAGTTTTCACACACACATCCACATTTCATATCTTCATGAAGAAAAGAATAGCTCCCAGCCATTGCTAAAATAATTTAAATCTCAGATTCTCAGAAATTATTAACTTAATCAACAGGATAGTGGTGGCAGACATGAAGGAAAGAGCTAGAGATGGAGCTTATCTCCAAATTAGATGGCATGCACTAAAGAGATCTGATATATCTGATTTTCTAGAGTAGAGAGTAAATTAAGCAAGAAAAGAAAGTTAGCAGTTTGTTTGATTTCAATTTCTGTCATGGACGGAGAATGTCAAACTTACTATAAGTCCGTTTGCGTGTTGCTGTTCGTTACTTTGGTCCTTAAAATTTTGAGAAGACAATGTTAGACTACTTGTGTAGGAAGGTTGAAGAGTCACTTCATAGAGCATCCTGAGCATCTGCAGCGTAGAGAGCAATAAGATGCATTCCTCTCGTCACATGGAGCTTCACAATATTCACCAACTTGCCACATGCAGTAATCCTTTCATCACATGGTAAAACCCTCATCAGTTCTTTCATTATCAGTAAGGACAGGATTGCTCTGCCATGCCAATCTGTAAAGTAATCTACATGTTTCCTAGATTCTTTTTCACGAGTAAAAGTGTTCAGTGATTAAAAAAACCCTACAAGTCTCACCTTACAACTATGTGAAGCAGAAATGATTGCTCCACTTCCTTTACAAAAGTGCTGAATGGAACATGTGATGAAACAGAGTACTGGGCTACACCCTCACCAACCAACGACCCAGATAGCAACTGTAAGCAGGGAACTACCCTAGAGGCAAGGTAACACACAATGCACACTGATGTGGACTCACAACAACAATGACTATGGTGAAGTGGGCAGACCAAACTACAAAGAGATGAATCAGACATGCGCCGATATTGTGTTTACCTTGGCGATTTGCAGCAGTACAATACAGTGCTTGATGGACTCTACCATGCTCTGAAAGAAAAAGATTGAAAATGCATATTTAACAACTGGCAACTGACTTCAAAACTCAAAGACGGGAAGGAAAATGTGTTAAGTTCTGACTTACACAAGTAGTCTCCTTCAAATTTTCAATTTTCTGTAAAAATGGAAAGAAAACAGGCTGTAAAATCAAACAGCAATTTTAAAAACAAATACAACATACAGAAGCAGAAGCGCTGATCAGTTTAATGGCAAATAAAGCACAACTGGAAGACAACTTAGAGCAGCAGCTTTTTTGTTCTTTGGAAATCTACAAGACAATTCCCCATACTGAAGAGATTGGCAAGGCAACAGTGACAAACTAGTCAAAGCGACCAAAAGCCAGAATTAATCTCCAGGAGGAAGTGAATCACTCAGTTGCTGGTAAACAACTGAGACATACTAAAACTGAACTGCTTCCTCCAACAAAACTAAACAACTCTACCAGATAATTAACTTAAAACTAAAATTACAAGTTACCAAAAAAAAAAACCACCCTTTGTGGGGCTAACAGTAGCTGCTAGTTCGGCCGGATTATTAGACTAAAAAAGCTGCGTGAGCTGGTGAAACGTATGGGAGGAGGCCTGAGCTATCAGACTAACGCCACTTGAGGTACACAAAGCAGTATTATGAGACAGTCAATACAAATGAGAAATAGGTCATAATGTACCATAGGTCATTTTTGAACCAATCTTTTAACCTTTTAAAAAATAAGATGGCTTAAAACTACAGTGACCAGATGAGTATACGTGAAATCCGGGACAGGGGGTCCGGGTGTAGCGCGGCCTCCTGTACATTACATTTAGTGTCAACAGTAAAAAAAGTGAAAGTCAAAACTCAACGCTTAAATTAGGATGCCATTAGGAAAACAACTATGACCCTGTTGTATGTAACAGTGTGTAAATCATGATCCGTTACATACAATTCATTTAATTTTATCAGTGTGACGATCACATTTGATCTCTTTCTCCACGGCCGCCTGCAGCTACACTTTGCCTGTCCTTCCGACTACAACTTCCACTGTCTTTCTCTATACTAGAAAACAATAACAGGGAAAGAGCATGCACACGTGTTACTTTGTGGCTGTAATAACGCCATCTGTGGACAATGATCAGTATTAAATGCTTTATTAGGCTATAACTCATCAAAACTCAGGTTCAGACAAGTTTTCGTGATAAACAGGACAGGATTCTGCCCGTAATTCGGGTATGTTGCAAACTTTTAGGACGTCTATTCCCCTTACTTAAAACTGACAAGCGAAAGATACCAATCATCTGCACCACACTGACAGCTTTCATCTATTGCTCCCCAGGGCTACATGTCAGCCTGCTTCCCCTGCTGTTAGCCTCAGCTCTAATGACAGCCAGAAGAGCAGACCAGAGAGCATATGCACGAGGACAGAGCAACACTGCTGGTACTCACTCTACGTGATTCATCCTCTTTGCAGTCCTTGATCTTCTCATCAAACAGCTGTGTGAGAGTGACAGAGAACAAGAGATGGAAAAGAATAAAAGAGGTGAAATATGAGCGAAAAAGTCACATTGTGCATGAAATGAAAAAAGCATAGTAGTTTGAATGAATATATATATTTGTTATTTATACCTTATTTATTTATTTTAACTTAACTTCTACATGTTCTTCTTTGTTAAGTTGTGTATGTCTTTTTATTTATATTTAATGTAAGCAGCTGCTACTGCAACACTGCATTTTCCCTTTGAGCATGAACAAAGTGCCTATCTACCTATTCTTCACAGATAATGTGGCGGCAAGTAGCAAGCTCTTCTCCCCCAAGGAAGGACACTTCCAGTATTGTCATTAAGTCTGCCTGAGAAAATGTGCTGCTGCTGCTGCTTCTTTAAAATACATAATTTTCTGCTTTATCATCGTGCTACCACAAATCTCATTCTGTATAACTTCTGCTTTCTTACAGAAGGGAGTGAGAGCAGCAAAGTGAAACAAGAGACAAGTTAAGGGAAAGGTCATGACACAGTGCCATACCATGTCTATGACAAATTTACAGTTTTAGAGTAAATTTTAGGTTGCAATTCAGAATAAATTATTTGACCTGTGAAAATGATTTATGTTTAGCTAAATGCGTCAATGTGAGAGGCAGGTAAAAATAAACACAATATTCCAGATGAAATGATGATGTCTGTTAGGTGTTGCTCCATTGAGTCCTACCTTTAACTGGTCGATCAGAATCTGTAGGTAGGCGTCAGCTTCAGCTAGCTTCTTGTCAAAGTCTTGAACACTCGGAACAAATCCTGTCTCGGCCTCCTGAGGATGGAGAAAAAAAAAAGAACAAAAACACATCAGCGCAGCCCTAATCAAATTAATTTCAAACGAAATGTGTGCAGTATTTGCATATTCAAAGTCAAATACACAGCCACAACCAATAATATAAACCACGTAGTCACGTATTATCCGTTCATAGAAAATAAAAATAAGAGCTCATCTCTGTCACCTCCTGGCCAGGTAAGCTTTGTAAACTGTTGGACAAAATGGTGGACAGAAACATCAACAGTTCAGGAGAATCTTCCAGCAGCGTACTGTACTGGGGGGAGATATGAATACTATTGTAGCCTACATAAAAGGCCAGCAGGTCCGTCTGCCTGACCGACTGACTAGAGGCCAGCTAATTTCAGGCTTCAACTAAACTGAATCAAGGAACTCAAGGCTGGCGAGATTTTAGCTACTGACAGGGAAGCGTGTGTGTAAAGGGACTGAGGTGCAGTCAAATCCATTGTTTGTTAATTAGCTTGCCTTAATAGCCCCATCAGAATCAGAAACGCAAGACTCCGCACACACATGCACAGAAATTTTCATTACATAATATCCATTAGAAGGTAATTACTAGACTATTGGCAGGACAGACGTGACCGGGCATCTGTCTCTTTCTGTCTGAGCTGAGAACAATCCAGTTGGCTGTGTCACAAAACCAAACAGGAAAATGGGCAAATAAACGCACGCACAGACAAGACTTCCTTTAAAAAAAAAAAAAAATCACCCCATGTTCAACAGTAACAACATTCGGCACCAATGAAAACACAATAATCCTTCTAGGTCAAGCCAAACAAATCAGTAAGATAACTAACACAGCGTGTGTCAGCAGCAGTTACTCTGACATGAAAAAACACAGAACACCACCTCTCACACGAAAAAGCAAAAGAATAGTAGTTCAACTGATAACGATAACCTTGTTAGTAAACCAAGCTCTACCGCTGCTTTGGATTTGCTGCGTCGCACAGCCCTGGTGTGTCCTGAGTCTGTGGGGGGTTTTCTTCCTGCTAAAGACGATCTCACAGGAATGTGAAGAAAAGCCATTAACAGCCAAACACCGTTAGCAGCCGCCCCGGCCTGAGACCTGCTAATGTTTAAACTGTAAAAACATAGCTTTATAGAGAACAAAGTCTGAGTAAACTCAGCAACCATGAAGTCTGCAGTTAACTGCCCAAACTTCCTCAAAAAGGATCAAAGGTACTTTCACTGTTAGCGTAACAACAAAATATAGCTGGCCACAAGAGGGCCTGAGCAAAAATCTAACAATTTTGATGCACTGGTGAACTTCTATATACTGTATACATGTGTGCGTCCTTTTCTGGATTGGCACAGTCATCAGAGTGTGAGGAATTTTCCCTGACTGCTAACTCCTACTACACTGGAAAATCACGCCAGTTTATTGAGAAAAGAGCAGCTATCTTTCTGTTAAGGCATTACACCATGGTCATTTCTAGTTAACAAACAAAACACCTAAATTCAGATCAAAGCCAAAACTTTTACATGTGCTATGTATATACAGGGTGTGGACTACACCTTTGGCAATCTCATAAACTTCAAATTTTCACAGTGAAGTGTTGCCATACATTACAACTGTTCGTTGTAAGCCTAAGTACATCTGAAAAGAAACTAAATTGGAGCAGGAAAATGAAGCTAACAGGGTGAAAACAAAACAGGACTGCAAAGGAAGACACATAATGGAGGGGAAGCATTTTGTTTTTTTATAACCCGAGCATAAGTTTGGAAAGTCACAGGCAGGTGGTTGGTTTAAAAACAGCCACTGTACCACTACGTCATAGTGCTTACTTCCTTGCTGTTCCTGAAATATTCCCAGATGTCTGCACCTCCACTCCCACCATTTTTTGACCGGCCATAAAACTGCATAAGATAGGATGTACAATGTTTCCTTTGTAATGACAGTTTTGCTTGGGGGGGCCACTATTACAATGGTTATCAACCATTTCGATAAGTTATTTATTTTTCCATGTATGAACATTTCACGGTTCCAGCTTGACAAATGTGAAGATTGGCTGCTGATCTTTTTCATCATTTTACTTTAATTGTTAATAATTTTAAGGTTGGACTAAACAAGCATTGTGAACATGTCACTTGATTGACATCACATAATTGTGATGGCATTCCTTACGATTATCAGAATTTTTACAAACCAAACACCTAATCTATCAATGGAGAATATTGTCAGCAGATTAATCCATAATGAAAATAATCTTCAAGATGAGCGTGGTGGATGGGGTTGGGGCATTATTTCTGCATCGAGTACTTTTACTTTTAATACTTTAACATTTCTAGCGCTGGACTTGTACTTATAAACAGAATATTTTTAGAGTGTGGTCTTCTTAACTAAATAATCAGATTCCTTCCTCCACCACTGCCCACTCTGTCTATCAAGGTAAACAAACTATTAATAACTATATAAGCTTAGTTTGTTTTCCATCACGTTAGCTTAGCACACCCACAGCCTGACTCTGCAGAGCCTGCCCTTTAAGGAAATTGGTCTTCGTAACCTGTGTGTGACGCAGTCTGGCAGGTTTCTTATGGGAAACGAGGCTCTCCCGGTGTGTGCGGAAAGTACCACCACATTGCAGCAATCATAGATAAGTGTATGCGATACGGGTTCGTTAAGTTACTTTTGTCATTCGTAACGTGACTATTTCAGCAACGAAGCTACTGAATGTATTGTGTTCGCTGGTATAAGAGAAACAAAAAGTCCCTGTTCACGCAGTGTTACTACAGCGTCCTCCAGCTTTCTTCGCAGCAGAGTTGTGTGCAACTTAGCGGAAACACTGGGGTAGCAGGATAATCGTAGCGACGGTGGACGGCAATAGTCAGTTATTGACGGTCACACGTTACATGCCGACGTCAGTGTGCAGAGTCGATGCAAAACACAACGTGGTCAGTCAATTTATGTGTTGAAGTGAAGTAGGTCTAATTAAACAACCACCGGCAATGGCGGCTGACCTCATGTATTTGATTCGCTGTGCATCCCTGTGTGTGTGTTTGTGCGACATGGTGGGGATATTGTAGAGCAGCCCGCAAAGTCTCACTCACAAACCCATCCACCCCACCCTCTACAAACAACACTCGCCCCCACCCCCCAGTTTCTATTTGTCTTTCCACGCAGTGTGACCCACTTTAAAATGCTGCCGCTGCCCCAGCAGCGCACTGCAGCCGTTTTAAAGTTATCCCTGCTGTGGTGCAGTGGCGCTTTGCGTTTGTGTGTGTGTTTACTTACTGGGTGCCTCGCTCCAATGGACATTCTGCGTTAAACCTTGTACATCTCTCCCATCAGGCCATTTAGCCTGACACAAGATCGTTTTCTCTTTCTCTGCCTTTTGTTAAGTCTGTTTTTCTCTGCTTACAGCAACAAAACCAGCTCTGGTTAAATTGGCGTCCTTTTCCCCTCCTCCCCTCCACCACACACAAACAGAAAACAATCTCCTTCGCTCGCTCTCCACTGCAGTATGCCAACATAAACCACAGCAGCCTTCTCGCTGTGCAGCCAGTCTGGCTACAGTATATCCTTCGGCAGCAGTTATCAGCTGAGCGTGTGGTATGAAGGCAGACAGCGTTGAGTTAATCCAGGACCCTCCCCTGGCAGGAAAGCCACACTTCCTCTCACGCAGGCAGAAGAGAAAACACATAAAGCAGCGGCGAATGCTGACAGGGACAAGCATTAACGCCCACTCTGATTGGCTGAGGCAGCAGCGGCAGATGTTTGGTTGATCAAGCAAGCAGGTCTCGGATTGGTTACTGCTAGGTCATATGAAGCTACGACACAGCGAGCTGCATAAGTGTGTGTTTGTGTGTGTGCCCGCCCAGAGCAAGCAGGCGCACGTAGCACATCAGAAGGATTTGCCACAGAGGGAGGGAAGGCAGGAAAAAAAAGAAAGGAGGGAGAGCAAATTAAATGGTTGGTCATGAGGGTGAAAATGAGGAGATGGTTGTGAAGAGCTGTACGTATATGATGATGACAGGGGAAAAGGAAGAAAGGTTTGGGTAGGCCAGCAGGAAAACGGTTGGCCAGAGAACAAGTGGAAGTCGGGACAAGCAAGAAAAAGTCTGAGACACACGTGGCCTGAACACTGGTAAAATAACAGACAAAAAATAAAAGGGACAAGCCAAGCTGCCAGCAGGTCAGCAGTAAATCAAACAAGAAAACAGTCCTGCCACAAAACTAAGCCAGATTTTATGGCACTAACCACCATAACATCCTCCATTTTCATGGTCTGACTGTCATTATTTCCATTTATTAAGACTCGTCACTGACTCTCAACTGCAAAAAGATCAGGTATGAGCAAGACACAAAGCTAAAGTGCTAAGAAACAAGACCTGAGATGCCAAGACCCTTTCAAAGTCATATGAGTGTTGTGGTGTAACACACTACATGATTTACAGAATATGCAAATGCATGCAATCTCAGGTTCAATAAAAATCCCACAATCAAAGCAACGACATCTATGGAACATTTTAGTCTTCACTTTATCTATGCCAGTATACTCTTCATGTATTACAAAGAGCCTATTTGCATAGGAAAATAACATGGTAAATAGTAAAACTACATGCTGACTCAGGAATTAGCATAAACAGGCAAACAAAAATCAAGAAACCCCACAGCAAAACGACTAAACAGGTAAACAAAAAAAAAAAAAAATACCCACAGCCAAATTACTTTTGTTTGTCGCTATACTGGATGGGCTAGACACAGACTAACAGAAACTGAAACACTTACACATACAGCGCATGGTTACATACCCGGAGTTGGAGGGTGTGACGGAGGATAGTTCCCTCTAAGGCGTGGATCCACTTCTCCCGCTCGTCTGCATCTCGGGCTGAGGGCAGAAGCACACAGACACACCCAGTGAGCCCTGTTTTCCACACAGACACCATCAGTAGCGATTACACTCGTGTTACACACTAATGGCACAAAGACAACACTGAAATGACATGAGTACTGGTAATACAGTGATGGATGCTTTATATTCATTTTCGTTTGCTTTTTATCTAAATTACCTTAACCTCATGTTCAGGGCTGAAAAGTCTACAATCATGTATGTATATGCAGTTTCACAAAGATAACAACCATAAGCTTTATTTGTATAGCCCTTTTTATATATTAGATGGGCAGAAAATGTGCTTTTCAACTTAAATAACACCACAAATAAAAACACAGACAATAAAGTCCAATAAGAAAATAAAAAGAAACAGTACAGTGTTAACTTCCTGGCTGAAAATCAAATGCAGAAAGAGGTCTGATCCATATATTTCATATGGCACATACAATTCCATAAAGGAACATTTCAGCATTTTGGGAAATACATCTTAAGCCCCCTTTCCACTGCATGGTACCAGCTCAACTCAACTTGCTTCTACTCGACTTAGATGAGAAGATACTACTCTCATTTCTGTCTGTTAATTATGAAGCTAGAGCCAACAGCCAGTTAGTTTAGCTTAGCATAAATACTGGAAACAAGGGGAAGACAGCCAGCCTAGCTAAAAGGTCATCAAACTGAATAGGTAATAAAATCCACCCAGCAGCACCTCAACAGCTCACTAAATAACACATAATATCTTGTTTGTTTAACCTGTAGAAAAACGTTAAAGTTTAAAAACAACACATTGTCTTTTAACGGAGGTTATGTGCCGGAGTATTTCTTGGATGGGTGCAGTCACTTTCCAAAGTGTCTGCTGGTTGCCTGGCAACCTCATAGCGATGACAAAACTTAGAAAATTATTATGGCAAGATATTGTCCAGCACATAACCCTGGACAGAGCCAGTCTAGCTGTTCCCCCTGCTTTCGGAATTTATGCTAAGGGTCTGATTTTTCATATTTACCATACGGACAGTGGTATTAATCTTATCATCTCATACAACTAAAACACAAGGAAGTGTATTGGCTAAAATTATTAAAATACTATTTCTTTAAATTACAGGAATGAGCAAAGCTAGATAGGCTAGGGCTGTGCCTAAATATCAGCTTGGAATTTAGCATTTATTTAACTGTGCTACTGTAGAAAACAAATCTAAAGAAAGGTAGCTTTCGTATGATTGATGTAAGTACTCAAGCAGAATATTTAAGGGAAGCTAGATAGGGCTCTACCTAAATATAGTACAACATTTATTTATCTGATTTAAGTCAGGCATTATCAAATACATAAACACTCACATTTTTAGAAGATAAAAGTAGTACTCAAAGATTGAGTTTTGGTGCGCAGTCCTATTTATGATATTGATGGGTTAATCAGCACCAAAAGAATCAATACTTATATGATCATTGTAAAAATGAGGAGTAAACGCTTCTTCAGAGTGGCATGGCAGTTCTGATTCTCGCCTTTTTTTTTTTTTTTTTGGATGGGGTCCATGTGTGAAACGGATCTGGGCAAGGCTATACCACAAGGCTCCATCTACACTTCTCCGTTTTAGTTTATAAAATTAATTAAAACAAATACAATCTCTGTCCACATCAGCGTTTTAGCTGCGAATAGAACTGATCTCAGTCTACACTAAAACGACTGAAAACGCACATCTAGTGGGCGTTCACGTATACTGGGCATGCGCGTGCCGGTGTACACATGAAGCAGATGGTCCATTCTGTAGTTACAGAAGATTTGACAAAAGAATAAAGAAATGCAGATGAAGAACCACACCAGATTTTATTTTGCATGGACCAATTACGAGCTGGGACTGTTACTGAACGTAACAGGGGAGTTAAAAGTGACTGTGGTGGCAGAAAACAGACCGGGAGTCGTCACAAAGTAAATACGTAGACATGCAGAGTAGCTACAAATGTGGGCTATGAGTTTTATTTGCACAGTACAAAATATTTTAATAAAAATACCCTGTCAAAAACTCTGTCAGCAACATCGTGTTTCTACTTTGCATGACTTATGAGACCCAATCAGAGAGCCAAACGTGAGCGTCTGTGTCATTGTTTCTAAGGTCCTCCGTTTTTGCCCGTCTTCACTAAAGCACTGTCCGGAGTTTCAAAACAAAAAACGGGGTCCGCAGCGTTTTCAAACTTCCCCGTTTTAGGTCTCGTTTTCACCATTTTAATCTGGACGCGAGGTGCAAACTAGTGTTGTAGTACTCGAGATTGGTCTTGGTCTTGAGAACGGTCTTAAGACCACTTTTTGATAGTCTTGGTCTCGTCTCGGACTCGACTGCATTTGTACTCTGTCTTGTCTCGGTGTCGGACATTGAGGACTCGGGATTTTTTTTCAAGACCAGTCAATACCATAACTCTGATTTATTTATTAACATCCTTACTTTGATTGGATGGAAAATGTATTGCTTCAAATGCAACCAATAACCCTAATTAAAAATGTGTTATTATCATTAACGACTGTCCCCGCGATGGTAAGCATGGAAAAGTTGAATAAAGATGCTTATGTTGATTTCAGCTTAGTGTTTGTATGTGGCTGTTTTTATGGGAATGTGGATCTTTCAAATCCATTTGAGAAGTACCTATGATCTCACTTTACATTTTATTGTGTTTCATGTAATGTGGAGAACTGGTCTTGGTCTTGACTCAGTCTTGCCCTCCCTCGGTCTTGGTTTCGACTTCGTCTCTGCCCCTAATAGTCTTGGTCTTGTCTTTGTCTCGATAAAATCTGATCTTGGTCTTGACTACAACACTAGTGCAAACATAGCAAAAGGTCTTCGTTTTAAAACGAAAACGCAGTATTGTGGATGGGGCCTCAGAGCAAAGACAACAGACTGCCAGTGACATTAAACAGTGACCCAGTACAGACCCTGACATATGCAATACGCACACATGCACAGCAAAGTGCCAATGGCATACAGAGATACCATATTTTGTCCTCTGCCAACACATGGCCAGGACTGAATCCATCCCGCAGGTTGTAGCATGTATGCAAGTGTTCATAGACTGTATTTTAAAGTATTAAAGGTTTTTAACTTCTTGCATAGAAAGCAGCTTTACTGCATGTAGAAGATGGCCACCACAGTCCACAAGAACTATAACTCTAAAAGGAGTGAAAGAAGAACTTAAGATATATGCCACTGAATTAGCTGGCAAACTATATCCTGTGTAAGAGTCATTTTTCATAGAGGTGGAAACAAGACAGTACAGCAGATGAATGGCTGCGCTAGCACAGAGGCTGAGCTGTGCTACAGCAGAAAAGCTTTTAAAGACATTAAAAGGCAGCCGAAGCTCAAGCCAATCCACTCAGACAGCGCCTCACTGCCCTCTCACTTTCTCCTCAGCCAAACAGACTCTCCAGAGGAACAGATTACTGCGGCTAATGTTGTTTGGCGCTATTCATGACACAGGAGAGGTAGTAGCAGGGTCATTTAACAAAAACCAAATGCTATATCTGTATGAACTGTGTTGCAAGTTCAATCTTTGTCCTAATCTGTGGCTCACATGTACACCATGATTTATATTCCCAGGTAGATATAAGCAGTTAACCAACTCAGCAAATCAGTTAACCAGCAGGCCATAAAGCAACAAACAATGTAAGTCATGACAGTCATCATGAACTTCCTTTGTTTATCTGCAGAGGGTTGAAAAGGGTTCTGTTTTGTAGCGATTATCAAATTTAATAGAGGAACAAAAAAAAAAAATAAAGAGCAAAAGTCTTTCTCCTACAACTCCACAAACATGACATTTACAACGCACCTTGTGAGTGTAACGCAGTCTCACAGGCCAGCTGTTAAGTGTCATAACATAGGATGGTGTTCTGTCTAAACCCTACCACTGTGGGCTCTGATGCCTCTCTGCCAGAGGAAAGCAGAGAGTTATTACAAGAACAAGCACATAGAGGTGATATAGTACTTTACACCACTAAACTCCAACATATCCACTTACACTTACTTTCCTAATAATTACAGACAGAACCTGACAGATATTGGATCGTGACCTAGGACAGATACAGTAAACCCCAGTCCAGCTGCAGTTATGTACCCTAAAGTCCACATTGGAGGTCACCTCATTGGGGAAGTGATGCCAGACAAATACATTTGCGATAAAAAAAAAAAAGTTTGATTTTTCACGACACAGAATGGCAAAACAAACCTGATGTGGATGATAAGATGGGTAGAGGTGCAATACCAAGAGGAAAACCAACTAATATCTTAAAAAAACATACTGAAGGCCATCGGAATCACAAATTTTCTGTGTGACGTACAGGACTGACAGTATAGAAATAAATTAAACCATCATGCAGAGAACAATTAGAAAGGTAATCTAGAGCCACTCAGTACTGTTAAGAATCTAAGGCATTATTTTACTAAAAAAACTGTCACATACCTTGCACAATACTGCAATTACATATTCCCGTTTTGGAAGCAGGATTACAAATGTCTCACTGAATTGTAGTGATCCATTTGCTGCTCATCCCTTTAGCCTCAAGTCTGTAAAAACATATGCCCGAATTCTTTCTCAGACCATTTATCCAGTCAATGGCTAAACAGCTCTTCATCATTTTAGCTGTGTTGGTGCATTTTTCTCTTGTAAACGCACCCAGCGCTGGATATTGTGTGTGTTTGCAGGGGGAAGTGACCAACTTCCATGTACAGAGATGTCATGTTAATGCCCTTTACAGTCTACTTGATTTTCAGATTTTAAGTATATTTTAGCGGTTGACGATGGATGGAAGTATATTTTAGCATTTATTCCATAGTGTCAACTAAAGTAAAGAGCTAAAAGGAAATGAAGGGCATTAGAACAGGCATGTAAGGACACTGCAATTATGTTGTGTCCTAAACCCCCTGGCTAGTAGAATGGCCCTTTTATTTTGTTTTTATTTATACTGCAACTGCATTCTAAAAAATGCAATGAAACAATTTATATAGGATATACGCCATCATATTGGCATACTGCTGGCATCAGCTTATACCCACATGAAAAGTAATTTTTGGTCTAATTTTTGGTTTATCTTTTAATGCGGATAACCTTATAGTCACCTAGACTGCATAAAATGCCATCAAAGACAAATTAACACACTAAGCTGACAGCATCAGTGGTGTATTCTTAACCCAAGGATTCTCCTCCCATCTCAGTGGCCAAGGTATCCAGTTGCAAAGATTTCTCATTACAATGCCCAGCCTCTTCCCATAATGCTGCTCCTCCTTTCTCCATAATGCTTCTGTGAATTATTCATCCTTCCCCTCTTCTTTCTCCTCCTCCCATTTTCTGACAAGCTGCTTAAATGTTTCAGTATGCTCCAGCGGGAGGACAGAGGACCTGGTGCTCAGGACTGCAACCTGTCAGTGGCAGCTACACAAATGTGGTTTTGAAGAAAATGCACAATTTCAAGATGAATATAATGTGGTGGGAAGCAAGTATCTGTTCAGTACTTTGCTCATTTAATCTATGATTTAACTGTGTGGCATAAATTTAAGCTGTGTGTGATCATCTTTTTAACTAAATACACAAGTCCAGATGCAGTCCTGAAAGAACGCAAAAAAGGTAAAAAATGATAACTAAGGTGGGACATTTAAAAGGGGATGAGAGCAGATAGTGCAGGTGATATTGAGGTGAGGAAGGACCCTGGAAACAAGGGAGAGAGCATGCACGGGGGTCTCTCAGCCTGGACCGATACTTCGGGCAGTCAGGGAGGCCTGACAAAGAGGAATGAGAAGACGAGAGATTGATAGCTAGTGTCGATAAGAGGAAGCAAATGAGAGAAGAGAGGGGGAAAGAGGAAAACGGGAAGCTAAAGGGCTCTCAGGCAACTCTGATGCACCGCCGGGAAAGATGAATAATGGATGCTTCTCTAAATAGAAAGACAGAACAGAGCTCCACTCTGGGCTAGCACAGCGGCTGGCCGGCCGGCCGGCTCAGAGCTACACTTCAACCTTTGAGATACACCTTTTCATTTTTACACCATAGCATGAAAAACACTTTGACAATGAGCAGTGTATCAGCAGGTGTGTTGGTCTCAGTCTATAGTGCCTTTTTTTTAACCCTTCTTAGTCTTGGCAGTGATGCTCTACCCATCATACAGTCTATACCTTACATACATATATACACAAACACACACACGGCCACATTCAGACACCTATGTGACTGCATAACACGCTCTGACCAGGATCGTTTTACAGCAACAGAGAAATCTCCTCCTGCCCAACATCCTGTGCATCTCTTGATATCCAAACTAACAGCTGATGTATACAGAATCTCATGCTCAGCACACATTAAGTGCCAATTTTCGGCCCATTTCTCCAGTGGTGATACATGAGATAGTACGGTACAGTGCTCCTCTGGGTATCTGGAGAGCAGATGTGTCTTCTAATGACATTTCATTGCTTCCTCTCAAACAAAAACATGATCATCTGGGTCACAGTGTGCTGCATAGATTCAGACTGTCCTGTGCTATGATGCTGCTTTCAAAGATAATTTATTCCCACACTGCTGAACTAAAAAAGTAGAATTTTGATTCTAATTGTTTATAGGTCAAGAAATGTCTAATATAAGAATAAGATATTTTACAAATATCTTGTAGTAATGCATCATCATATTGACACACATCTTTGTTGTCATCGTTTCCTTTTCATGCAATCTTTACACCCTGCCAGAAATACATTTCTGATTGCATTAATTATGGTTTTTAAATAATGATCTTAAATTTTAACTCACTGAGGCATTACAGCCAATTGGCAAAGAATTAGATTAACTGTGGCACAGAGAGTTCCAGAATAAATCAAGACAATGATATTTGAGCTATTCTTCACTGACAAAGACATCCTGAGGGGAAAAAAAACCCTAAGATTACATCATTGTTTAGCCAAAACCAGCCAAACCACTTAACAGGACAAACACCTGTAACAACAAACATCCTTTTCTAAACACACTTTACAAACATTCGACTGATTCAGGCCACCGCACACACGCTTGTCTCCTTAAGAATACCTCATGCCAACAGTCTATTTCATGCTGCTCTGAACTGCCCTTGAACCTCCATAACAAACCAATACACCCGAGAGCTACAGAACGTACTGCTCCACCCTAACTGCACATCCCAGAAGGCAAACAAACGACGCCTCCACTCGATCCTTTTGCCTGGGACTGGCATGCATGCGGATCATAAGACGTGCACGGTTTTCTCCTTACCCTTCCGTTTGTAGAACCACAGCATACAGCTTCGGAACACAGACATGGGAGAGGGCATGGAGGTGGTGAGAGGGGCGGGGGGCCCATGGACTGTGGCTGGTGACCCTCAAGAAAGCAGGTGAAGGGGGGTGGGGGTACCGGTGATGAAGTGTGGGGGGTCTGGTGTTGGCAGTGGGAGGGGAAATGGATACAAATAGACAGATGGAAGGACAGAGATGAAGGAAAGGTGGAGGAAGTTAGTTAAAGACCTGGTGGAGTGATAGACTAAAAAAAGGGGTGTCTGCGGTGTACTGGACTGGACAGCTCCCTGTCAAAAAAGAGGGAAGGGTTGGCAAGACGGGAGGGGGGCGATGCCGTAGCTGGGAGCCAATCCTGACCCTATGGAGTGAGTGGTAGGCGGATAGCGAGCGGTGGCAGCAGCAGCGGCGTAGCGAAGGGTGAACATCGGCAGCAACCAGAAGAGACCTGAGCTCAGCTTCCACCTCAGCAGTATTCCCTTATTATTCCCAGAGGCTCAACTGCAGAGACACACAAGCAGCAATCGTCCTCCTCAGCCACAGTCAGGAGGGCAGAGGAGGGTGGGGGGAAAAAAAAGCCTTACTTGCTCCTTCTGTTCCAGAGAAATCTGTCTAGCTTGCAGTGGAACAAATATTGTTTTATCTGCAGAAATACGCATCAGTCCAACTTCACAAAGCTTGAAGAGGTTCCACAGGAAGAGAGAAAAAGCTCAGACGCACACAGCACGCTTTGACAATGTGTAGATGCCTATGTGTGCATGTGTTTCCTGGCATTAGAGCAGCCCAATCCAAATCTTTAAAAGGTGGGGGGAGCAAGAGAGAGGGAGAGAGCGAGAGAGAGAGACAGAGAGAGAGAGAGAGAGAATGAACAGCAGGGATGGATGGAAACGAGATCACAGAGAAAGAAAGCCAGTGATAGTAACACAGAAGAGGGGGCATGAAGAGAACAAAATTAAAAGGGGTTACATCTTACCTTGGAAATGGAAAGTCTTCTGGTCCACAGTGATGGTGAATGTGCTGTCGTCCTCGTCATCGATGCCGATCACAGCTCCCTGGGCAGACAGAGAGAGAAAGAAAGAGAATGGGGGGGGGGAAAGCATGCAGTCAGACAGCGGGACACGTCATACTCCACTTTCCATTTCTGTCGTCATGCCCTCCACATGTTCCAGCAGCCCCTGACTGACTCTCTTTGGTAAATTACCCTTGGTCCATCCCCTTCAAAAAGATCCTCTTGCGTTCTCACAATCCCTCTGTGCTTCTCTCTAACACACACATCCGAGTGCAGCCTTTTGGAACATGGGAAAGAAGAAGGGAGGGGAGGAGGAGGTGGGATTTGGGAGAACGAAGGAGGAGAAAGGCAGTGAAGGGTGGAGAGAAACTGACACCGGGGACCAGCAGCTAGCAGCAAACAGGAGGAGAGGAGAACTGCAGAGAAATGGCCTGCTGGCTAGCTGGGACATTTGCACCTAGCAACAGAAACAGGCTGTGTGTGACTCATACAACAAACCTCAAATAATAAAAACAATAACAACTACAGGGAGAGGATGAAATACTATAAACACCTGTAAATTATCTTGCAGTCCAGTACAATAGCTCACCATAAACAACCACTTTTAAGAAACGCTACCCAAAACAATTAACATTATGATTAATTTAATAATTTTCATAAAAAATTTCCCTTGTGTTATAACATTTCCTTAAATAGTTTTTGATAGATAGTCGCTCCACATGAAACAACGAAAATGAAAGGGGCATCGTCTCTGCCGCTGTCCACAGAGCGTAGCCAGTTTCTTTGAAAAGATCTGTGCCATATCTTGTCATGTGCTATAGTAATGAGGCTGCACAAATAAATCCCACACGATCCACTTGGGATGTTCTCAGAAGTGACTCCATGCTTAGTTTTGTTCTGAACTATAAAAGGTTTTGTCAGATATAAAGACAGGTAGGTAAATGAATAAATACAAAAATGCTACTACTCTGTCTTTATAAATTTTTGTACAATGGAAGCTCAAAGACTGAGCAAGTTAATACAATGATAGATTTTTTAATTTGTGGATGGAGTATAATACATTGAGCAGTCCTTCACGGGTGGTGACCGTTGCAGACGGAGAGGAAAATAGGATTTTGATATTGAATGCATATATCCCTGACTGTATGAAGAAAGAGATTAGAACAGATTACGTGGCTCACAATGGAGATGCATTATACTACATGATCTGATTTCTAAAGTCATTTTTAATCTTTTGAAATAACTGTGATAATGTACATTGCTGTCATTTCATTATGTACTGGAAAGAATGTCTACTTCCATTGTCCACAGTAATAGTATATAGTTCAGTATAGTAGTATAGTATCTCTGGCCTTATCTCTCACCCTGTCAGGTTGAAACCAGTCAGCATCTTAAACAGTCAATATGTCCAACTATTTTCCTTGCTCTGCCTAAGATGACCAGAAAGTATGACCACATAAGATACCGCACAGATTTTTAACAGTGTCACCAAAAACTGACACACAAAGGTAATGATTTGTTGAAGGCTAGTGGACTAATGCAGTTGAAGTCCACTATTTTTTTAAAAGTTTTTTACCTTTAGACATGGGGCAACTCTTACTCTACAGAGATTGAATGATATGACTCAGTGAAAAACTTAGTTGTCTTGTTGCACTTGAAAATAATCCAACATCAACAACCAGTATAATGCTACACCAGATATTATGGCTACCTGCATGACTGGTTTAGCAGGACCACAGACGGACGAAAAATACTGAAAATGTCAGCTCAGCATTTGGTATAATATACGATACGGGCATCAGGGTTTGATATAAGCACTTTTTAAAAAACTGAAAACAGACAGGGATATTTAAACGGTGTTGACAAGTTTAATAAATGATGATTTTTAAATTTGTTGAGATGTTTTCATATTCAAAAGCATTTTTTTCTTCTGTAGATCAGTGTAAATCATAATTACATCCCCATTCATAGATTCAAAATACAAGTCCAAGGCAAATAAATACTTTCAATACCCGCTGTAATACAATAGATAGGGTTAAATTGATAAGGATTCATTTATCTGCTCCATAATGCATATCGTCAAATTAAAGTATTGCAATAAATTCGTTGTCACATTGCTTGAACCCTAACTGAAACCTATGACCCATGACTACACACCCATAAAGGTACTTTCAGGAGACACTTCCTCCCTTCAGTGAGAGCTACCAAAACATGTTCAGGGTGCTCTGCAAGCCTTTTGTCCTAAAACAGGTGTGGTGGCATAAAACATGGTTTTTGCCATGGCTTCTGTGAAAACACATGAGAAACTTCACCTCCTTGATTTTAGGAGGGCAGGTACAGGATCAGGAATTGGAATGCTGCTGGGGGTAAATAATTAAAGTTGGGAATTTGGGTGACAAATGTTTGCCTCAAAAAGGGAAAGAGTAACAAATGTTTCCTCAACTTAAGTCAATGTACTACCTTTTAGGTCTGGCACTCTGTTGACAAAGACAACATCTTCCAGAAATGAGAGCTCAGTCTTTCAGTACTATTGTAGGCTCAGTACCTTGAAAACCCTACTGCAATAGAAATCCTCCCTTCCTACTGTTCTACCCTTATAAACACAGATAACATAGTAGCGCAACTGCTGCCATCTAGTGGACATGGCTCAATAATAAAAACTAGGGCTGTCCCCGACTAAGGATTTACATAACGTTAGTCAAATCTAAATCGTCAATCCTGCCAATAGTCGACTGATAGTCGAACCATGTGTGTTTTTGTGCACGGCGATTGCGAGCTGGGTTAGGGTTGGGGGGACTATTTAAAACGATATAATATTCTCTATGTGGTTAATCAACGGTGATAAATTATACGAAAGTCCCGTGAGGTGCGGACAACTTGGCACAATACCAGCGAAGCTGGGGCTGTCTCTTCAGCAAGTGTTCATCTTCTGCCACTACACACATAAACCCTACTCCTAAACATGCACACTGATGACCCAGGGTTAGGATTACAATTTTGGATTTATTCACAAACTTTAAAAAAAAAATTATTGAAATTATTTTTTAAACTGGTAGTTCTATGTAAAATCAGACATTGAGCACCCCCAAATCGCCAAAATGGCGTGATCCTTGTTTTGCTGCGAAGCTTCGACTTTTAGATTGACAGTCGAATCAGGCTCCGCCCATCGAAGCATTGAGTCTTCGACTATTAGGGGTCAGCCCTGCTAAAAAACGCATTGTAAGGGCAAACGCCTTTACTGGGAAAGCTAAACAAGTGTGGCTGCAGTCAGCTATTGACTGGTCTGTTGAACTATTCCAACAAATCGGGCAATTAGTATGTCAGATGAAAACTACACGTCCCTACATATAGTGAACCAGCCCTTTATAACAGATTGCCCACCCAGTCCTACGCTGGGTGTCAAGCATTAACAGAGTGCATTTAATTTAAGATTTAAGACAACTGTCAAAAGAATCTGAGAATCTTACCCTAAGTCGCACACATCCTCTTCTGGATCCCCGCATCATCTTGTCCTTTGACTGTAAATCAAGCAACAGATTTTAACAGGGTTTCATACAGTCAGTATGCAGGGTACGGTAGGGTTTTTTTAAAACTCAAGTTTTTGTCCTATTAAATTAACTGATCCATTTTGTTATAGAACAGATCAGCTGCAACTAACCATTGTTATTGTCAAATATATGTCAAAATATTCAAGAACAGAAAGCGACATTTTCAGAGTGCCTGTTTTGTCGGACCATCATAAGAAAGAGGAAAAGCAGCAAATCCTCCCATTATAGAAGCTGAAACAAACAAATGGTTGGCATTTTTGCTATGAAAGTGATTATTTTCATCATCAAAAATTGCTACTCCAGTCTTGCTCTGCTTTAACGTGATATTCTACATTTTTCAGATTCAGGACTTTAGCTTTCTCTCGAGACTACTTTCTCGAGCAAAATGGACTTTTTCACACCTCATCTGTGGCTTTCCCCTGAAATGTAACTACAAAACTTCAGGTTTATTCTCACAGCTAATCCTCATCTAGCACTATATCTCGACAGGGACTACTGTCATACATACTATCAAAACAAAACCCTCCTTCAGTCAGGGCTCAGGGTAGTGACTGCTACGAGGTTTTAGCTTTACAATATAGAGTTAATACACCGGAAAAAACGATTAACGTTACTGTACTGTCCAGTAAATAAGACATTTAATGCCTTAAGACCCTTTCTCTTTCTGAGAGGAGTGGACGGCTCTTAGTTGTTACCTTCCTTACAACTTGTTTCATTAGAAGCGACACATAGGAGTTTCTAGACTGGTTTTATTTTCGGTATTACTAATCAGAGTATTGAATTCATAGCAACGGGATAATCTAATCAAAATCTAACTAGCAGCCACTGTCTCCTCCCGCGGTGTCCTGTTAGCTAGCTAGTTATTTGGCTAGCAAACCAGTGAATGTGGGACTCATTTAACTACCGGGGACAAATGTCATCTCGCAAGGATACACAATTCTGTCTCTCTCTCTCTCGCCCAATGCTGTAAACTATTACCAACAATGTTTGACAAGTTCTGTATATTTCGGCTTTTGGCTTTGCTAGCTAGCTAGCTAGCTGAAGCGGAAGTGTGGAAAACATACTGTCATCGGATTCGTCAGTTGGTCTTGGAGGACGGTTGGTACTGGCTAACGCAAGGATCTGTCTCGGAAGAGACTCGCCTCTTTGTGCCAGCTGAGTCTCCCAACTCCTGACAAACACAAGGCCCTTATCCCACTTGTGTTTGACAACCAGCGACAACTTCTACAATCTAACCTCTTTAACAGATCAGTTCAGCATTTACATACTGTGGACATGAACGTACCGTGTAGTATGAGAGTAAGCCGGCATTGTAATCCAAAACGAACCAACGATACTGCCAACCTTTCATAACGTTTGTCCATTTGCTTAGCGGCCCCTCCATGATGGACGCCATCTTTACAATAGGCTACGACTGGGGAGGAGCCGGATAAGGTGTGGGCAGGCGTCACGGGCTGGATGCTGGATGCTGGATGCTGCTGCTGCTGAACATGATGATGGTGATGGTGCGCCCCACATAAGGGATGTTACAACCATAACTATATGATAGAAGAAGGATTCATATTCTTTAATTGCGTAAAAGTAGCAATGTCTCACCGAAATACTATTTTACAAGTCCTACATTCAAAGTCTAACTTAGTACAGAAGTATTAGCAACAAAATGGACATGAAGCATCAAAACTAAAAGTACTCTGTGCAGAATGGCTTCTTTTATTATATAACTGGATCATCAATTTTAATGCATAAATATGTAAGCAGTACTTTAAGTCTATATTGTAAAGCAAAAACCTCGTAGCCGACCCAAGCCTGAGCCATAACTTAAGAAAGGGTTTCTAGCTATATGACAGTAATCACTGTCGAAATATGGCCAGATGAGGAGTCTACCTGAATTTATGTTTATTCCAGGGCAAAGCAACAGACGAAGAGGTGTGAAGATGTCCTGTAAACATTTAAAGTTTGCACTTCCTTATTTTTCTTACATTTCTTACACAAGACATGTTAGCAGTGTGCTTACCAAAGAGGCTAACGTGCCTTTGCTCTTGAGCCACCCACTCTCATTTTATTAATTGTTTAAAATTGATTCGTTTTTGGAGGCAGATGAACAACCAAAAACAAAACAGTATTCATCGATATCTTTATTATTTACAATAGGCTTAACACTGATAAGCAAAACTTCACAGTAATATAACGTGAGCTTTAAATAAAAAAACAAAACAAAAACACAAAATATATATTTTGTACAATAAAAAAGTTAATGTTAACATCTCTGCCATTTTTCATCCCTGTGTAGATTCACATATTTCATTATTGTGTGTGTTGGTTTACATTGCACTCATACAATTGAAGAAGTGGCCTTTGGTATAATGATGTGTACACATGATGTTCTCCAGAGCTGCTCTCCGAAACAGGCAGACGGGAGTAATAAAATAACAGTATATAAATGTAGGCAACATAAAGAAAGACAATGCAGATGACAGATAATGAGAATGAGCAGAAATTTATGGTCAAATATTAAACAGCATCAGTCCAGATATCATATTTGACGAAAAAACATTGGTACCAAATCAATTCATTGACACTGCTATGATTTACTTTATGTTTTATTTCTTTAAAAAAAAAACAGTCCAGACTAGAAATGCATTTGATTCTGGGAGGTTACATTTTTTCTTAAACTCTCTGATACCTGGTATCAGGGAAACCTGCTCGACAGAGACGCACTAAAAATCAACAGAAACTTACAGACTGAGGAGCTGGTACTTGGAAATAACAAAGAGACATTTTGTAGACAAAACTTTTGATCTGGTCAGATTATGACACAACGGAGCAGCTTGGGTTTAGTGCAGCAGACTCATTTTAGGGCTGAACAATTCATTTCATCTAAATTGCATTATGGCCTACTGCTATTTTCAAATCGCAGGATGCGCAATATTTGTTAAAGGTGATATGTGTATCAAAAAACATTTTTAATTAAATACTGTCATGCTGCAGATATGTCCTAGCCTAGACATCATATTCTACAGGCTTAAGAAAACATCTTTGTTTGGTACAGATCCCCGCAAAAATCACACATTGAATGTTTTTCAATGAAAATGACAATAATGATGTAAAAATGATCATTACACTTAGTATCGCAAATCATATCGCAATTACAATATCAGTTAAAATGATTGCAATTAGATCTTTTTTCAAAATCATTCAGCCCTAACTCATGTGTCCTTTGTTAGAGAGGAAACGTAACCAGATGTGGCTGCACTAACAGTGTTAATAGCCACTAATTAACGGCCGTAGTAACTGAGTATCTATGTGCATAATCTTAATAGACAAAGTGCACCTTTCGGTTTCAAGTTTGCATCTGACCATTAGCCTCCAAATGACAGAAATGCATGATGTAGCGATCTCCTTATCACAATCTCATGGAAATAAAACACATCAACGATGAACTTTTAACATAACCATACCTGTGAGTTCTTGAAGTGATAGTGTACTGTACATAAATTATTTGTTCACAAAAAGGCACCAAGAATCATGAAAAACTAAAACAAAAAGATGGCATTTTCCATGTTATAAGAAACTCACAGTTAATAGAAATGAATCATCAGTTTCCCCCAAGGATTCGGTTTTGGCAAGATATGGGACAATTATACTGACACACATTAACATGAAATGATGATATGAAATGCACCACAAAACAAGTGTCATTAACAGGCATTTTGAAAGTGTTACGGACCTGCAGTGTTTACAGATTAGACGTAGTATACGGATGCAACATGTGTCAATGAACCATTGTGTCTGAGGCCTTATCCAGTGTACATTAAGATGTGACCCAAAGCAAAGAAAATAAAAAATAAAAATCTGTGGGTTGTGTGTGCACGCTGTACACAGTTGTGTTTGTGCTACAAAAACAGCAGCTGTTTCTGGACTTAAATTTTTATTGTGACCAAAATTAAAAATATGGGACAATAAAAAGTAATAAATTAAAAGAAAATGGCACCTTAAGAAATTAAAGAGTCATGCAGATGAACATTCGACCGGTTTCAGAACAGAAGAATAATACATTCATAAAGCAGATATTCAGATCTGGGTGGATGAGTCGCAGTCATTGCTCTTTATGCTGTAACCACACATAAATCTTTTGTTTCCTGGATATGAAATAAATCAAATATTTACATAACTTTTCTCTCAAAATAGGTCTGTGCTTTTAATAAAAAAAAAAAAAAAACAGGAATAATTTAAAATTCAAGTTCATACATAGACATTCTAAAAAGCATTTTTCTTTGAACCAAATAATGTACAAATCGCTCATGTGCTGAAGACATACTGCAGTTTGTTTTGTTGAGAGATCAGTACGGTGTGATTACTGTGAAGTAGGTCTCTGCATTTCGCAGTGTTCATACATTGAAGAATTTGAGGCACTGAGGCCACGACAAGGCTACAGGGAATCCAGCACTGTCCAACAGGAAGGACACTTATAGAAACACTGTCCCAATTCACCTGCTCGTGCGCTACCCTGTGCTCTTCCCCTCTCCTCACCTCCACTCTCTTATGCTCCATCAGACAAGGAAGAAATGTAGTGTGCAGGGATAACTGGACATAAATAATGAAATGCTTTAGGGGACTGGGGATATTCCCCATTTATGTGGCACTGTGTAGAGGTGTGAATATCAGTCACATCACTGAAGCAGAGACAATGCTGTGCATATGATAAGACACCCCACATTCATTCATTAAGTTTTACTATGGTGGGGAATAAACAAAATAGATTCATATAAATCTTGTCTTTTTTTAGATTTGATAAGCCTGTATTTGGTTTTACTGAAATGCAAACTTAATGTTTCATTTGAGCTTATTTACACACTTGTCAAATGCACACAACTTTCAATGATAAGTGATCCCTTTAGTCTTTCTCAACGGTCTCGTCTTGTGTGGACACGTGGGAATGTCAGCGTCAAAACAGTTGATTATTCTCTATAAGATTATTCACAAAAACAAGGCTTTAATCTGATACCAGCAAAAACAGTTTTGGGGAGATTTATAATTTTTGCCCATCTCTACTTAAAAACACTGTCAGTTGCAAGCTATGATATGAAATAAAAATAAGAACAAAACTCTCCACACAAAATGAAAGTGTCAAATTGAGACCCCAAAACCTTTAATCATACTGAATCCTGATGTTGTTTTCAATCCTTTAGAATACAATGGCTTTAAAAAAATGGCTTACGGTCACTCAGTTCCCCAGACACTGAGCAAAATACTCTACTGTGAAACACAGTACATCCAACTGATGATTCACGCATTTGTTCGAGCTTAGTCAGTGAAAACAGTTGTCTAGTATTCTCAGTAAGGCTGGACACAACCACCACCATTCTCACTGAGTAGACAGACTGACAGATACGCAGAGTGAGCTTAGACTTACTTACTTACCTACTCTCTGGGCTGGCTACACACAGCTGATACACTCGACATTCATTTAGCAAAGAGGCCTTTATCGCAGCCATATGGCGACGTGGGGCTTAACGATTCATGGTGGGACTCAAACCACATTTAGTTTGGTATAAACATTTCTCAATATGTACAGGTCAGAGCAAAATTAGTGTCCACACTGGCATTTTATGAAACAGTTGTTTGTAAACAATGAAAAGCATTTTGTAGTGATTTCTCTGAGGTACTTAAGAGATTCTTCTCATTTCGTCCCCCAAAAAGCTGTCAATAGAACCAGAAACATCAAAAAGGGAATAAAAGCGATCTGTCCGGGTAGTTAAGAGGTGACAATTGGAGTCACAGTGGCTACCTCTGTACAACGTCACTAATCTCTTTAATACAGCTGTGCAGGTTGTCCAGTACAGTATTGGGCCCCGCACTGCTCAGCCCTCCACCTCCTGAGGATGAGGCCCTCAGTTCCTGCAGGCTGAGTTCCAGCTTCCCCACTGCCTCTCGGAAGGCAAATTTGTTCCTCATCTGAGGGATGCAGTCCACATAACCTGAGCAGTAGTCTAGCAGCTGGTGGCCAGCGTCCAGCACCTGGCTGCTGGTGGGGCTGTCCGAGCTGGCGTGCAGGGCGCTGCTCAGGCACTCGACACACTCCAGCAGGGCCTCACGACTAACCCGCTCCAGGGGGACTCTCTCCGCTTGCTGCCTGGTTCGCCGAAGTGCCACTTTGGAACCGGAAGATGTTGCTGGGTGTGAGGAGGGGGCAGCGGTGGTGGCGGCTCCGTTGGCCATTTTGGTGGGAGTCGTGTTGGTGGTGGCAGAGCAAGATGAGGAAAAGAAGGAGGATGATGCAGGAGGCACTTGCGGTGGTGGCACTGACGGTCTGCCCGTCGTCGCTCCTCCTCCTGACATTCTCCCTGACCTGTGCCCTTTTAACGTGTCTCCGTTTACTTCCACAGGTGCCCCTCCTACCTGCTCCTCCCCGTCGCTGCTGTAGGAGTGTTGCAGGCTGCGCAGAGTGGGAGGGGGAGGAGGAGCACACTTGGGTTTCACAAGTCGCGGCCTGTCACGGTCTGCTTGGTGCTCAGATAGTAGTTTGAAGCGGTTCCCCTGAGAGTCTAGCCCTACCAGGTGCACGTCAGCTGGGCTATGCTTCAGCGTGGGGGAGATCAGGACTGGAACTTTGTGGTTGTGAGTTGGTGCACCTGCTGCAGCTGAGGAAGCACTTGAACTAGAAGTCTTAGAGGGAGATGACCAACTCTGCTGCCTATCCAGTCCTCCCCCACTCTCCTCTCTACTCTCCCTGACCCGAGACAGACTGTCCGATTCCCCCACCTCCCCCCCAACCCCGGGCGCCCTCACCCCTACTGCAGTGCCCCGGGGTAGTAGCTTGGCTTTGGGCCTTTCCCTGATCTGTGCGGTCCCCTCGTCCATCCTCCTCAGCAGAGTTTCTGAGGGCCGTGCGGCCCCATTCTCTGGCTGGGAAGTTGTGGAGGCAGTCCTCTCTAGAGGGGGTTTTGCACTGCGGTTCCTGGGTAATGTCAGAGCCATGCGCTCCAGGTCTGGAAGCCCAGCAGACATTGAGGAGGTAGAATTGGACCTAGGGAAGGGTTTAGGCCCTCCAGCTATACTTCCACCCTCCTCTGAAGAGGCTGTCTTTCCAGTCCGCAGCCCCAGGGTCTTTTTGATGAGTCTAGGGGTGAAAAAACCAGCCAATCCACCCCAACTGCTGCCACTCGTCACCTGTGAACTAAGGCCCCCAACAGAGGGTTTCTGTCCAAAAGCTGCCCCACAGCAGCGTGACTGACTCTGGACAGGTTCACCTTGGGAGTGGGAGTGAGAGGGAGAGGCAGAGAAGCCACCGAGACTGTCCGACTGGGGTAGGGGAGGGGGAGCGCTGAAATCTGCAGTAGGCTCGTATTTCTTGTGAGGCTGTGTTTCCATCTCACGGAAAGAACTGCTCCTCTTCGGTGGCGTCGGGAGGTTCTGTTGGAGCTGAGAGGATGGCGAGGAGGAAGAGGAGGAAGATTTCTTCTTTATGAAGGAGCTAAAGAAGCCAGTCTTGCGGTCTCGTGTAAATGTGCCCATATCCTGTACATCCTCTAAAAGGCTGCCAGGAGATTTATCTCGTGGTTGCTGTTTTCTGGGCAGAGCTGGGGAGCTGCCTGATCGGCTATCCCCTCCAAACAAAGAAGCAGCCCAGCCTAGAAGGAGAAGAGAGGACTGGATTAAAACAATACAACAAAGCTGGGCTGAACTCAGCAGGAACAAATCTATTATTTGTTTAAAGGTTGCATAATAGCTTGCAAGAAACAGGTAATGAAGAATACCGCTCTCAAAATGCTTGCATATACATTAATGTCACTGATGCAATCAGACAACTGTGTGTTCCTTCTCTCTCTCTCTCTGAAAGCTGTTCTTTCCTCCTCGGGGACTCATGAGTAAGGAAAAAGCATTTCAGAAAAAGGAATGGAGTGTTTTGAGGCCAATGAGACCAGTCATCCACATGTACACACTAATTCAATGATTTACAAGTTGCTCCTGTAAAAGATGGAATGATGGATACACTTCTAGGACTTGATAAAACATGCCCAAAAGAAACTAACCCACCCTTGTTTCTAGGACAGTTGTTGTGTAACTTTGCTCAAAGAGGAAAATACATTTTCCAGAGTTCTGCTGGCTTTTAAATCGTTACAGCATGGTGCACAATATTCTCTAACCAGGCCATGAATAAGGACTTATGGGGGAGAAAACTAAAACTTAAAGCATTATAACTACAAAGGTTATGTGAAGTAAATAAAGGCACTAATAGTTCACTCATGCACAGTATTCTTTCCATGGCAACGTTTTCTCTTTATCATTTGCATGCAAATATAAATGCATACAAACAATACATATAAAAAACACACCAGCCATGAACATAAAGTAAAAAGATTCTTACTTGTATTAACCTTTGTGGTTCATTATTATCAAATGTGCCCTTGATGTTTTTGTCTTGCCTTGGGCTTTATGACATTGTGAAATATGCTTCATGTTCAAACAACTTCTTTTATTTGATTTATGACTTGATGAAAGCTGCTGTGCACTGTATGTTCACGGACCAAAACACAAATGCTAAACAAAATGGACACAGTGGAAGAAGACGCAAAAAAAAAAAGGCAGACCAAGACAAAAACAGGGACAGACTATCTTCTTTAAACATCAGATAAACACACGAAACAATATTTTATTTTCAATATAAAACAAATATATAAGCAATAACTTAAACAAGACAAGACAAACATACAATATTATGGAGATTTAATATTAGAGTTAGCAAAAATGAATACATGATGTGTTAGGATATGGCAATAATATTAAGGCTTCAAAAAGGACAAAAGAGAATATAAAGAAGCTCTTTCCATCACAGATATATATATATATATCTCTCTCACACGTTTATAATGCTTGAGGAAACTGAAATCCTTTCATGTAAATGCTAAAATGTTTATTTATATACTGTGCATGGAACTAGTGGGATAGGAAGATCTCAATAAAACTAGTAAAGACAGGATAAGTATTCAATCAACATGACAGATGTTGACTCAGTTACTACGATCGTATATTCTTTGAGATAATGGAGAATTGAATGTAGTGGCAGTTTAACACAATAGTATTTTCTCTCCATTATCTCTATATGCTGTTGGTAAAGATGGCAGTGGACAGTGTTTTTACTAATATTTAAATATTTTTTAATTGGTGTTGGATGTCAGGGATATTAGCAGTGGAGTTTCCTGGCTGAATAAAGAGAACTTTGAACCTTAGAAATCCAATACTGTATACTAAAATAAAAAAAAAAAAAGTGCTGACACAGATGTAATTCTAAGCCAATGTATAGGGACCATGTCAGGCTGTGCTTGCAGAACTGCCTGGATGTTCGACCGGATGTCAGACAGATGCTGGCACCAGTGGTTAGTTGTTGAGGAAAATAACGGCCCTTCTTCTCAGACGGCGGGCTTGGCGTCGCTGCAGACTCTGTGAATTGGTGCCCTCTGGTATACCTGCAGTATCATAATGTGGTGCATCTGACTGGTTGGTAGAAAGGTAGGCATGTCTGGTTGTACCTGAGTGACTGTGCGTGCTGTGGTCGGACCGTCCGTCGAGTCCACCCTCAATGTTTTCCTTGTTTTCTGTGTGCTTGTGAAGTGTGCGAGATTTGGAAGGCAACAGAGGCATGTCGTGACTGAAAGAGTGCAGCGGTCCGCAGTGACCAGAGGAGGCCGTCTTACAGAGCTCCTCTGCTACCTCTGCAATGTACAAAAAAGAAATGACTTGATCAGAAGCCAGTCACAATCCAAGTATAAACCAACATACATCTATTTGTTGACTAAATAAACCAACCTTCATTTACATGACAATGTTTTTCATTAAATAATTTGCCAAATCCTTGCAGTAATTGGTCAGGTATAAACTTTTCTCTCTTTTTGTTTTCAAATTTTACACATCGATTTCTTCTACTCTTACTACCCATATTTTATACACTTTGCCGCTCCAATGACACGATTTCTTAACAGGGATTAGTAAAGTTTTGTCTGACTGAATCAGATGGGCAGCTCAGCTGAGCTTAATAAAAGTGAGCCTTATGAAAGGGATCGAGTTTGCCTGTTCAGCTTGTTCAGTGCAGATATTTTAGAAGCTTGTACCTTCAGAGATGCTGGAGTCGTGGAACATAGTTTCGAAGGCTTGGTGGATCTCTGCAAACGAAGGCCTGTCCATTGGGCTCCACTGCCAGCCTGGTAGTGAGAGAATCAAAATATCCTTCAATTCCAGACTATATTTTGTCAGTCTTTTTTTTTTTTCAAATGACTTACATGAATTGTGACATGACACCTACAAACTCTTAACGCAAGTTCTTCGATCATATGCCGTCAACCTCTAATCATGTCTTCCACTGGAGTGCAACCACTTGCTGAATAAGTAAGAGGTAGGTAAAATAGCTACTACTCACATGCTCTCATGAGTTCATAGACTTTGGGTGGGCATCCCTCAGGCTGTTCCATGCGGTAACCTTTCTCCAGGAGGTCATACACCTGAGACAGATCGATGCCCGGGTATGGAGACATACCATAGGTTGCAATTTCCCACAACAGCACCCCGAATGCTGTGAGGAAGACATTTAAAGAATCAGACATTAGCAAATTGGAAATAAGCTACAAGGGAGAACATGTTTATGTGTGTAGTATGAATGTATGCACATTTATTGCTCACCCCAGACATCAGACTTGATAGAGAAAGTGTTGTATGCAAGGCTCTCTGGTGCAGTCCATTTAATGGGGAACTTGGCCCCAGCATGGGCAGTGTAGGTGTCACCAGTCATCAACCTGCTCAGGCCGAAGTCTGCAACCTTCACGACATGATTCTCCCCAACGAGGCAGTTCCTCGCTGCAAGGTCTCTGAGAGAGGCATAAAGAAGCAAGTACAAGAGGGGGAATCAAGGTGGGAAAGGTGAGAAATTTAACTACTTTGATATATGAGGTGGACAAATATGCAAGGCATGCACACACATACACATAAACACCTCGAAAATCCCCTTACCTGTGTATGAAGTTCTTCTTTTCCAGGTACTCCATGGCAGAGGAGATCTGTGTGGCCATGTACAGCAGCACCACAGCATTCACCTCCTCCTTGTCACAATCTCTCAGGTAGTCCAGCAAGTTTCCGTGTGGCATGTACTCTGTCACGATGTAGAACGGAGGCTCCAGTGTACACACACCTGTGGGAGAGGCCACAGTTAGAATAAAGACGCCACTAACCACTAAGAGAGAGTGTGTCTGCCAACGCCGGCTCAATAGTCATTTCAGGAGGTTCAAATGTATTGAAATAAATAACATGTGAAAATTGGTTTGGTTTTGAAGAGGCGAAATAACTTTTTAGTACATCAAACGAAAACAAAAGGTTCATCAACAAAATACAATGAGTGGTAAAAATACAGACCTAGAAGCTGAACGAGGTTTGGGTGTTTAACTTCCTTCATAACTGCTGCCTCTTTCAGAAATTCTTCAACTTCCATGGTGTCCTCCTGTCATTGTAGGAAAAAAAAGAAAAGACAGAGGGATTTTATCAATGGGTTGGATAGACATAGTAGAATGGAACATTTAACACACAATACCTAAAGTGACAATCTTGTGTAATACCAAAGTCTACCTTCAGGTGGTGATCTAAAACCAGTGTTTTGCTCCATGAAGCACACATACAAAGGTGCTGAGGTAATAACCATCGCAAACTGGATTTACAATTCAGCTGTCAGTGAAATAAAATAATAGCAAGAGGGCCTTCTTACCTTGAGTGTTTTGACAGCCACAGTGAGGTTGTACTTTTTCCAAACTCCCACGTACACCTCCCCATACTGGCCTCCTCCCAGCTTGTGCTTCATGGTGATGTCTGTGCGCTCCATCTCCCACTTGTCATGGATGGGTGACACGCCGTACACTGTGGGCTTGTTACATTTGGGCGCTGGGTAGTGCAGGGTGGTGACCAGGCCATCGGCTACGGTTGAGTGGTGGTGGACCAGCTCGGCCAGGGTGGCAAAACGGCTCTCAGACGTCACATACACCTGGTGGGGAGAAGAAGGGAGGGGGAGGCATGGAGTTGGGTGAAGACAAAGAAAAAGAGGAAAGGATGAAGAGAAGGACAGAGTTAATAAACCAGACATTTAAATATGAAGCATTCTTCCATTTTTCTGGAATGTCTCTAAAAAAAAACAAAAAAACAAACACTTGTAATACACTCTACCTTTGCATCAGAGGCTGTGTTGATCCGGTAATGGTAGACTCTCCCCTCATAGCGGAGAGATATTGACAGTTGTCCGGGGCTGCTCTCGCTTTCCCGGACCAGAAAACTCCCATTGATGAGGGATGAGAGCAGGTACTCTGCGGCGCTGCGTGACACGGGCCCATGGTACCAGCTATGCTTCTCCAGACTGTTTACCGGCGTGATGTAGTTGGAGGGAACCCAGCCTTGGCCGTTCTTGGAGCGCACTTCACTCCACTCTCCATTCTGGTTGTAGCCAAGTACTCGCAGCTTCTCACCTGGACATGGGAGGGGCAGCTTGTAAGATTCGATCTAATGGTGATATAATCAGCAGCAACATGAACTGGTGGTTAGAAAGATTAACATGGTAAACGAGTCACATGTTCCTGGTTTTTAATCTCACCCATACGCACCCTTTAAAAAGAAACTACAGCTAATCAGTACTTTACTAAACTTGCAAGCCATTTTGACAAAATACTTTAAATTTAAATTAATTTTAAGAAAAGGTGCTATTGTTTCATGATTAAATATCTTACACTGACTGTAGGATGTCACTTTCTTTCACAACATAGAATGAAATTTCAGGTCACAGAGTTGGTCATTTGGCCTTAATAACAGGTCACATACAGGATGAATGGAGTCATGATACGACTCGTTGAAACTACATCAAAAGATATGAAACAATGATAGGGTTGGGTGAACTGCCTAGCCGTCATACAGGGCTAGGCAAAACCAAGCATGTAGCAACTGGGTCTGTCTGTCTCTGACGTAAGTGCAGGAGACATGAGGGAACACAGTGGCTTATATGCTGGAGATTGGAGGAGGGAAGGATCCATCGGTACAACAAAGAACACTGAATGAAGCCGCTTGTTGATGAAGGATAGGATACAGAAAAAGGGAAGACGAAAGATAAGGAAGAGGGTAGTGATTGGTGAGTGATAGTCTGGCAGAAAGCAGACGCTCAGTACTAAGCCCCAGGAGGGAGGAGGAAGTCACAGTCTACCTACCTCTGCACTTCCACCACACATTTGCTACACTTCCTTTTCTACCTCTCGACAGCAGTCTTTATCCCCCCCTCCACTCAGATGCAAAGCTTTACACACAAAGCATCCCTTAAATCCTTGAATTCTTTCAGCAGCTCTGATGACTACATGGTATGTCACCCTTTAGCAGAAAAAAACAAGCCATTTTCTGGTAAAATAACGCAAGGGGCTGCATTGGTGTGGGGCGTATTGCTTCAGATACCTGTGAAATTTGATCCAGGTAGATAAACAGATTTATGCACTTAAAGGCTTATCAGATGCCAAAACACTGCACAGCGGTTTATAATACTCACGGACAGGATTTTGCAATTCTGGTAAGTTATCACAGCAGCAATTATTTGATCTTTTGTGGTAAGGTAAGCAACAGAAATACACCGCTCAAATTACCACGTTATCCACCAGGAATGTGCACCTCATTTATGACTACGGTATTTCACGCAGGGCCAGAGTCAACTGCAAAATGACATTCAACCTAAGGAGTTATACTAAATCGAGTCAGTAAGACAGTTATGCCCAATTAACATATAACCACTAACCAGAGCTGCCAGGTCTAGCTCTTAATAAGAAACACTATGCTAGCAATCCACTGAACTACATTAAAGAGAGATGGTTATCCGCATCCAACCACCACCAATCTATCAGTCTCCTCTGTGTCTGTCTTCTGTGCATGCAAGTTTTGTGAAAGTGGAAACACTGACTGCCTCCCTGCCTCACACTGGGAGCAATGTGTGCCTGAAGCGGGACTCTGGTCTGGCCTAGCCTGGTTTGGCCTGGCACCGAGGAGAGGCCCAGACATGGGCAAGTCCCATGCCACCCTGTGATCAGCCTCCGCCTGCTGTCCACCATCCACCTGTTATTATTACAGTCAAACGTATTCCATATTAACGCAGCATTAGAGGCATGCTGGGGTGTTTCCAAAGACCGGGACAGATAGGAAAAGTGCAGAGGATCCTGGGAGCGCACATGTTCTTGCATGTGGGCAGGAATCTCAGATTCACTCCATGAGTCAGGGTCTAAACATCATTTCCATCCCAGGCAGCTGCAGTAGAAGTCCTAAAACTATGGATAATGAACACACTCTGCCACGTTTAATGCTGTGGATCAGTTGGGGACACAAGCCTGGCTGTCTCTGGATAACATTATGAGGATATTTTAAGCTCATTACTCAGGGGAGAGCTGGTTGACTGGTTAGCTGCTGCTGGTTGAGAGCGCGGAGGTTGTCATTGAAGAAAGAGTGTGTCTAATGAAGAGAGGAGCAAGAAATAAGACAATGAGTGAACCACAGTGGAAGCACCTGTGCTATTTTAATCATCCTGTCAGCACAGGCTTCAGATAACATCCTCTCTTTACAAGCTCTAATATTAATTTTCAACCTCTGGACTGGTGGATAATAAAGTATAAAAACACTTGGCTCACAGGTGGTGTAAAATGATTAGGAGTATAGTGTGAAAGAGGGATGTGGGGTGACAAAGAAAGCTATACGCTTTGGGTCAGATACCTGCTGATGTTGAAACAGGGTGAAATTACAGACAGGTGGGTACGCTCTTTTGACACACCTCATTCCTGTGGCATAGCTACACTTTTAGAAAACATTCTTTATAGGAGTTGCTGACTTTCCAATCAATGGAACTGCCTTGACGATTTTAGCGGGGACATTTTACTACATGTAAGGAAATACCTCTATTCTGTTTCAACCAAGCGGCAACCTTCAGGGCTGAAAAATGACCCAACGCACAAGTGATAAACACTGCAGTACATCTAATTGCTCCTTGAGGTTTTTGGTCTCTATAGCTAATTTCCCCTCTTTGTAATTTCCCCTGTGCAGGGTTGAATTTTTATGTAACTTACCGGTTTAAATAATATTAAAGCTTAAAGTTATGCATAATTAAGGAGGTGGCTGATGGGAGCGACAGGGCTGGCTGCTAGGTGGTTCAATAACCAGGCTTCATTCAGACTAACTCAGCTCTATCTCTTTTCCCAGTGAGTTTGAAGCCAGAGTCAGACGCTGCCAAGATCGCGACAGCCGGTGCCACCGGAAGCCACCCACACCTCTTCAGAAACCTATGGCTGACGTCACGGACACGATGTCCATGTTTTATACAGTCTATCTTTCCAACAAATGTCAGCAGTGTGGAAGGCGTGACTGAGAACAATCGATTTAATGTTCTCAACCACGCCTTTTCATGCCACACTGTTGACTCTAGAGGAGTAACATCACGTAGCTAAGTAACAACCTTTAGTGATGATGCATGGAAAGAGTGTACAGGAGGACAGGTCTTTCAAGTCTTTTTTCAGCACACTGTGAAATCAGAATTTGAAGTTGTGAAGCTGTTAATAGGCAAACATCATATGCATAATCAGTTACTGCAATGATTGACAATGAATCAGAGAAAAAAGTGACAGTACCACGCCATTGTTTACCTTTAGTGATGCTGAGCGTGTTGTCTCCGCTGGCGACAAAGTCATAAAGTGCAACAAAGAGGTTAGGGTCGCTCTCGGCCGCCCCCAGTAGGTTCTCCTTGGAGCTCCAGCGCACCGCCTCCGTCAGCGCTGCCGTGTCCAGGCCGAACGGCCGGTGGAGAGCTTCTGGAGGGAGATGAAGAGCAAGGGTTAGGGAGAGAGAAGATGAACTATGAGACTAGAAAACAAACAAAACAAAATTGGCACGGGGGAAAAAATCATATCCACAATCAAGAAGGTGCAGTCTACAGTAAAACCAATTTAAACCCTTAACAATAAGCTGTTTTGTGTCTTGTAATCATAAAAAGCTGTCCTACTCCAATACTGTCTAGAGGCAAAAGTACTTGGGTAGCAGGGTAGCCAAGTGTAAGACTGATGTCCCAAAAATAATTGGTACAGAATGAATTGCCCGTATTCCTAATCCTCTACCTGTCTGTCCAGATGGTTTCCCCTGCCTGAACCCTGTGTGGAGATGACGGCCGCTCAGAGCCGTCCACTCTTCCTCAAAGCTGCTGCTTGCCTGCAGACACCTCAAAAGCATTATGTTGACCAATCCACTCTCTGGAGAGCACGGTTATCACTTGCAGCATACAGAGGCCCGCTGTGTCTCCTCTGAGCCAGGTAAGATTTGATGTGTGAGAGTTTTTGTGTATACACACAGAGAGCAAGAAGGAGGAGCTACAAAACTGGGATAGGACAGATTCTCCCTCTACACAAGATGCAGTAATTACCATACGTAACCCACTCATCCGCACAATGATCAAGTAGTACATGCGTAGCTAACACTCACTACACTCGACAGCTGCTGGCAAAGTCACTGCGTGTCTGGACAGCTGCTGAGCGAGTGGGAGAGGAGGGTGGAGAAATAGAGGGACAAAGAATGGAGAACAAGTACTTTCATGTTAAGCAACCTTAAAGCTAAAAAGCTATTACATAACATGGTTTTCCTTGCCTCAAAATGAGGTGGAAGCAGCAACTCAAACATTAAACGAGTGTTCCTTACAATATTTGTTTATAATGTTAAACATAAACATTGTCTTTAGCAGATGCATGACACCTAAAGTATCTACTCTGCCTGTAGGAAACACTAGCTGCAATCTTACAACACTATTAGTAAAATAAATGACAGATATGGTGTTTAAATACATATTAACTTGCTTAAATTGTACACACAATTTAATGTAAACCAAAACAGCCTTGCAACGTTCGTTTACCTCCATGGTCATTTTGGGGATTGTAGTTTATGGTACAATTATATAGGATAGCATTATTCTCAGTGATGTTTATAATTTGTCCATGTGAGAAAACAGTGAGATACAACAGGGAGGGAAACCAATAAAACCCTGCAAAATGATGGCAAGACCATAAACAGTAGTCTTCTAGCTGTATTATTTGACTTGGATATGTACAGTCCAAAATTAAAAAGTGGTTTGGCAGGGACCTACATTAGCACAGACAAGTTGTTATTTCTTTAAATTGTTGTCTTGAATCCTATGTGTTTTATTTTAGTTAAAATGTAACTCAATAGTTCATGTGAATGGTTAATGGCTAAGAAAAAGAAAATCATATGGGTTTGATTTGGAATTTTAACAGGAAAAGACAACACGAGACACGTGAGGACAGCTAATGGTTAACTTCTGGTTTCCAACATCTGCCATCACTTCAAGCTACCACCTACACGTTCAAGAAAAACTTCAATGAAGAAACTACTTGATTCATAACAGCTTCTAGCAGTTGTACTATATTCTGTTCACTGTCAGACCAAACAAATTACGCTCTCTTGTAAGGAATATAAATTGTGTTTTAAGTCACAAGCCTTATTTAAGTAAAACACATCATTTGTTATATTGTCTTTTCACCTCGAAACAGCATGGACTGATTCTGTGGTTGTTGTAGATTTGCCTTTTTAAAAGAATGAATGAACATGAAAAACATGTAGTGTAGATATAGTTGTTAAAGGTTACGCATTATTGTCTTCTTTTTCATTTCTTTATATGTATAACAACTGTAAACTTTCTGTAAAAAACAGAAACAAATTTAATTTAATTTAATACAATATCAAGATGTTTAATATCATTTGATGATGCAGATACAGATCACACACCGCTCTGAAGCTAACATTTCTTTCAGATTTAGTATTTAATTTGAGAATGAACACAAACTTGAGAAATGTTAGATGCCTGACAACTTTTGATCATCAGACCATAAGGAGTAAGTCAGTGAGGTTTTTACTAAGCGTTGCAGACACTAGCCAATTTCTCAATAGACCAGTTTAGATTGGTCAAAGTATTGAGTGTCACTGTTCTAATCATGCGAGGTTGGCAGAAACTAATCAACAAATTAAACATTTTAAATTGTTAGTCTAATCTACACCATGTGGCAAGCACATGCCATGATGCATGCAGATGAGAGCAGAGAGTATATACACTCAATATCTTTCTCCTCTCTGCCTAACAATTTATCTCTGTATTGTCCAGTCTGTCCACATCTACACAGAAGGCTTGCCCACCTTTGTTCTGGACCAGCATGCATTGAAGCGCGGCACTGGCAGTGACCTGGCTCAGCCACAGCTCCCAGTACATCTTCTGCCCTGGTGTGGTCAACCACCAGTCCTGGTATCCAAAGAAACTTTACGGTTTTCTCAATCCGCTGTGCTGACTCTGAACTGTTGTTTTAAAGCTTGACTGTGTCTATGTCAGACAATGGAGACTGAAAAGCAGAACTTAAAAAAAGGCTAAGCAGCACGAGTTACTTATTTTAACCATCTCCTTCGCTGTGGGAGAACAAATGCTGTACGCAAAGCAATGGGACAGAGATTGAGACCCCCCAGACAAAGTATTTACCCACGCTGTCCTTGAATCAAACCGCCTAAACTTCTGAGGTTGCAGTAGTAACTAGCAGCCTCCTGCTGGGAACTCCCTACCAGCTTTGATGTGGGCTAGGGTAGTCAAGATTTCCAAGGTCCATCTGGAGAGCACAGACATCCATGACTGATGTTCTTTGCTGTTTAATGCACTGTAAATGATGGCAAAACGTGGCAGAGAGCAAGAAATGCGTGTGGTAAAGAAAGGGGACATGTATATACAGAGGTTGGGGGGTAGGGCAAGCATGGTATGGAGGAAAGTTGAGCCGAATGTGACGTGTGCGCATGTGTGAGTATATGTGTGGTGTGGGAATGTGTGAGGCCTGGAGCAGACGGCTGGTCTTGTTCCCCTTGGTGGGGTGGTGGGGGGGGGGGACTGGCTACTGACCCACACTTTTCTTGTGTGTGTGTGTGTGTGTGTGTGTGTGTGTGTGTGTGTGTGTGTGTGTGTGTGTGTGTGTGTAAATACGTGCAAGAGTGCGTGTGTGTAAATGCGTGTGCGTGCTCGTGCGTAAATGTGCATGACTGCAACTGCTGTAGCCTGGCTGAGCCAACTGTCAGAGCTGGTCCTCTTACACAGCTACATATCACATCGCTCTTCTCAGGAATGTTTTTAATGAAATGGTGATATTATGCCATACATATTTGTCAAAGGTCTCGATTTGAGGAATTACATCAATTCCAGTCATCCCAGACAAACAGTAAGAAACAAAAAGAAACTCAACTACATTTAGTCAAGTATTCCAAGGCTCAAATCGAACACCCTAATTACATCAAATTGTTTTCATAGCATGTTCCAGTTTCATTAACTTGATCATACGATCGTATTTCTTAAATTGCTTCTAAATCCTTCGTTTGCCTGACAAAAAGCAAGATGCCGTTCCACTTGGCCGAGCTCAAACCTCATGTGCTGAAATGTTTGACTGAGGAAGCAGTTGGTCTGCGTGGGGTATGTCGTGTGCCCGTCCGGGTGCCTCAGTGTGCGTGTGCTGTGAAGTGTGGCACATGTGCGTTCTCAAGAAACTACGGCTTTGTGTTGAGCGGAGAAGAGAGGGTATCTGCAAATCTGAGGGGCACGCCAAGCCTGCGCCCCCTAAGACAGCTGGGACAGAGGTGACCCTTGCCCTAAGGCACATATAACATGTAGACACACATCAATGGTGAGACTATCTCCTTGACTGTCCTGCAGCACTGCTGCTTCCCCTGCAGCTGTTTGAATGAGAGTTTGTGCCTCCATGTGTTTATAAAACTTTCACTTCACCAACCTGCCACCTTCTGCCAAAGTATACAACACAATAAATCCACTTACACACTCTAATCAAAAACAATACAGATTTTATCTGAAGCTCCAGGACCATCGAGGTAAGGGTGTATTTTTAGCTGCTGTAGAACAAAACATAGCATCATGACATCCAGAAATAACTCTGATGGGCTTATAGTGATGGTGGTGCGGCGATAGACGGCTGTCTGCCTGCAGGAAGCCCTTACAAAAACTTGAGACAATGCTGCGGATGAGACACATATACACAACACATTACATAAGCTTATAGGACAAGCCAGCTCAGATCCTGTTTTAGACTCAGAGACAGAAATGGTGAAGAATAGGGGAGAGTCATAGATATCCACTGGCTGGAGATCTATTGAATGTTGTAATCTGGTGATAGAATTTATTTGCCTAAAAATATTTACTAAAGATTACATTGCGCCTCACTGTTGAAACAAACTGTCTCATAAAAAACAAAAACATGGACAGAGTGGAGATTTGAGCCACGGCAAGAAATTTCAAAGTTGGGGATAGGCGAGGAGTCTCTCTCTCTCTCTCTCTCTCTCTCTCAAAACTTCACCTAGTGTTCTAGGTTAATTGTGATGGGCATTTCACATTCTTTTCGGATGCTTTGTAGACCAAACCCTGATCGATTAATCAAGAACATAATTAATCAGTAATTATTGTCATCATTATTATGCTCATTTTCTGGTTCATAATCTTATTTAGGGGTTGTACCAGAACAGGTTTACATGGTTTAATTTTCAAAAAACACCATATTTCTTGTCATACAGCACATTGCTGTAGCTCCTCTTTTCACCCTGTGTGTTGAACGCTTCATTTTAGCTATGGGGTGATACATCTTGTCTCTAAATAATCATTGTTAGGAGTTGCACATGCGCAGTTCCTAGTTAAGGACTACTAGCCAATCAGAAGCAGAGAAGGGCGGTGACGTCACAGGGATGAAAGGAAAGCGGCTGGACTACAAACAAGCTGTTTTCAAGCAGTTCAGAGCGGAGTTTTCTGTGAGAGATGGGAACTCACTTTGGGCTGGACTTTGGGTTTTTTCACTTTGCAGACCTGTTACACGCAATAATATAACTCAATAAAGGACAGGGAAAAAGCCAGAAAGTATAATACCACCTCTTTAAAGCTTTTAATAAAGTATTTCTATAATCAAACTTTTCAGTATCACCACCAAGCCATGATAAATATAGTGTATGTTGAAAATGTAGTATTTTGGCAGAATTATCACTTCCTTATTTGTGAGAGGCATTTTTAATTTTATGAGTAAATGTTTAGTGATTTCTCAATAACGATTAATCAGTACTGGAAGTCATGGAGTCATGAAAGAATTATGAACAATCCATCTACAAGCTTGAGAAGCGGTAGAGAATCCATGGCTGGAGAGGATAGTCAGTTGTTGCTCATGAGGACTGGACAAAGGACAATAGCCTCATTAATACTACTACTACTACTATCACAAGTGTGTGTGTGTGTGTGTGTGTGTGTGTGTGTGTGTGTGTGTACGTACTCTGGCTAAAGAAGATATTTCCTTGTTTATGAGGACTAGAAATGTAATGTGTGAAAAACACTTCTGCTTTCGGACATCAGTCTGAAACGTCAGATCAGGTCACCAGCCGTGGAAATACTGTATACGGTGTATACTTTATAGCCTGTACGCACATGTCTTGTACCCACAGTTTACGCATGTCCACTCAATCTCAGTCAGATTCCCATATCTCACTCAATCAGACCTCCTGCCTTTAACACATCCTGGTGTCACAAACCTCTCTGAATAAGTAATTACTCTCACACACAGGCCACTGTCTGCAACACCTGTGAATGTTCTGTATTCAGCTCTTTCTGTACGGCCAACATGTCTGCAGACTAAATGGAAATACACCAATTGGGGAGTGGACAAGCACCAGTCAGGGCCCGAGGGCCAGCGGGTCATCCTGGAATGGAGAAGAATGGAGCCCTAACCCACAGCTCGCCCTGCCCTGCCCCTCTCAGGGCTTGTTATGGGTTAATAATGGGCTCTAAGTGCTTCCTTTTAGGTGTGCTGTAACAAAGCTAAGTGCTACTTTATGTGAAAACAGAGAGGATGAGTGGCATATGATGACTTGAACCAAACTCCTCATCCACGCTGGAGTGGTCTGACACACACACACACACCCACACACACACACACACACACACACACACACACACACACAGGGTAAAACATGCTAAATACAGCTTGACAAGCTGAAGCCAGTTGCACACTTTAATAGACCAACTATATTTAAATACATACAGAATGAAGGGTTAACTTGAAGTCATCCAGACTAGGCTCTCTGACCTGTTTGGTGCAGAATACGGTGTGTCTGTGCTTAAAAATATAATTTAGTCCTTGTAAAAACTAAAAAAAAGCAAGAACGTGCCTTTGGATTGTTAACAAGTATTTCTACTTTAGCCTTGCTCAATCCCCAAGTCAAAAAGAAAGCATGTTTTTTTCTGTACACTGAATGGAAATGTTAGGCTGATATGACTACAGTAGACGTAAGAGCACTGACCTCACAGCAGATCTGCCCGCTCTTGTCCAACACATCATGCGATGTAGGTGGATGATGTAAAATGTCTGGCTGAGGTGTGTTTATACAACACACTCCTTGATGCCCCCTGCTTGCCTTTGTTCTCTGCACTTACGGTTTACAGAAGAATCCGGGAACTAATCTTGATGTCTGAACAGCTAATCTGTCTGTGGTATGGTTAAGATGTGCTAGGGTGTATTTATAAGCTGCTTTACGACTCAGTTTAATGAAACTGACCGGAGTCCTAAAGATCTTACTTCAACTGTGCTCTTACTCAGAGACAGACAGCTGAGACGCCTCTGGCTGCCAAACCAGCCCAGTGGAGTATCCGCATTCAGTGTATGTGTGCCATACCTCACTTGGTTTCTCTACTCATCTTACACATACATATTCAAGCGGGATTAACTGCATTATTTACCAAATGTAGTGATAGCGCATAACATGAGAGTGAAGTAGCAGAGTTATTAATTATTTGAAAGGAATTACAGACTAAAAGTCTTGTAAAACAGACAGCTTTAGCGGTCTCTCTCAGAATAATCACACGCATCAGACGGGAGGACAGCAGTGCCACAGGGTGCCCAGATTAAGGTTTTCTGACTGGTCAGCTGGTGGGCGATTACACTGAAGGAGTAGCGCTGGATAATCCTCAGAAAGAGCTGCGCCACATTACAACCTCACTGACGAGGACAGACAGAAAGAGAGAGAGGGACAGAGTGCGAGTGTGTATATGCATGAGCATGCATGTGTGGGTTTTGTGCAAGTGTGCGTTTGCAGCCAAGTCTCAGCCTGCAACCCAAAAGATAAGCAGCAGTGATAATGCCAGCAACAGAGGACTGATTCTGGAAGAGAATCAATGCTTAACAGGCTTGGCAAAGGAACTGCCCCCCTTTCCTACCACATATCTAAATTTTTCACTGCTGCGCCATTGCAGCTTATAAGTGAAAATTGCGATTTAACCAGGAGCTACTACAACAATTTGGCAAGACCCCCTCCACAAAGTTTAAAACATTTGGTGTTTTTAAGCTGACAGATGCAAGGGCTGGTTTCACCATCTGCACAGCCAACCGCTCACTGTTCTGATTAATCCGCACTCTTTAATGATATAAACTGCAGAGCGCCGAGGCCAAGGAATAAAGACTAGGACTGTGGTTTGGGAACTACAGAAGGTTGACTAGTAGCAGATGCAAAGACTCAAGCCTGCAACTGGGAGTTTGGGTACAAAAGCATGCAATCACAAGGACACAAAAACTTGGAGAACCCCCCCCCAAAACCTCAGCTCTGTTAAACTTTATAAAACTCTCTGGTTAAATTTCTTAAAATATGATTACAAGCAAATTAGATAACTCTCTGAATCTCTGTGTTTTCAGTGCGATAACATAGTCTTATTATATTATTAGAGACTATGGTTCATTCTGTTGTGAAGCATTACGAATTAGTGGGCATTTTACTCATTTTAAATGGCACAGCCCTCCTCAGATAGATCTGGGATTGAGGCCCTTCGCAAAAGCCAGGTTTCAATGGAGACAAGGGTTTCAGACAGGCAGAGCTGGCCAACTGCAGGGACTAGTAGCAGGGCTCAGGCTGGGGGACAGAGAGGCTTGGCAGTCAGTTGTAGTACAGGGCGGGTTTGGGATGAGGACGAAGGTACAGAGAGACATAAATTATTTATCACACAACCATTACAGAGTGCGCAATAGTACATGCAGTCTTCAGACATGAACCACATTTGATTGTGTTAAAATGATCTGCACAGAAAACAGTCTATGCTTCTACAAACATGTCCACACTGTGAGACAATCAGCTAGACTGATCAGTTTTGCCCTAATTTCCAACCCTTTTCACCAGGAGGAGGTGTGGCCATGGCTCCTCCTAGTGGTTAATGGCCGTCATTAAGGCTGACTAACTAGATTTTAATCAACAAATTATCTTTACCCCAGGATATTATCTTTTAAAGCCTATTAAAATCTCACCCATAGCCACTGAAGCGCCTGAAATTTTTTTTCGCCACAAAAATATTGCCGTGGCTGCTGTGTGACTTATCCGGGTTGTTTAGCACAGAGAGTCAAAGGAAAAGTGGATTTAACTCTAATCTAATTTCACCCGTGATGCAAATCAGCTTAGGTCCTTGGATCCTGTATCCAGGCATCTCTCTTCTCCTCTGGGTAGCTTTAATAGTGCTGCACTTCAGTACAGCTGGCTCAACATTCACTATCACTACTGCTGCCAAAAAATATTCCAATCCATTCATCCGCCCCAATTTCTATGATCTGTTTAGAGTAAAAATAGATTAGCATATCACTTTGTTGATTCTATCAAAAGAACCTTCAGAAGTATGCTACCAGCTCTTTACACAGCAAATGCACAAAATCAGGCCAACCAAGTTTCTTCACAAGTTTCTTTTCAGAAAGGCAAACTGTTAAGACGTGAAAGTGAAAAATATCAAAAAGAAATCAACTGTAGTGCAACCTTGCAATGACCTCATTAACAAGGCCAATTCTTCAGCAGAATCTCACCCTTGTGTCAGTTGAAAGGACTCTCCCCTCTGCAGTGTGTGTATCAGATGAACCCACTGCAGAGACAGAGATCTTTGAACTACTGACAAGGCTAAAGGGGTGGAACCATCAATATTTTGCAGCCACTGATTCACCAATACTGCACTTCAACCAATACTCACAGAGGTGGCTGTCTGGCCAGATCCCTTTGAATGAGCACGGAGGTAGTCTACCTCCCTGTCCGTCCTTGTTTAGCTCAGTGTTTTCTAGCTGGCCTGTCTGTCTGTCTGGTGGGGTAAACACTGTCTTGCCGGGAGACAGAAATGCTGAATTAGTGATGAGCTGGAGGAGAATGGCTGCACACCTGAGCAGGGGGACAGAAGTTGACTCACCTTGTCTAAAGTGTAAAAAGAGGAAGTGAGCACAAAGCTAAAAAATGCACTACTACTGAGGAGAGAGATATGAAGGGAAAGGGTAGGTTGAGGCCACTAGGCAAGGAATATTAACAGCCAATTTACACCAATGGCCTTTAGACTCTTGTTTGTCCCCCTAAAGTGACTCAGTGGTTTCAGGCATACTGATAGAAACTCTAGAGGAAGCATGAGCACATATGATACTCATTGGAAAGGCAGGCAGCGGCACACAGGCATGAATTCAACAGACAAAAACACATTTTTCATAGACTGGCACCTTTCAATTACATCCCAAGATGGCATCATTTAGCCTCAGAAGTATGCTAGACTGTTATTATGAAGCTGGATTAATGAAACCACTTCAACATGTTGATCTGTGATAGCTTTCAGTAGAAAAGACTCTGAAGCTATTCTGCCTATTTAAAGACAAACACTAATAGACACTAAAGCACACATTGAATTCAATCTGCTCAGTCTCAAACCAACACCTCGTCCCGCTGGTTGATTCACAGCTATACTATGGATCTGTTCTTGTACTTCCTCTTACTGCTGTGGTGCTTCAGCTTTGCTGTATGGGAATCTTATCTTAACTTCCTCTTGACAAGACCTGGTCACATGAAGTCATTGTCAAATCAACTGAAATGAAATCTACCCACCTGATCAATTCAATCATCACTACTGCTGAACACATGAATATATATTTAATGTATTACACCATACATTATACAAAAATAACATTCTGGTTAAACTAAATTAGCATCAATTTGGGCATGTAACTAAAACATAACTGATGATGATGAACACTGACTTCCTGATAATCAAAATAGCCTCCTTAAAAAAGTCCAAATTTCACCCACAACGGCATGCTGCATCATTATCACACAAATAAGACTTCAAGAGAAAAGGAACTTTGATAGCTGGTGGAAGACTGAGTGCAAAGTCCGAAGCTTCCTCACTTAAGAGTCTTTGTTCTATTATTGTGTGCTTTGAAGAGTAGCAGTCTCTCGGGTGAGTGGCTGTGTGACTGCATCCTGGCTGCTATAAAAAGGCCACTCCTGCCCTGACATCGGAGAGAACAAAACAGTGCAGACACTGAGCAATGCTGCACTTAGTAGGTCTGTCTGTCTGTGTGTGCACTTCAAGCTGGGGAGGGTTACTTTTGAGATGTGCCAGCCAGGAATTGAAAATGTGTTCCATTCCAAACGCTCGCACCCTCCGTGTGTCCTTGCTCACTGCAATGGTGTGAGGAACTTGGGTCTGGGACATCAGTGGAAACTTGGAGGGTTATGCCAGAAGTTTTACCTCTATGACGCACATGTTAAATGACCTTCCACTGGAGGACACATCCGAGTGAGAACTGCAGGTAGACAGACATCAAACATCCCACCAAGTATACATCCAGAGTATACAAGCAGTTCGAGCACAGGATGTCACAAACACAGAGAGAGAGATGTAAGGGTAAACCATGTGCGGATGCTTTCTTGACTGCTTTGTAAACACTTTGTTATGTTAAGAGGCCCCATATGAATAAAATGCATAATAATTATGATGGTAATATTATGCAAGCCAACTATTAGGCATCCTGTCATCACCATTACAAGCCCATATCAGCCACTGAGAGACACTGCCTAAGGGGAGAAAGTTGGGAAGAAGGAGGCTGGCCACTGGTTACTGTTGGGCTATTTCTCCATGACTCACAGAGCAGATAACAATATTAATGTCTATCCATTGCAGAGGCAGAAACATGGGTGATTGGAGACACTGCCACACCTCTGTTTTGTAGCCGTCTTTTTTATATGTTATCCATTATTCCTGTAATACACAGTTACCTAATGACTTTGCTAATCATGTGAGAGTATATATGTTAGGGTATTAAAATATAAATCACATGAGAGTAGCTTAAAAATTTGATGTTTGCATGAGTTTAATCATATAATGACAGATGGTGACTTAAATAATTCACACAGATATCCCACTGGATCAAACTGTGCAGCTTGCTGAGTGTGTTGGAACAGTATACATTATCAGACAGAGGATGTAAGTGAGCATGTGAAACCCACTAGGTATTGTAATGTGAGCCTGTGGTGGCTGCTATAGGGAGTAAATGGGGTGGAATTGCTCCTGAACCTCCGGAGGCAATAATCACTGTTTACCAAACCAAGTTTCACACAGAAGGGCCTTGCAGGAAGGCATAACTAGTCTAACCTCAAGTCATGACCCTCAGACTGAGCACACACGACTCTTCCTCTTTTCAAAAACACTGTCTCTCCTTTGGGGATCACATGCAGCACATACATTATGCTCCAACATTTCTCAGTTATTCAGTTATCCGTCTTCTGAATAAACGGCGTTCTGTCTGTATATACACAGACAATGGACAAATTAACACGCACACTCAGTAAAATGGATGAGACATGGAAAGCTAAGGCTGTTTGGCATGGCTATTTCCGCTAACGCGTCGTTGTCAAACTAGCAAGGACTCAGCTAGCAAATCAGCAGCAACACATCAAAATAAAAAACGGGGCACCTTCATCGTCACCCACACCTCTTTTATGAACTTGGGTTTTGTCTTTACCTGAATGCTGTGTGAATATATTGATCCCTGGGTCGGGCACGTTGACTGCAGCAGCCCTGCCTGGCGGTGTCCCGGTGATACTGCCGGGTTCTCGGGGTCTCCTCCCGGCGCCGCTCCCCCGGTTCACCTTCCCTTGTTGCGGTTGGGACGCGTGGGGCTGTGGTGGCTGGAGTCCGGTCGATGTGCCTTCACCGACGCGGCCTACCTGCTGTCCCATCCTTGTAGTTTGGCGTAAGGACGTTTGGGACGAAGCGAGCAAACCCCCTGCGCACCTCTGGTTCACATTACCCCAAGCTGGAGCGGCCTGGCCCGAATAGTCTTCCTCAATCCCCTCCCCGCTCTTCTTCTCCGAGCTAACGTTGACTAGCCCGTATTAGCGCGCTTGGCTAGCCTGTTAGCTACCGTTAGCAGCTATCAGTGGAAACCCACCCACCCTGTCTTAAAGAATAAAATCGCAACCCCGGCGTGTGACAGCGATTATCTCTTTTCCGGTGATCCAGATGGTATCCGAGCAGGTATGAACGGTATCCAGCAAGTGAGATTCGTTCAAATCTTGAGCTTTTCAGAATCGTTTTGCCGTGGTCTGGCCGCTACGCGCCCCCTCTGACGCCGCCATCTTTACCGCAGAATAGAAGATGTGTTGCACAAGGCGGGGGTTCGCCGCGATCCCCTGTCACCGTGATCCTCCACCTCTCCAGCAGCAACACAAACCGGGTCCCAACAATTCCCGAGCACTGGTTCCAGCGGGCGGGGGGAGCGATTGTGGGATGTCTGATCGATAGTCCTTCAATAAATAGCAGAAAAGCTTAAAACTCCACTATCACCTATTGTTTTTCCAAGCAAGTGCAGAGTGGTGACATTAAACAATGAGTGCGTCTTATCTGAAATTCTGTGTACTATAAAACAGTAACTACATATGCCCTGTATAGGTGTGTAATTACCTTAATATAAAACTACAGAAATACAAGAAATGTCCAACTCTGCAGATGCAAGACAGCTGATGAAGAATTGTGAAATACATATTAACATAACTCTGAAGTTCAAAACATAAATACAATTCTAGTGATTTGTTCATTTAATACAGACCCTGAGATCAGTGGGCTACTTCTCTGTATTCTATCTGATCATGTACATCAACTCAAAATAAAGACTATTTAAGTACTATTTAATACGCACGTTGACCACTTTAAACAACATGCATTATATACATGTTATTATGTACGTAACATTCATAAAAGATAAAGCTAATTGAAAGAGGCGAAGATTGGCATACTTCAATTTTTATTCTTAATAGTTATTTCACTTCGATGTGTCTTCAGACCTTTGTCTAAATCCGAAAATAGAACAACATGCTGATTCATAAAATTATCACCTGACACAATGCGCTATTCAAGGCCAGAAAAAAAGATCACAATCGACACAAACATGACTAAGTAAGAAAGCAAAGCTCTGCTCCCAAAAATAAATATCTCATCTAAATAAACAGCAGTTGTACAGCTTGGTTCTTTTCACTATTATAAATAGTCGTGGATTTACTTAGTAGTACAGGGCATTCAAATATTTCTGATATTATATGTGCAAGTTGCTGGTAGTTGTGTTTGTTAATACAAAATTGGCAAAAGGCTCTCAAATTCACAGCCAAACTGAGCAGAGGAATGATCCAAAGTAAAAGCTTTTAATACAGCGCCATCTTGTGGTCATACGTTTTTGGACGTGCTGTTTTCCACTGCTGCTGGTTTTTACTTTGTATTGTGCATCTCATTATTCACAAGTGTAAATACAGTCTCTCTGCATTGAAATATGTCAGAATTGGCAACATTCACCTTGTGATTTCCTTAAAAAATACAAATGTGTAAAGATGTTATGTCAAAACCAAAAGAACTAAAAGCACACTGAGGACATAAATTCCTCTTTCCATTAGTTTGGCATAGAAATTAGTGTTTTGTAAAATCTATACTTGTATGATTTCAACAACAAAACACTGTCTTATGTAATGTACTCTAACCATATTGCTAATCAAGTGTCATCCTTACAATGTTATAACATATCTATCTAGCAGCCAGCTGCAACAGTTACAGTTGTAGTTATTCTGTCATGACTTCACCTTCACATAATGCTCAACATTGGTCATCAACAAAATAAAACATTTAGTTCATCATTTAGGTTCACAAGAAACTTTCTCCTACAATGTATGTTCAAAGCAGTTCAACTGAAAATATTAAAACCATGAAGAACACATTCAGCAGTTACAAAATATATTAACTCCGTACAGCATACTTGTTATCTCTATTTCTTTCAGTAATTAATAATCTTCATTTAGTTTTATGGAGTTCAGTGTCATGATTTTTAATGAGTGCCCAACATCCATGTGGTTTGACTGCTGGAGATGAATAGAAAGGTTATAGTTAAAGTATTATATTTGGCATTAGGAAAACAGATTAGAGTTCAAGTGTAAAGTGTCAAGTCTGTAAAAGTTGTACATTACAGTGTCCTATAAAATAATTCCCCAACTATATCAGCTTTGACTGCAAATACTGAAGTTATAATACAGGGGCGACTGTTCCTCATAGATTTATACAAAACACCAAACAGTGGCCCTTTTTCAAAATAACCTTATTGGCAGTGAAAATAAATAACATTTTATGTCGTTCTAAATAACATACTGAATGTTATTTATAATACAGTCATAATTGCAAACTTTGTTAAATATTAACTATTACTGCATATGTGAATTATGTTTGTATTAAGCTGCCATATCATTGCCACTAAAATATTAGCACAAGGAGTGGTTTCACAGCTGATCAAGGCAAAAGTGATGGCAATGCATAAATAGTACATAATAATAAAAGCGTTCACATGTGGTTTTATGTGAATCTGTAATTTTGTTGGGTTTGTTTTTAAAAACATAAAAAACACGTAAGTAAGGCATCACTTTGACTTTGCTGTTTGAGTAAATAACATTTTGGCACATATTTATTGAATCTCTTCCACACATTCATACACACTCAGTCACGGCCTTAGTGCAATCAAATAAAACAAAACAAACATGAAAGACCAGAAGTTATGAAAGTAAGACAAAGGCTGGTCAAATTTATACTGATCAGTGATGGTCCTCTGCAGTAGTCCAAACGTCAATCACAGCCTATCATCAGAGTTGGCCATCAGGCTTCTGACAGTTCCAGGAGCGAGGCTTCAGTAGCTCAAGAAACGACGACTGAAATGAAAAAAATAAATAAATAAACATCACATGAAGCTAATTTGTGTCTGTGGTTAAGGTTGAAAAAGTAAAAAACTATATTTCAACTGAATTACTGTATCTAAAAAAAAAAACAAAAAAAAAACAACAGTATTCCGGTGCTACATTTCACTTGGCTGCACAAAGGCATGCTGCAGGTGTTACCTCTTTCAGGGGGCAGTAGCGCTGGGCATACCACTCCTGGGAGTACAAACAGATAATGACTCCCTGACCCAGGAAGAGGGATGTCCACATAATTATGTTCCAGATGGGACCTTTCCTTTGGTCATGCAGAATGAAGTTGAACATCACTGTGAGAGGGCGAGAAATGAAGACGAGGGTGGAAGCATAATGAAAACATAAAATAAGAGATACATAACTTAATGTTGTGTATGGCTTAACACAAACAGAATAATAATATTTATTAGGTTTAACTGAAATTTCAAGCATGTCTGGGTGACTGATTGCTAATATGCAATAAAAGCAGAGTGGTGTGAGAATAGTGAGGAGAGCTGAGGTCTTTTTTTCTTACTTCCAAAGCACATAAAGAGGCAGAAGAGCACAGGATAAAAGAAGCCAAAGCAGATTGCAAGAATGTACTCGTGGACCACTGCAGACACTGTGAACACAAACAGCATGGCTGCTGGTCTGAAACGCTTCTGAGATATCTAGAATGACAACAGCAGAGAGATCAAACACGTCAAAACAACAGTGGCGAGCAGATTACATCTAATCCATGTTTTGTTTTTTTACATTAGCAATAACTTGGAAAATGTGTTTAATGGCTTTTCACACTGGTGTTGTAATCTTTCAATAAAAACCTCTAATAGCAAAACCACTCACCCACAGCAAATCCCTGTACACATAGTAGTACAGCCAGTCATGGACCACCACATTCCAAGTGCGATAGTAATTGGCAAAAGAGGTTGAATTCCACCAATCCTGTAATACAAATTCATTAAGTTAAGTATAAAGTACAACACAGGAACTTCATTTAAATTTTGTGGTTGCTGACAGTAGAGTTAGGCAGGCAGATATCTTTCAATATAACAGGTTATAAAGTGAAAGGTAGAAGACATACCTTGTAAAACATCCTGTCAGCAAAGCGGAGCATCTCGGCAAAAGCATTAAGCCAACAGTGCAGGAAGGCAAAGAATGCCAGAAAGAGAACCAACACTCCTGCAAATGAAAAACGACAGGAATGGTTTTCTTTGTTTACTACTGCATCCATTAACTGAGTGAGACTAATAGCTGTATAAAATGGTATTTGTTTTATTTGTTGACGCACCACAAACAAGTGGGCAATCTTACCTGGCAAGATGGAGTTAAAGACACAGAGCACCATGGCTCTCAGGTCAAACAGCTGCAGACTAATGCTGCGAAACTGAGGGATGCACAGCCGCACAAACACGTAATAGGCATAAAACAGACTGCCCAGTACCTGTGGGGTGGGAGTGGTTGAAATGGTCAGACAAAACGGGCTAATACCTGTTGCTTGCAAGTAAGGTCTGCATAAAATGTGAAAGAAGTCAGTACCTGAAGTAACTTTGTGGCAACGTAGCCCCATCTGATGACTGGGTTTCTGCATTCAGTGAGAAACAAGGTTTTACCAAACACATGAGCTACTGTAGCGGCGAAAAACAACAACGAGTGGGCCTGCTTACCTGGGGTACTTGTCTCTGTAAATGAGTGTGGGCGCAAACAGGAAGTAGAGATACTGAGAAACCTGAGGGACCACTGGGCTGGGGCCTATAGACGACAGGAGAGACTGCTTATCAACATATGGACATAAGAAAAAGGGAACAGAGTTGCTATGAGAAAGGGAGAAATTGTTTGAATTGGCAAATAAAAGAATTGTACATGGATACACAGGGGGAAAAAGGGGCATAAACATGTTGTAGTTGAAAGGTTACATACTGGTCTTGTCTTTAGCCCAGTTCAGGACTCTTGGTACATTCTCCCTGACAAAGGAGTGGGCTTTCATCATTAGACGCACCTGCAATTAGACAAATATAAAAAAAAAAAGAAAAAAAAAAAAGACAGCAGCTATTACAACTTTTTCCACAGAGTCAATTTGAGAACGGGAAGGCAAGTTTATAGTACATTTCAAATTGCATTTAAAAGTGCTTTACATGAGGCAAGAAATATGGCATAATACAACTCACTGACTGTGGATGCGGTCCCACTGAACAAACTAAAAGTGAGATACTGGTCATCTACCTGTTCCAGGATGATGATGAAGCAGGATGCAGGTGGTAAACTGTTGGTCACCACCACATACGTAGGCAGGAATCCCAGACCCAGAGCTTGGTAGAGCAGGAATACAGAGCCAAACAGCAAACTGTACAACCTGGGGTGACTATAAGACCCAGGCTGAGTCTGTGACCACAGGTGGAACAGGGTGTAGGGAACCAGCAACGCAGACAGGAACATGCAGATCCACGTGCACACCACCAAAGGGAACTGTCCAAATGCATAGACCAGCAGGTCAAAGTCCAGCACCAGTCTGATGGAAAATAGATAAATTAGAGATGAGAAACATGAAGGATCTTTCCTAGATCAAAAGTGAAAGCAATTTAAGGAATTCATAACTTCAACAAAAGCTAAACAAAAACAAGATGGTGATTTGTGAAGTTAAAAGACTTAATCATTATGGTGCAAAAATCATAAAGGAATTATACATAGCAGTCGTCTACATTACCTGCCTTCATCAATGAAATCTACCACCAGTGTACTGAGGATAAAGAGAATGAGCAGGGCAATAAACATGTGGTAGATAGTCCTGATGTGGTTCACCTCAAACAGCTCACTGTAGAAAACCAGACAGCGGGTGATTAGAATCTATATGACTACACTGATGTCAACAAACAACCTTCAAGCAGCAGAACCAGAATGACTTGCACTTTAATAAACAAATGTTGCAGCACACTTCAGGTAGCAACCTTTGCATTCCTTCCAGATCAATGCTTCAACTTACTCTAGGAGGGACCTGCGACTGACGAACTGCTTGCCCAGGCCATGAGGAGGCAGAAAAAGCCTAAAGGAAAACAGAGTAACATCAGCGACCAGCAAATCTATTTTTACAGGACGAAAAGCTTGTGAATACTGAAGTCCTGAGAGGCAAGTGAGAAAAAGAAAATTGCGGTGATCCATTTTTCATGTCTGATCTAAATAGCTTTCGCTAATGTGTTTACGACTTAAGGCAACATTATGTAGTCCTGTTATCTTAAAATAATAGCTTCTAAATATTTTTGATGGTAGACTGAATTGTAATGGGGAAACTGGCATTTCTGTCATGGCCACTCTGGACGCTTGGTATTAAACTATGTAGCATGTAGCATGCTTTACGGCACCACGTCACGGGGTGGAAGACAAATGCTGAGCTGGCCTTCTTGCGGTTGGACTAGTAATATTAGCTGGTTTGTTATGTCTTGTGTTGTTGCACCTGCTTGATGTTTAGCTGGGTTAGCAAAAGTGTCAACTCGCTACCTTCAGATCATAAAAAACATGTACAGCTGTCCTTCTTTACGACAGCGGTGCATACTGTAAGAGAATAGCACTCAGTAAATTGGGGGCGCCAAATCGCAAAAAACACCTATTCTTGCAACAAAAAAGTAAATAAGTTTTGGCAGGATGTGTTGTTGCAACACTCATTTTGGCAACAAGAGTCTGAAATGCACCACCACCCCATGTTCAAAATAAGACTATATGTTTAAAGCATTTATGTTTTCTTACAGTTGAGTTTTTATTTCTCTAAACACAATGTACATATAGTGTGTTTTAGTTAAGTAATATTACTGTCATTTCTTTTTTTTTGGCTAGAAATTTTTTATTTGGTGCTTCACCTGGAAGAAGACATGAATGCTTTTAGTCCCATTTTGAACATGGGGTTGTGGTGCACTTCAGCCCCTTGCAACTGAAATCAGACTTAGAAAATAGATGGCTTCCTTATGTGTATGACCAAGAAAGAAATGGGGAAAGTTTGTCTTATGTGTTAATCTGGAATTTAGTGCAACTTAAAACACAATTTGCTTTGATAGGGTACAGAAGTTGACAGGCAGCACCTGAGTTTGCTCCTCTCCTTGTCTGTAAGCGGAGGTGAGAAGACAGCAGGTACAGGTGCAGGCTCCAGGCTGGCCGACTCCTCAATAAGACTGTCCATGAAGTCACTAACCTGACTGTCAAACTGATGCATCAGGTCACTCTTCAAGTGCTGAGCAATAGCAAAAGACGCAAGAAGAGTTATCATTCACACTCTGCAAATACTTGTACAAATATAGAATATTTTGTATTTATGTGGCAATAATGATGTTCCTTCTGAATATGCAAAGAGGAGTGTAACAAAAAAGTGGTGTTAGAGGTGAGACGATTCATAGTTTACAGTTACACTGACATCCAGCAACCCACTGAAAACCTCAGTCATCATCAGTTGCTCTCTGTGTAAGAGCTTTAGCTAAACAGGTCGATTGTGAATGTTGAGCACATTTTCCTCGAGGTGGAATTTTAGCACATCAAGCATTTAGATGAAATACACATTTTCACATTGTGGAAACAGGCCCTTGTAGTAGAGAGTCAATTTGAAACTGAATATCTCTCATCTGTCAACACCAAGAGTTCTTTCCTGCCAACAGCAGCTCTGTGTTTGCATTATGATGACACTTTAACTGTGTAATTTACGCATCACTATCATTTTAAAACATACTGTGGGTGTGACAGACAATAGACTGCATGCATGGCTTGCATAATGTGTAATATACTCATTTAACCACCAGGAAGTCTGCAAGTACCTTTTGTAAACCGCTGTAAGGTCACTGTTTGAACATTACAAAATGTGTCATGAACTAAAAAAAATGTTCATGTTCCTCATGTTCCACAGATAGAAAACATGATACATTTGATTTCAATTTATTTATTTCTTTTCACATCAACTGTGATCCTGTTCTTTCTTTTAGTCATCTCACCACCTGCTTAACTTCACAGATAATGTATATTTTCTCCAGTCAGAACATCTTCAAGAGAGAACACACTGGATTTGCTGATAGCTCATTGAGGATTGACAGACTGAAATCAATCTAGTAGGATCTTCGTCCCCCAGTAGATTCAGTGTTTGCATGTAACAGTGGCTCTCTCTACCTCTGTGTGTTTGTTTCTCCTCTCTGTGTAAATGCTGAATTTATTATCAGCATGATGACAAAATAAACATATATCAATTGAATGGCTCCAATTTAAAAATGTTTTTCCCACTTGGAGGGTGTTCGAAGTGGCCTGTTCTAACATGCAGGTTGAGCCTTTTCTTTTTCCAAATGACTGACTTACTAACCTCTGCTTTCCTTTTCAGTTGTAGCTTTTTGCTGATCACATGTTCCACTTCAATTTTTCCTAAAATTGGAAAGAGAGCACAGAAGTCTGAGCATATGATAAAATACAAATTGTCAACATGCTGTTTTGTAATCTTAAGTAAGTTAAGTATTTCGGACACACCCAAATTGACAACAGAGTTGCCAGGATACCTTGTCTACCCAGTACAAAAGACATTCTATTACGAGACTGACATTTTTCGACAATGGCTGAAATGATTGACAGGGTGCTAATAGTTTGGTGCTGTGGATGCAGTCTGGGATATAGCATAAGTAAAATGACACCAGTCTTTAGATCCAATGTTGCAAAATCCAAAAGGAGACACACCTATGACAGCATGTAGCAAGCACAATCTAGTGTCACCCAAGCTGAGCAAATGTGACTGCTCGTGGTTAAGGTTACTATAGGTTAGTAACAGCTGTCTGATGATTCAACAGTTAATTAGATCAATCACACAGACAGAGACAATCAGCAGCAGCACTCCACCCATTTGTCAACAATTATTGTCAACATATAATATAGCAAAGAAAAACTGACTGAACTTGACATTTTAACAAAGACATAAGTTAGATTTTATTAAGGTATTTTCCCATTTTTTTCAGAAACATTTTTTGAGTGGTCAGTATTTTTATTCAAAATATACAGAGAGTTCATGTTGTCCAAGGACATGTCGAAGCGCTGGTCTACAGCCACCATTTCTCATGATCACTTCACTGACCATCACTTCTTGTCTGTGTCACTATATGGAGAGGACAACATAATGGGAGTCACTTTTTGCCATAAGCAGTATCTACCCTGTCATTCTCTATCTGGTTAGCCACACTAACTGTACCACAGGTCACATCACAGTGCTTAAGAGGGACACAGCATCCCATGACATGGTTTCAGTGACTAATACATCCAGGAAATGTACTGAAATAAAAAAGAAGGTAGAGGCTGAATCAACATGCAGCTGAAATTCCACTAGAATAAGAGGTCAATATCCTCTTATTTGGCCCTGCTGAAGAAGGAGATTTCCTTACCATTGCTGGTAATGTGGTTGTCTCCACTGCCTTGCTGGTGTTCTCCCTGGTTACATTCCCCATCCAAAGAGCTATCTAAATCAGGGACTGTGGGCAACTTATGAATGGCTCGGCAGCGAGACCGGAGGTCACTGTCGTCCCCACTCTCCATCATCCTAAAGAAACAGGTAACTTAAACTTAAAAACCAATGGCAGCATTACAAGAACGCTAAGGATACTGACAAACAAAGCAAACCCAGTTGACAATCACCCTCACATGACACGGACATGCAGCAGACAGACAGTTAGCTACCGTCAGCTGTTTTTTAAAGAGCCAGTATGACTGGCGGCGGATAAATCATAAGATAACTACACAGCTTTGAGCTAAATAGCCACCTGGCTTAGTCGTGCTTCTGTCTGGGTACACTTGAAGCGGATGATCTGGGTAACATAGTCAAATTAGCCAACTTGTTGACGTCTCTCGTTAGCTACGGACCAGGATGACAGACAAATAAGGAAATGTAAAAATGCCTACCGAATTCCTGGATACCCACTCGCTTCAACTGGCGGGTGCTTTCTTATTTAGTCGACCTCCGACGTTGCCGAGTTCAAAGTCTGATGTGTAACTCCTTTAATCACAACAACACGAGCTGCTGCAGCTGCTCACCTTCCCCAGAGGAGGCGATGAGCAGGGCAGCCGGCGCTGATTGGTCGAAAGTCTCTCCTCCTTTCTACGTCACCGGTGCTCAATGTTGACCATCTCTGTCCGCAGACTCTTAACTCATCAGTAGGCCTATACTTCACGACTTATTAAAGAAACAACCAGCTGACATCGGGCAAAAGGCGGGGTACACCCTGGACAGGTCGCCAATCCATCGCAGGGCCACACATAGACAAACAACCAGTCACACTCACACCTAAGGCCGCATGTCTTTGGACGGAGGGAGGAGAGAACCCACGCAGACACGGGGAGAACATGCACTCCACACAGAAAGGCTGTCCACTGGATCACCATGCCGCCCTTAAATATGTGTATTATATTGCATAAATGCTTACTGACGAACAGAAACAAATAGTTGTATTTAGTAACTGAGTTTATGAAAAGGAACCATGCAGGCACACTTTTCACTTTTACATGAAATACTGAATGAATTAAGATTTAGATTTTGATGCAGGAACCCTGTTCAAGACAGGACACATCATACAACGTCAGTTGATATTGTACTTTACTAGAGCATATTCCCATATTCTCCCAAAAAGCTGCAATTAATAAAATAACAAACCCTGGGGGTAGTTGGCTTTGTGGCAATTGCCTGCTTTGCCTAGTTGGTAATTCAGCTTTGTTTATAGGCTACCTTTTGTTTCACACCTATATATAAGACGGTATTTATCAAAACTCTAGGAGAAAATAAAAAAAATCTTAGCCTTTCGGATAGTAACAATAGTAACACCACACATGTAGTAGAAAACATTCAACTTAGTATAACTTGAACTTTGTAAGGTGAGAAATGAGTAAACACAGGAAAACATCTATAATCTCAGAAATGAATTTTCTATCTAGTAGGTACTGTTTATCATTACACATATAATTAATATGTCCATCTCATATGCAATATTTACACCATATGTGCTTTATACAATATAATCATAAACACCACACAGGTAAAGGTATGTTATGCAAACTGAATTGAAATATACTATCAATTGTTTTCGACCTTGTGCCCTCTAAGTAGAGCATGATGGGTCATAAATCATAAATTGAACTGGTGTTAAAATTTTAGTGTGGTAAATACAGTTGAGTGTGGTAATTACAATTAATTGGAAACACATTTATGAAAATTAGGAACAGCATTATCTAATATAATGGCAACCTTTCCAACTGAGGACACACATAACAACATATTTGCTTCCAGTGTTCTGCATGATTAAATGGGAAAAAAGCATCATGAGGGAATTTGTGAGGGAGGTGGGTTAGGGGTCTCAACATGCATTTAGTAAAAGGCAATTATATCATATTTGGACAATTCTGTATAGTCTGTTGAAAGAGACTCCATTTCAGTTGCCTGGTTACAGGCCTTTTCTGTCACAACAAGGCCACTTTGTGATATGTTCTGATGGTGGTGCACAATCAAAATAGCTAAAAGAAATGTTTCAAATGTTCCTATGGTTCCCATTAGTATGGGAACTGTCGTCCAATAATATTTTGATTTCTAGACATCCCTGAACTTGCACACTTGGGAAGTGGCTACAGTCTCCAAACAAATTGCACTTGTAATACAAAAATACTAATGTACAGTTCTGGCCCTTGTCTACAGAAGAAAATTAAGTCACACTGTAGGGCGCAAATCAATCGTACGGTACTAGTAATAGTCTTACATAGACTTGCTTTTCATTTCCTACTATGTGTGTGAAAAAACTCATCCAAGCACAACATATGAAAAACTGCATTAAACTCTGGATGATTGTGTTTTCTAACATGACATGACATAGACATATTAAGAGGACAGAATGTCCTGTATCATCAGTGGTAAACTTGACTGGTGTAAGAGCTCAACCTACACATTCTGTAATTACATTAAAAATATTGTTAAAGTTTCACATAAAAAGCAGAAATCTACATTATAACCTAAATTCTAAATTGTAACTATTTTCAGTTCAGCATCTACTGAATGGTGCAGGCAGATTCAGTAAAGACAAAACAGATGCAAATGGCTGGATTTCATTCCACATGTTCAAATTCATGCTTTTATTTTGATAGGTCAGCACATCATTCCCCTGAGAGGATGATGAGACACTGACTACATGAGTTGTGATATAAACCCTTACAATTTCATGTCAATTTCATTTAAACATTCGGCGCTACATTAACATGTAATAACAATTTCTAAAACAACAATTTCTAAAATAGCTTCATATGAAACCATTTAACAATTTTTTCAGATTCTGACAATGCGATAAATATACACAAAATACAGTACAGAGCAAATAAATCTTAACAAAATGGTTCATGTAAAATATCTAGACACCACACATCCCTGCTTTCTATATAAAACAGATATTTACACTATTTCATATTGCACAGGCACACACACACACACACACACACACACACGCACACACGCACACACACACACTACTCATAGGTCACAAGAAGCAGAGGGGTCCCAAAACAACAGTTGTCTCAGTGACAGGGGGAGATAGTGACCTCATCTCTACACCCAAATCTCTGACAGGAAGTAACTCCATATCACCACGATGTAGGTCCATGCTCCCCCGAACCATCACAACCACCTCTACCTGTAAAATGATCAGACAGGAGACATGTGTTTACTTTGTTCTTTCTAATTCTTTTATTGTAGTCTAAAATGTCTAAAAACAATGAAAATGCTTCTTTTGATTAATTAAATCTCGTTTGTTCCCATATCTAAATTACATTGGTAATTTACTTGGGAACATTCAGAGCCAATGCCGGAAGGCAGTGTCATGACTTCTGCATCTGACGCCTAATTTTGAGACTGAGTGAGGCGAGTAAAGCATGTGTGGTGTGTTTTCGTTTGGTCTGTTTGTCTCTCCTTTCCTCCCTTCTCTCCAGTTATGGAGTCCTGGGTGTGTCTGGCTGTCTGGTTTGGCAATCACACACCTGTGCCTGATCAGCCATCCCTACTGCTTCTTAAGGAGAGGCCAGACATCGATTCCCTGCCAGATTGTTAAACTGTGAACTGTAGGTTAAGCCTTAACATCTAGCGCCGTTGCCTGTGTTTGCCTGCAACTTGTCGCCTGAACTGATTCTTGTCTTCCTGTCTCCAGATAGCCTTTTCAACTTGTTCAGCCTGCCAGTCCTGAACCCACAGGGAGCCAGTCTCTTCCTGCCACTCTCCAGCCACCCACACCAGCCCCAGACCTCACCCTGCCTGCAACTCAGAAGGGAAGAACCCGTGCCCTCACTCTGCCTTTAGTTCTCTCACTCTACTGTTGAGAATAAACAAATAAATGTTTAAAGTGCTGCACCGTCTCCTCATCTGCATCTGGGAACTGGAATTATTCCTGACAGACAGTGTTTGATTTATTCATAGTTATACTACTTGACTGAATTTGTGACTTGTATTTTCTTTGGTCCCAAAAGAACTCTATGATATGACACTAATGCAACACCAGTGTGTTCTGTAGCACTAAAATTTGCATTACAATTATTTACATTTAGAGAAAGAAACAAATATTTTGGTCTTACCTCACTGCCTTTCCTGGACACTGTGGTGAGGTGTGAAATTATTTCTTTGCCAGAATCTCCAAGGAAGTGAACAATCTTATTGGCTGAATTAGTTGTGTCAGCAGTACTGGAGCTGTTTGCTATACAGCTGACAGTCATGTGCTGGAAAGATGTGTGGCTGTGTAACCGCAGAAACCTCAGCTGGACGACGTCCACACCAGCGTACTCAAACTATCAGAAACAGAAATCATTCAATTTAAATGTGAGGAAAGTATTCTGAATCAATCTCCAAATGTGTTAAAATCTTACCTTGTTTCCTCCATGTTGCTGACTAAACCACTGGACAGACATTTTCGATTTCTTCTTTTCTGGTTCCCAACCTAATTTAATCTAAAGAATAGAATATCACTGATATTTTTAAAGACACTCCTGGCACCACCTTGTTTGTGTATTTACATTAATCAAAAAAGTATTAATCTTCCCCTGGAGCTAGGGGTTGGGTAAAATAGCTTTATGTGTGCTGCTTCCTACACATGCAAACACTGGTCTCTTTAGGAGATAAAAAAAAAAAATGATGTAGGAAAATGAGGTGATCTCAACTGACCAGCAATGTTATAGGGTATGTACAGTATATAGATATGTTGTAATGTAAAACCATGGGATCAAATCATGTTGTTGTTGCAAAACAAGAGACTGAATGTTTTCTATGTTCTTTTAACTATGTTGTGGACTTCCACAAGAAAGTGAACCCATTCCTCAGACAGCACTTTGCCTGCTAATGTAAACCCTTGTAGGTGAAAATGAGTGTACCTGTGACTGTAAAGGGTCGATGCAGGTTGTTCCTCCTGCTGTGAAGTTACAGAATACCTTCACAGCATCGTAGGGGCAGCCTTGGTTGGGGTCCATGTAAAAATAACCTGAAAGATAATCGACTTGAGTGCCTGATCGTTTAGACTCATTTGGTATACAGTGTGTCGTCAGAAACAGATTTACATCACGTCATAGTGATGAGCCTATTCAGTCCCTCACCGTCATTCAGATGTGGGTGAATGAGTCCCAGCTCGTAGCAGGTGGTGGCAGGGTCGCCTTTGGTTCCCTGGGGCCAGCTGAAGGATTCCTCAGCCTCATCTCCTTCAGACCATCTCCTGGACAGCAACCTGGGCTGCTACAGAGCAATCCATCATTCAATCAGACAACCAAACATTCAGCCAACTATCAATCCTAAAACACCTCCTTGAATACAAATCATAAATTAATACAAAACAAATGAGGACATTGTGTAAAAAAGTGTATATAAGAAGAACTTACTTTTTGTTGCTCTTCCCTTTGCCTCAGAGGGCTGGTTGTCTGTCTGGATTTTGGTACATTTTTTAATTTCAGTCTTGTATAGGGTCTTGTTTGGGGTCTGTGCTCATTTCTTTGACCTGATTTCGGCTCAGGTTCTGATCTCCGTCTTTGTGTAGGCCTGTGCTTGCCTGGTGCACCTGGCTTTCCCTGCAGAACAAATGACTTCGCTTTGAGAGCATGGTACAAACCTCTCGGCAAATAAACAGTATTCACTGCAATCAAGCTTAAAATGCATGTTAAAAAAGTCTGTTACAGTTAGGATTGTGGATCAGGTCAAACATTTGTTCACTTGTATTGTGTGAGCAAAATGTCTTACTGGAGGTCCAGGTTTTCCCTTTGCTCCCTTTGGTCCTTTCCCGCCTTGGACACCTTTCATTCCCTGTAAAAACCCAACATAGTCAGGCTCTGTCTGAAGACAACTAAAGCGTAAAAACAAATCTCACTATCTGCAATCAAGGTAAAGATAGAGGCAACTAAAAGTAATGCAACTAAAATCAGCTGTGCACCAAAATGCTTCCTTTACAAACATAAAGTGAAAACTATAACTGTGATTTCAGGATGTTGACTTTTTTGATAAAACAGAACTAAAACAGCACTCTTAATCTGTAATCATATCAGGTCCAGGAAGACATGTAAAGCTGCAATGTCACAAATAAAAATCAACAAACAAAAAAAGAGAAAAAAGAAAAAAAAGAAAGAGGAATAAACAGCCTCTCACCTTCTTTCCAAGCTGGCCCTGTAACAAACACAGAACAGAAATAATGTCAGCAAAATGTTTCAGTAAACTATTTTAAAGTGTAGAATATCAAAGCAACGTACAGGAAGTCCAAGGAAACCTTTTCGCCCATGTGGACCACGAGGACCGCTATCCCCCTGTGAAAATCAGTCAACTGATTAATAACTTGCTACATGTTAAAAAGCACTGCAAAAAGAAAAGTTAAACACAACTTACCAGCTTTCCTTTTTGACCTATCTGACCTTTGAGCCCCTGCAAACCAGGATTCCCCTAAGATAAAAGTTAGAAATATAGACGAACTGAAATGATGTATTTTTTTGCATTTTAAAATTATTTCATATTTTTTTATCCAACCTTTAGCCCAGGTGGCCCGATTGGTCCCAGTATTCCTGTGTCACCTGGGAGACCCTGTCGGTGAAGATAAGAAGGACAGTTACATGATTCTCAGATAATGATAGTACGATGAACGATAGTAATTTACGTCTGATTTCTGCACGTTTGTCAGGGCTTATTATAAAATCTTGAAGTTATGCAACTGACTACTTCTAAAAGACTAAATAATATTTAACGACTTCTAAAGTACATTCAAATGACAGCTTCAGTATCAGCAGATGATGAGTAGAACATACACAGTACAGAAACATGATAAGACAAAATATCCATTAAAGCAATATGAGAAACTACAAAAAAAGCCATATGTCTTACAAAAAGTATTATATAAAACAGGTATATACTCCTGTAAATATAAAAAAAACATATTCTAAATGTTAAAAAAACATATTTGGTCTCATCCAGGTGGGGTGAGGTACTGCACTTTGTCAGGCTTTTACCTTCGGACCAGTAGTTCCAGACTCTCCCTTCTCTCCTCTCAGTCCTGGAATACCCTGTATAAAGGACCAGCGATAATATTATAAAGGTATTATGTTAAGTTTATTAGTGATCTTTTATTAACTTGTATACCTTTGGCCCCATTGGTCCAGGGGGCCCTTGCTTTCCTTTGTGTCCAGCTTTACCCTGAGAGACAAACAGGACATCATGTGAATTACATAAATGAAAAGTGATAATTTTATACAATGCTCACACTGAACATACTGTTCATATAATTATCAGTATTATCTTAAATTAAAATAAATGACATGATATTGTACCTTAAAGCCTGGTGCCCCAGTGTTTCCCATGATCCCAGGTGGTCCAAGTTTTCCCTAGAGAATTTTAATATCACAAAATTCATCTGAAGGCCAAACTAAAACAGATATTTATGAATGGGGGAAGATTCCCATGGTTTTATGGAGCAGGACTCCATATTATCCATCCATGTCTGTATTGCAGCTTACCATTTTGCCAGGCCTGCCAGTTGTTCCAGGAGCTCCTCTAAAACCCTTATCACCCTTTGGGATGAGCAGGTGAAGAACTGAATTTAATACAAAGGTTGAAAAACAGACTAAATTGCAGTATGGTACCTTTTTCTTACCGGATCACCTTCATTACCCTCAACCCCTAGTAAACCATCCAAACCGCTAAGGCCCTGAGAAAACGATCACAAGACAAGAAACCAATCGTCAAGGCATGCCTCACTGTTAAAATACAACTACAACAACAGTTTAAGTTGCTAAACTTTCTGGGTTACATGTTATTTTAATTTTTATACTTGAAATGAAGAGTCCTGTACGTATTTTATCTGTTAAAAGGGATACTTGCTGGTTTTCCAGGTCGTCCAGCAGCTCCAGGTCTACCCTGCGGGCCTTCAGCTCCCTACAAAACAGACGTTATTAGATGAGCACAGACTAAGACTATGAGGCCCAGAGATAAATTTGGATTGGGTGATTTAATCCTACCTTTAATTCTAATTAAATTTCATCAGGAATCAAAGACAGTGATCAGGATTGTTTGCATTAAGTGATGTGAAGTGCATTACATAAGTAAAAAGTGTGATATACATTGTGTGTGTGATAAGACGCATGCCTTTGGTGTGACCGTGACTGACATAAACAGCTATTGTAAATCGCTTTGGCTAAAAGTGTCAGCTAAATGAATAAATGTAAATGTAAAGATTAACTCACAGACCACAAAGACGTAGATATTAACTCAAAGAAAACAGAGAGGCAGAGATTAACTCAAAAAAACACAGAGAGGTAGAGATTAAATCAAAGACCACACATTTGTCTTGGGTTTTCTGGATCAGACAACCATATCTGATGAATTTTTTTTATTTCAGATTAAAATAAAACTCACAGTTTTTCCAGTAGCTCCTTTATCGCCTTTCCTTCCAGGCTGGGCTCTTTTCCCCTTTATAAAGACATCTCCATTATGACAACTGTTTTATTTTTTCTGTTTCAGATTTTCATCTGAGCTGAGCACTGGCTTCCTCTTACCTTTGGCCCGTGTATTCCTTTAGTTCCTGGAAGACCGGGAGGACCAGCAGGTCCACGTTGACCTTTAGCACCTGCAGTGCCAATGAACCCTATCTTCCCCAAAGTCCCCTTAAAAATACAGTCACACACATAAATGATACTATAATATGACCTCCATTTACTGAAGATTCAGATTTCTGAAACTGATAAAACACCAGAACACTCAATAACACTGCATGGTCTAATTACAAAGGTTGAGCATTGCAAACCTGATCCTTGTGAGCTCAAATATGCTCTTACCATTGTGCCTCTTGTTCCAGGTTCTCCTTTTGCACCCTTTTGACCTCTAATGCCCTGGAGATTACAGACGGTTACATCACATTAATGATGGCCACAGGCAGGGTTGAACAATTAATCAAAGCATTATCGAAATCGCACTGTGGCCAAGTTCAATGTCCAAATCGCAAGAGTTGCAATTTTTCGGTAAATGCCCCGGCCTACAAATCATACTCTCCAGACGTGAGGAAACCTGCTTGTTTAGTACAGACCCCAGGAAAAGTTAAAAAATCATAACTTTTATATATTTTTTGCAATGAAAATGAATTTCAACATTTTACCATTCCCACTAAAATGGCGACTCAGGTCCTGTGGTCGTTCAGCACTACCTGTTGAGAATACTTCTTAAGGGGCTTTGTTGATGTAACAAGGTAAGACAGGTCTAGCTTAGAGTAATTTAACTGATCCCATAAGTGTTTTCTGAACTTCTAGCTCTAGGTATTTCTCACATATACTTGTCCTTGTCAGGAAGACAACAATAGACTGATTAGGTAGAGATAGTAGTTCATGCGTCAGGCTAGCAGATAGCGGTGTTCTCTGGTAATCATACAAGGTTGAGTCCTACTAGAATGTTACAAGAACTCACTGGCTCCACAGATTAGAGTACAACTTACGGACTTTAGGAGATTCCAATATGATGTAGCACTGAAGTCTAAACATCAGATAGAGTTGTTGTTTTAGGTTAAGGCCAGCTAAAATGACCTAAAGGGAAAACCTACAGGCACTAGGGGGAAGACAGAAACATAAAAGGGACCAAAAGATGTTATCCTTCAGATTTGGTGTTGGCATTGCTTGTGTTCACATGTTGAATGCTGATACTCTTTCTCCTTGGCCAAGTCTCATTAAACACTGCTGTGCAAAACTTCATACTTCACTTCAAAAATCAGTCTCCAAAAATCTTCTTTCTCACACCTGACAGCTGGCTCACAATAATTCTTCAACACTACCCACAAGGTGCAACACATAATGAAAGCCCACCGTGTCTCCTTTGATGCCTGGAAGACCGAGCTTGCCATTCTCACCATGACTACCCTAAGTCGCACAAACACACAACAGAGACAGCATTACATTTATTATGAGAACCACTACAGCTGGACAGGTCACACTTTGAGCATTTCACAGCCATCAGAATGAATAAATGGTACATTACACCTTTGGTCCAGGGATTCCACTTTTGCCCTCCACACCTCTCTCGCCTGGCAGACCCTGAAAAAACACATTAATACATGTTTTATAACCAATTATGTGAAGAAATTGTTAAAAATATGAAACATTAATCAAACAATAAACAGGATCATGCATTAAGTTAAGTCATATTTGTTTTGTATGGCAACCTTGATGGGCTTCACCCACCAATTAATGAAAAGCTGTTTTATGCACAGTCTGTGCAATCTTATTGTAGAAAATCTTAAATTGAAGCATAACTACACACAAACTGAGAAACTGCTTTTGCTGCCATCTAGTGGTTTAATTTTCAACATGGCGCACGCCACACTTGTACTAAAATGTTCAACTACAGATCAGGGTGGCCTGGATGTGACTAGGTTGAAACTTTTAGCTCATAAAAGTCAACACAGCTATTCTATTTTATTTTTGATTTTATAATAAACATTTTGTGTGGAGTTATACTGAATATATATTGAATAGTGTGTGGTACACATGTTATTGCCACATTAAACACATACTGGTGCTGATGGTCCAATTTGTCCGGTGGGACCTATACTGCCAGGGGGACCCTGTATTGAGGAGGCATGAAACGTACATTTAAATCTCATGTCATATTGAAACAATAATACTGCAATTCTCTGAATCACAAATAAAAAAAGAATAAAAAATATATATTTTAGTAACCATGACACAAAAAAGGCAAGTTGCAGAACATGAAGCTCATCATGATTGGTATTAGTCATCATCATACAGCATTTTTGACATAACTGAAAATCCAACTGTGTGACTACTACTACTAACAGTGTGTCCCTGGAGCCCCTTCTGGCCTTTGGTCCCTGCTACCCCAGTGTTGCCCCCTGGTCCAAACTGTCCAGGCATGCCTGAAGAACCTTTGGTGCCTGGTTCACCCTGTGAAAGCATCGTTATTATCATCATAAATTGCAGAGCCAAACTCTAAACCAAACTTTCACCATTCATTTAGGAGGCTTTGACCACAACATCAATTCTCAGGTCAAGTCCAACATTACTTTTGACCAACTAAAATTACTCACTTTGAGCCCTGGGACTCCAAGTGCTCCTCTGTCACCTGGTGCACCCCTGTATCCCTGCAAAATAGGATTGATGGTGAAGACAGAGCAGAGGGGACACTCCGTCTTGTTCTGTCTGATTTGAAGACACATTTATTAACAGTCTGGAAGTTGTAAGAATGCAAATGGCATTGCCTTGCATCATTAATCTCACACTGTATGAAATTGAGAGGGGTTATAATATTCTAGTAACCCTTTACTTTAGAAATAACTCCTACTTACCTGTTTACCTTGTGGCCCCTTTGCTCCCTGTGGCCCTTGGTTGCCTCTGTTTCCTTCACCTCCCTTTGGTCCTTTCTGTCCAGGAGGCCCAGTGTTCCCCTTGTCACCCTGAAATATGAGTAAAACAAATGGTTTTCAAGTTTGATTGACACATTTATGTTCCATCTACATGCAGGGCTATGAAGACCGTGTAAGACATTTTATCCACTGTTTAAAAAAATAAAATGAAACATATACATATTGACATTTACTCACTGATATGCCTCTTTGTCCAGTTGGCCCCTCAGGTCCCCTCAGTCCAACTGGACCCTAAAACACAAAAGCACTGGGTTACTTGTACACATGATCAAGTATACATACAGCTGACTTTTCACACAGTCAAATCGATAGCTTTCGTAGGCCTCTAATCCTGTGTTTTTAGAAAATCTGACATTTTAGAGCCTTTGCATTCAGTTAAATAAAAAAAGATAGAAATCAGATCTGTGACAAACACATTCTAATCAATCTACCTCCTCACCATCGAGACCAGCAAGTCCCTCCTGCCCCAAAGCTCCTGTGGATCCCTGAAAAGAACACATGTAGAGACATGTCTTGCACAGACCACTCCATCACTACACTACTCTTGTATACAGCATTTTGTGGCGCATTTAAACAACAAATTACAGATACCTGAAGCATGTTCAATGCAGATCAGTAAAAGAAAAGATTTACCTTATCTCCTTTGACACCACCTAATCCAGTTGGTCCTTGAGGTCCATCTTTACCCTAAATGAAAGGGAGAGAACAAGCAACGATTGAACAAAAAAAAAGATTGATGCACTGAACATTCCAGACTTACAACCTACTCAGTGCCCTGAAGGAAGACAGGATGCTTGTGCACAATAAACTCATCTTAGTGAACTTGGTACAGTAAGTTTTGTGTAGCTTAAAATGTATGTTAATTTGTATTTACAAATAATCATATGTAACCTTTATCATATGCAAAATACTGCACAATCAACTGTACTATTAGTGTTCAACTCCACAGGCAGACGGTGTTGCATTACTGTTGAACTAGTTTTCATTTCTCTCTAGCGAGTTCATGCATGAATTTAGGCTACAGTGTAGTGCAGCAGTACTGACTTGGAGCAACAACATGTAATTGGTCAAAAACAAAATTCCTCAGCGTTCAGGACCTGAAGTTTGTACCTCTAAAACACTTACTAATAGAATAAAAATAAACTTACTGGGTAACCTGCAACTCCAATGGGGCCAATTGGACCTTGTGACCCCTGGTCACCTGGAGGGCCACGAGGCCCAACCTCACCCCATGGTCCAATGTTACCCTGGACACCCTGGCAGGAAAAGAATATATATTCAGGAAAACAACATAAATAACTTTTGTGTATCAAGACAAATGTATGTATATTTTTTTTAAATATCATTCACAATTGTCATGAAGGAAGAAGTTAAGGACTGGATTAACGGATGGATGTATTTGTTTGGAAAGAATTAATCATCTTACAAGAGGTCCTCTGTATCCCTGTGGTCCAGGCATACCCATCTCACCCTGAAAGACAGCAAGACATGATGTTAGTCATAGTGACATTATGACATAAAGCAGCACTGGTGCAAAATGAACTGCAGAATTGAACATAATAACAGAAAATAATTCACACACTGGGCGGCCTTGTGCCCCCCTTGGTCCCTCCTCACCTCTCTTCCCCTTCACAAAAAATATAACAAGGAGAACACAACATTAAACTGCAAAATGTATACCATGAGAGTGTAACCAAGTGAACACATATCTCCACACATTACAGCTTACAACACAGACTGACATACATATATATATATATATTAATTGACAACCATGAAGCGTTGAATTAACAGATACCTTTAAGCCTTCACTTCCTGGTAGCCCTGCTGGGCCATCTTTACCTTTAACCCCCTAAAGGAAACCAACCCTTCATTAATCTCAACATCATCATGGCTACAATCAAAATATCAAAAACTTGCAGTTCATTATCATCTAGTATCACATCTTTTCTCAGCAATCTCAACCAGTTTTACTGTGTTGTGGCACCACAAGAGTTTGCACTGTAATATCCTGAAATGCCAGATGGTGATTTTGTAACTTGCTCTTTCTCCAGGCTTTCCAGATGTCCCCTTCTTTCCTCTGCCGCCAGCTTCTCCCTGTTGATTGACACATATATATAGCTATCTAAAGAAACATCTTCTATCAGCAGCACATGCACACAAAATTTGCACCAACTACATGTGAATGTACATATAAATTTTACCTTCTTGCCACCCTGAAACTCCTCCCATTTACTCTTGAAGCTGGGGTAGGTATGTTATTTCAGAGGCATTTTTGTTATATTTTGAAATTATCTTTACATTCTGACAGCAATCAATTAATCAAACGCTTTGACACAAAAATGAAAAAACTCTGGCATCTGTGGCTGTGGCAGGACTGTAATAATCATAGCCAATCAGTTCATTCGGTCGAATGAAATTAAGTGGCTGGCCAACCTGCCTGCCTACCTCTGTGCACTCACTGCACATGAAAATGTGTTTTGGGGGAGTTACTCTGGAGGGAGGCCTGAAGGGAGCAGGTGGGATATGATTGTTAGTTTTTCCAACGTTGCCTACCACAGCTTTAACAGAAAGATCTTTAGTTTGATTAAATAAGAGTTAAAAAAAAAGAAATCTAAAACAAAGGCGAATAACACTCACACTTTTCCCTACAGGTCCTTGGAAGCCAGGGGCTCCTGTCTTCCCAGGTAATCCCTGTGTAAAATATTTAGTAGAGTATCAGTTATCCATTTGTGACACTGTAAGGCCATTTACTAAACTGTTTATTATAAAGGGGTAAACTCACTTTTGGACCAGGAGGTCCAGTGTCCCCATTCATTCCATTTGCACCAATGGATCCCTGACAGAAAGATGATATTAGTTTGTCACAGTCTTTCCCAGTCCTGGTTACCCTTTTAATAGCCCCATAGGAAAGTAATTTCTAAGCAATATCTACTATTGACTTAAAAAAGAGAACACCAAATTGAAACTTCTTGGATATGTATTGCAGCTGGCTGATTGCGCTTCCTAATTATGGTCTACTATACAATTACAATACTATACAGTTTGTGCTGTGTTTCTCCATGAATACCACTACCATGACAAAGAAAATCAAAAACACATTTGACACTCTATCCACGGATGTGGAAAAATCAGTCCAGCATAAACAACATTTAGTCGAGAGGCCTTTATTGTCTGGAGGCCATGAAGAAACATAAACATGGAATTTATGAACTCTATGAGGTGACGTGGTTGGACAAACTCAAATGAATGTAAATGTATTGTTGGTTGGTCTTACCATGGCTCCTAGAGGTCCATCCTGTCCCCTGTTACCTAAATGACCTTGAAATCCCTAAGATGGGACACAGATATCGTGAGATCTTTTGGCAGTTGTTGGGGTGTTGCTCTTGTGGAATTCTAAAATTCTATTTATTTCAACTGGAGTGAAAGGTTACATGACATTCAAATATCAAAAATATTATAATCCTTCAAATATTTAAATAAAAACACTAACTTGACAATATTTGCCATTATTTGTGTAATTCTGATCACCTTTAGGCCTTTAGGTCCACTCATTCCTAGGACTCCAGGCATTCCCTGCACAAAATATTTACACATATAAACACATTCCCTTATTAACATCTGTATTAGCAGCAAATTCTCCTAAATCCTAAATTGCATGAACATATTCATTTTTGATAGACTAAAATGATGGAGTTACAAATAGACTTATAAATGGGAAATTAATGTTTGAAATAAGCTTGTCAGGTCATTATGAACTGACAATATTTTTTAAAGTCTACAATGTACAGATATGATTGCAAAGATATATAACAGCTTTGAAAGAATGTTAACCTGTTAATGAAATCATGCATATTTTTTAAGTATTGATTAGTAAAAGTAATGATATCTTTGGTCACATAAAGACAGAAAAAAAAGTATAGCCACATAGGAACCTTAATACCAGGTTCTCCTTCACGTCCCCTCTCTCCAGATTTTCCCATCTCTCCCTGTAAGCAGAAAACACAGCCACTTCAGCAGTATGGATTTAGCACAATGATCAGCATATACAATAAACTCAGTGTCCACTCACTCATACTCACAATTGGACCAGGCAATCCAGAAAATCCTGCTCGACCTACTCGACCCTTTTAAAGGAAAAATTACCACTTTATTAATATCCAGTCCAGGAGTTTCCACTCAAGGTGTAATGCTAATTTCATTGGCAATATTCACAAATTGAAATAATAAAAGTTAATTGACTGTAAAAATCTGAAAATATTGAGAAATATTGTCGCAATTGCCCTGAGTCCAAAGTGACACCGTCACAATGCTTGTTTTGTCAGTCCAAACCTCAAAAATATTAAAAATACATCAAAAGTATCAAAAGCAAAAACAGCAAATCTTTATATTTGTGAAGCTGGAACCATCAAATGGTTTTACATGAAAAATGTCTTAAACCATCAAAATAGTTGTCAATTAAATTTCTGTCAATCAGCGAATGTAGGATTTTCTAAACTCTTCATATGTTTTGTGTGTCAAAATCTGACTTTGTAAAGTAACTAACTGAAGCTGTCAGATAAATGTAGTGAAGTAAAAAGTACAATTTCTCCCTCCGGAGTCTAAGTAGAAGTGGAATGAAAAGTACAAATACCTCAAATAATTTGTACTTAAGTACAGTACTTGAGTAAATGTACTTAGTTACTGTCCACCACTGTAAAAGTGACACATGGCACCAACTCAGATGCAGTCACTAAAAGAAGGGTATACTGCCACCTGTGGTGAATTACATGTATCATCAGTATTTTGTTTTTGATATTTTGATTGTAGCCATGTGTATATTTGTAACTGCACTGGACTACGTTTCTACAAAATGTTGCATATATAAAATATGACAAGGACAACAAGTTTCTTATATTTTATTTTTGGTGCCAAGTTGTAGCTGTCGGACATAACAATAATCCCCTCATACAAATATTAAAATAAAGAAATGTTTTGGTCTTTTATCAATTTTCCACTTATTCCACATTAATTATATTATTCAGCATCCATCTTGGTCCTACCTTGTCGCCTCGAGGCCCAGGAACTCCGTGAATACCATTTGGTCCTCTGTCTCCCTACAAAACACACATGCACAATTTCACAAACATTTATTTTTCAGTAGAAAAAACAAACACAAATCTAGATTCTTCCAACTTTCTGAAAACCCACCTTTAGTCCATCTTTTCCCTGCTTTCCTTGCTCCCCCAAGATGCCATCAAACCCCTACAATGATGAAGGTAGGTATAGAACCAAACCTGATTATTACAGTCGCTATAGCATTGTTTGTGAACATGTCTCGATTCATTAAGTTTATTTCACTCACACTGGGTCCGGGAGTTCCTGGTGGCCCTGTTGGTCCTTCAAGTCCCTCAAGTCCTCGAGGGCCTTGACGCCCTTTAAATCCTTGTTTACCTGGAGGTCCTGGAGGTCCCTGTGCACAAACACAACAAGTAGCGACTGATCTGGTCAATTAACTGATCAATAATCAACTGAACAAACAGACAGGAAAGATCAAACTCACCAGGTCTCCTTTAAACCCTGGGTCACCATTCTCACCTCGCTTGGCTTTAGCCCCCTGGTAGACAAAAGTGCACACACACACACACACACACACCTGCACATTTAGCACTATAGCCTACAGCTTGATACGGTTAAGAAAATTATATATTGCCATACATTATAACTGAACATATTAGCTGCAGTCAATATTGAAATTGCTTTAAGTAATCTTACAGGATCACCTGAGGGTCCAGGCTTGCCTGGATTCCCATTGGCTCCCTGAAATGAGAACGACAAACCTTATACTGATGTTCCAACATGACAAACTTGCTGCAGTACATCTGAGTATATATCTTCTCCGGTGATTAATGTTGCTTTGCAGAGGGTTTGTCATTGTTGTCTTACATTAAGTCCAGGTGGTCCAGGTTCCCCTATTTCCCCTTCATCTCCTGGATCACCCTGTTGAAACACACAAAGGGCAGATGAAAGAGTGATTTCACAATGATAGCTGCACTCTACTGCTGCGTTTACAACTTTTGCTTGTGGTTGTTTGTCCTTAAAGTGTACTCACAGGGCCACCTTTAGGACCCGGAGGTCCATCTGGTCCTGGGCTTCCCTGCAAGGAAAAAAGTTATTTTATCATAACGCTTTGTCTTCATACTGAGAAGTATGACTGCTGTATATGGAGAACGTTTCACAAAGAGACAACCACTGGTTTGTAAAAAGAAATATTGTATGAAAGTAAGGCATGTTATTGGTCACAATTAACAATTAACTTTACCACATTGTCTCATGGCCTACACATGACCAAACTACCAAGTCAAATCCCCAGTTGTAAATACAAGGACAGACCAATTAATTGGTCGGCTGATTAATGGTGAGATTATCTGGCATTTCGAGATGATCAGCATTGGCTGATAATTGCCCTCTCAAGGCCGCTATATCATCCTAAACGACAGAAAATCTAATCTAAAATCATTACTGACTACCAATAACTGTATAGTGTTATACTATAGAGAATAATGCAGTTGAATCACTTGTGACAAACTATACCCCACTCTCCCTTAAACACCAGTCATGTTCAGAAACCTACAGCATAACCCAATGTATTTTTCTATTTTGTTAATTAATAAAAAATTATATCTAAAACAACACGTTACTGGCTAAGATAACCATGTGTAATAGATTGTATTCTGCATGGAATAATGGAATTACAAACCACAAACCAAGTTACAATAACACACTGATTCTGTTTCTGACTCTGACCAAACTGATTCTATAATGAAACGCTTAAAAAGGTTTTGTTATACCTGGGGGCCCCGGACACCAGGAAACCCAACTGCTCCATCAGGACCAGGCTCTGCCTGAAGCAATAGATGTATTTACAGGTTAGATATTTGTTCTGTCATTATTTGATCTCTGTGAGAAAGAGTACATCTCTACGTGTCTTGTCACCTGTGGTCCAGCTACTCCTCTGGCGCCCAGATCACCCTGATGACCCTGATAGCATAAAATATTGTTTCACAAATATCTTTTTATTAATCAATTTGGATTACAACTTGATCGACTAGTCATTCACTTACTGGAGGTCCTTTAACTCCTAAGACACCTTTTACCCCTCTGGGGCCCATTTTGCCCTGAACAGAAGACATATTAATAAATCCACCTCTTACTTTAATGGTATCTCAATATTTAATCCAACATCCTCATTTTATGAAGACTTTATAGTATATTGTGGTAGAAAACTTACAGGTGGGCCCGGTGGTCCACTAAAGCCTGGAGATCCAATCTCTCCCTGAAAATAATCAGCAGGGTGTTAAACAAGAAAATGGAGTATATTTATATAATTATTATTTTTTATGGATTATTGTCCCACATTGAGCTGCCTGACACTGACCGGAGGTCCTGGTGGTCCTGGAAACCCAGAAGGACCCCTGGCTCCAGGCAGGCCCTGTAAACATGGGACAGTCCAGATGTAGATGTAGAAATTCACTTTACATAAATGTGGTGAAAATGATCACTTTAACAACCATCAAGCACAGTGAAAAGATCTTGTGTATTTTAAATTGTACTTTATAATAAATTTATAATGAGAAGCAACAACAGGGGCTGTAAACAGTCAAGTCATCGGTACTTACTATGTAGCCAGGGACACCAACAATGCCTCTGACTCCTTTATTTCCCTGGTTACAAAAAGGAAAATTTGATTCCCATGTTACAGCCATCTACTCCTAAAAAATATGTATGTAGTGGATGCTGAATCTGACCTTGTATCCTTTTTGTCCTCTGTTTCCCTGTGGTCCAACATCCCCTTGATAACCCTAAAGACAGAGTGAAGTGGTTTAACAAATAACTATAAATGAAAATGCTTGTGTCTGACAATAAAGTGCCATCTTTACAAAAGAATTGGGATTTGTGCAGATAGCCAACACTTCTGTAATACCCACTGCTAACAATCTGACACATGAATATGAGCAGCTAAAATAGTGTCCGGTAGCTACAAAAAATAAAAAGCCAAACTCAAAAAAAAGAGAGATGGATAGATAGATAGATTCAGATAGACAGACTTGGGCTTCCATAATTTAAATTCCCATAACATTAGAAGTCCAGGCCACTCTTACCCACTCACCCAGCTCCCCTTTGCTGCCTTTCTCCCCTCTGTAGCCTTGAGGACCCTATGCGAAACAAAGTGAATTCATCAAGCTGCAACAGGACTGAACTTATGGGTGGAATATACATATCAAAGAGTATTAAGGAGCTGAAAATACACACAATTTTACATACACACATATTTACCTGTTCTCCAGGTAAGCCTGGAGGGCCTGGATCAGGGTACTGTCCTGGGGTCCCGTCTCTTCCTGGTCGGCCCTGGGGACCCGGCATACCTTGTGGTCCAGGACTGCCCTGAAGTACAACACAACATGTAATGTAGTTTGCCCGGTGTCTGAACTTTTACAGCAAAAAAGCAGATAATAATTTGATATCTTTTCTTCTTTATTTCACAAATCAGTAATTAAGTAGTTTATTTAGGTTTATTGTACCATATTCTGATCCATTGCTGTTTTATTGTATCGTGAGTGTACACTGAGTAGCAGTATGTTGTTGGGTCATTGGAGCAGACGTGGTAGTGAAAATGGCTGTCTGCTATATGTCATGTCCGTCTTTTACTCCACTTCCACTTATTGTTTATATATACTCATTTAGCTGACGCTTTTATCCAAAGCAACTTACAATTACTATTTATGTCAGAGGTCGCTCAGAGCAACTAAGGGTTAAGTGTCTTGCTGAGGTGGAAGGGTCACAATGGGAATTGAACCCGGGGCTCTCACACCAAAGGCATGTGTCTTATCCAATGCACCATCACCACCCCAGTAAACCCCATAGTAAACCCTCAAAACCAGTAAGTACACCCTAGCTTCCACTCAGAAGCCACATAATTACCACCTAACATATCCGGGCGATATTCCAGCATAGGAACAGCTTTGAACACCAGTCTGAACCAGTCACCATAACAATTACTTCCACCGTGATAACTATCTTATCACACCTTTTCACCTATCACTCCTAACACCTAACACCCTAGCACTGTAGCAACAACCTGGAGATGTTTGCTTAGTCAGCAGAACAGTAAGCATACATTTCATTGACAAAATTACACCATCACAACCTGTCTCTGTAACTCCATGTTGTTCTACATGAATCAGTCAACTCAGTTCGTTATCAATCAAAGTCATCATTATGATTTCAGTGTGGAGTGTTTGTCACAAGCAGTGCAGAGACTGTAATAATGTAGTGTGCATGGAACTTAACATTAAAGCATTAAAGTGTGTGATGAGCCCATAAACCAGCCAAGCCTCTCTGTGGACTTTGATAAGATGCAAATAAATTAGAGATACCTACGATTTTTCCTTGAACTCCTTTTCGACCTTGCTTCCCAGTAATTCCAGGTGGCCCCTGAAATAACAAAATTAGGACAGAACAGGAGTCCTTAAACAACATCTTTATGTTTGGTATAGTCATGGTATGATACAGTTTAAACCTAGGTTCCTGTTTGCCTTTTCAAGTTATCTTTAACACTTCTGTGGACTTACAATTGGTCCGTCATCTCCAGGTAGTCCTGGAGGCCCTGGAGTCCCCTTATTTTTCTGAAGATAAAAAACAACAAAGTCTTATGACTCAGTCACAACAAGTCCTGACAAGTTCATTTATTTATTCATTTATTTATTTTATTTTTTTTTTGTTTTTACAGTGGACTGTATTTACACTGTAAATAAAGTAATAATACTATATGTTGCTGGAGTGGACAGGATTTTGGCTCAGTGGATTTCAACTAAGCAGTGAAAGAAAAAAATTTCAAATGCATATATTTCAACAAACACCTACCGGCCAGGAAGAAATCAGCTTTTTATAGATCTTCTTTTTCTGTGAGAAAATAACAGAGAAAATATAAATTTTATATTGTAAACCTACTTCTCTCAAAAATGATTCTTACATAGACTTGAATTAAATATAACACATTCAGAACAATAACCAAAGCATGAGAAATGTCAGCAAGAAACATTGACTCTGTTGTAAAATACAGATCTAAACTGGGAAATTTGCTATAATAATGTTATGTGGCTGCGATGGATTGGCGACCTGTCCAGGGTGTACCCCGCCTTTCGCCCGATGTCAGCTGGGAATGGCTCCAGCCCCCAGCGACCCTGTACGCAGGATAAGCGGTTGACCATGGATGGATGGATGAATGTTATGTGGTTTGCGATATATTAAATACATAGAGGTGACAAAAGTCAAACATACAAAGCATGTGTGACAATGTGCTAGTATGATTTTTTAATATTTCTACTGTTTGTGTTTTCAGTCATTTTGGAATAGCTAGTATATTGGCTTAATATTACTTACATAGATTAATTTCCACATTCATACATTCAACATAAATTCAAGTGTGAAGCACCAAAGGCAAGTGGTTACTGGCGAGTGGTTACTGGTGCAGAACAACAACACAACAGCAGTTTACCTTGAAAGCCTCCCACTCTTCTTCAGAGGTTTTAAATACAACAATGGCAGGCATCCCTGGAGGACCAATGGGGCCTCTATATCCTGTCCGCCCGGTCCTGCCCATGACGCCTTGATAACCCTGAGAGGACAGAAAACAATATGTCTCTTTGATGTGGAAAACAGGATGAGTTTTATTCTTTACACTTGTTAAAGCACTTTGTAACTTGTTTTTGAAAAGTGCTCTACAAATAAGGATTATTATTATTATTATAGTTTATATTGCATTGTCTACATTTTGATCAGCGCTGTTTTTCGTCCAAAATTGACAATTCAAGGCTGCATTTAGCCATTTTTGACCACAACGGTGCAGAAGAACTCCACAAAAAGCTGATAAAAACAGCCCTGAGCTACAAACTGCCTATCAAACAGCTTGGGGCTGATGTTGTGTCATTCAGCTTCAATATAGATTAAGTTAATAGTTTTAGTTTTAATAGTTAAGATTTTAAACACGTGTCAACTGGGAATAAATCTTAAATCTGATTGTGGTATCCTCAGAAACTTGAACTGTAGGGGTCTAAACCAATTTGCCCTCTCTTGCAGAAATCACTTGTATCTGAGGTTTAATGAGAGTTGTTAATCATCTGACAAAACAAAGAGGCCAATTTAAATAAAACATAAATTAACAGAAGTAATTTATATAACAACAGGACCCATTGTTTTATTTGATTTCAGTAAAGTGGACCATTCAACAGTTTTACCGGGGCTCATGTATATTGATTAGTGAAACTGCATATAAGGATATGGAGACAGATTTTAAAGTTATATTTAGTATTTTATATTTAGGGGAATTAAGAATACAGTCTTAATGTGTATTAAAATTTATGGATCACACTATTAATTGATTTTGTGAAAGTTGCCTATAAATAAAATGCAGAATATGATGCACCTCTTGAAATGCAAGACTAGGCTAAATGGGTCATAATTATATTACCACTAATAAAACTTTTAATTAATTTAATACTTGACATATAAATGAATAAGTGAATTAAACTCAATTCAACTTTATTTATATTGGGCCAATTCATAACAGCAGGTCTAGACCATGGTCTTTGTAATTTATGAATACGTTTAAGAGATTAAATACATAAATATCAAATGAAAAATAAAAAAATGCATTTTCCTAAATTAAATTAAAAAGTAGCCTTTCAACTGTGGTTTGTTTTCACAGAGTTCCCATTGAATGTAGCACACAGCTGCAAGTTAAACAGTCCATGTATAAACCCCTTAAAGTAAACCCCTTAAGTTTGACTTACCCTGTTAACTTCAGCTAAAGCTAGTCCATTACTATTATACTACTATAACTATTTTACCATTTCTACATTGCCTTTAACTAACATCAACTATTTTAACAGTTAATCCATTCATTTTAGCCTTCTATGTCATCCTTTCACACTTTACTTTTAGGCTTATTTCAACTGTTTATCCATTATTTTAAGCTAACTGTTTTAACCATTTGTACATGACCTGTAGCTAACTATTTGAAATGTTAATATATTACTTTTAACTATCTATTTCAACCATATATATATATCACTTTTAGCTAACTGTTTCAACTTCTCTGCTTGCTTGCTAGTCTCAGGTGCTGTAGGATATTCTATATCAGGATGTATTTTTAAATTCAAATAGTCATTTAATTTTTTTTTCAAATTTGTTGAGCTGCTCCATGTTTTATCCATGTACCTGTAAATCAAAAGCAGTTTCAAGCTGCATAGGACGGTTGGGCTGTAGGTTTGTTAGCACTATGAGAAATCTTTTCAAATAGCACTCATTTGATTCAATGTTTATACAAAAAAATGATCCTGATTCAGGTTTAATTGAATACATACTTTATCTCCTTTAGGCCCTGGTGGTCCTGTTAGCCCAGGTGGGCCCTGCAACCCCTAAAGAAAGAGTAAGGTGAAACAGTTAGATCTGGATAATCATCGCTACAAAAAAATAAATGAACCATAATGAATTAAGATTTACTGGGGTGGGACACATTATTTAGTTTTTACAACTACATTAAGCCCTATACAGAATACAGAGAACCAATAGAAATGTAGATATACCACATTATTATGTCCAAAATCTCATTAATCTAATGTTTGTTTTTTGTGATAATGGGTAAGGTTAAGGGTTAGGAGAGTTTGTGAATGAAAACACTGAGTCTTTAGTCTGAGATCCCAAAAGCCTGATTTCACAGTTCAGGGTTACAGTACCACTGTTTAGCCAGGGGAGGGAGATGATGGCTTTTACAGGAGAGACTAACCTCTCACTTCAACCAAACACACACTTGCATGGCTTTCTAGGTGCTGGAATTGACACAGATATATGTTGCCATCTCAGTCATCAAATCAGCTCCACGCAAACTCAATTTCATCGAAGGTCATGATGGAATATGAGATGAGAATGTCACACAAATGTGATTCAGATTTCCTATGTGGTTTGTTTATGCATTTATAACAACATTAACACTCTGAATTCAATATCACTGTGAATAAATCTGACGTTTAAAGTATACCAAGACCTATAATGACAAAAATAACTGTGAAATCCAGCTTTGATTAAAAACATTTATAGGTATTGCTAAATGTAAACAATTTCTTACCCTTTGACCTCGGATCCAAGATCTTAATCCCGCCCCATGATGCCTGACAGAGTGCGTAGGCGGCTGATAGGCTGTTTTAACAGTCTGCTGTGCAGATTCAGTCTCTGATTGGATGAAGGTTTCTTCAGTGCTTCTCAAATTAGGGGAGGACTCAGTGTAATCCTCAGAGGTGACAGTTTTATTATCATAACTTACATCTTCTATCTCTGCATGTCTTTTCACTTCCTCCTCCCCTAAATCTATCTCATCTTCATCTGTCTCTGTCCCACTCCCCTGCTCCCCACCTGGAAGTTGTTGTTGTTGTAACGTGTCCATTTTTGGTGAAACAGTTTCCAACCTGTCTTCCATTTCCTCTTTTTCCTTTATCTCACTTGCTGAAATATTACCAATCTCACCCTCTATGTTCCTGGGATTTAGTGCTTCTACGCTTTGTAGAGTGGGAGTTAAAACAGTCAGGTTTCGGGGGGGATCAGTATAAGGTGGACCCTCAGTTGCTGTTCTGTTGGGTAATACATTTTGTTCTGTCTGTCTTAAGAATTGAACTGGTGGGTCTACTGAAACTGGGGGTATAATGACCAGTGGCGATGCCTCCTGTTTTGCCTCCCTTACTCCTCCTTTAGATGAAGGGTACAGTCTGGAAGCAACAAACCCTGATTGTGTGATGGGGCCTGATATAAGAGTCGACCCAGTAGCAAACTCAGAGTCCTGTGGCCCATTAGAGAAAGATCTCTCTGTGCTTGCATTTTTTTCCCTTCCTGATGAGACACCTTGAGCTGTGGGGTTCTCAGGTCGAAAGCTGGGGCTTGAAAGGGCCGTCTCAAAGTTTTCCAAGACAGACACATCACTTGTTCTGGAGGCCTCTTTAGCTGCAACAAATGGCTGATAAACTTGTCTTAGGTACTGAGCTGTTGTGAGTGTGTGGACAGAAAGAGTTTTGCTTATGATACTTCCTTGTGTGCTCCATGGTTCTTTCATAGTCCCTACTATGTCAGGGTGCAAATTAGAAAGCTGCTCATTTCCAGTCAGAGAAAGAGGATGTGGTTCACCTTGATTTACTCCCTTACTCACAGTTGTTTGTTTATCCTTTTCTCTGTCGGTTGAGCCTACAGTCTGAGTATCTGTGTGAACCCGGGTTGTCACCACAGATTTGGTGTCTACATCCTCTGGACCAGGATGTGACTTCAGAGGCGAAGTGCTGCTCACTGGATCCAGTCTTGGTGTCAGGTCAGTGGGACCAGCCTGTAGAGTTGTGTCTTGGGGGGAACTTTCTGGTCTGAATGATACTCTGATCCCAGGGTGAATGGTCACCTCGTATATGGCTCCAACCTCCTGAAAAAGGTTTACATAAGGAGACATAAAGAGATTACCCGGTGTCCCCAACATGCACTGTGTGTGCAGAACTCCCTTTTAAGTCTCTTTATTCTTTATTGAGAATAACAGAGACCTGAGAGCAAGAAATTACGTCAAGATTTATCAGTACATTTTATACTGTTTTGTTATTGCCATTGTCCCATTATTAAATAGATCTAAAGCAAGAATGAGTCTACTGAAGTCTAGGGCATAAAGTAAATTAATAAACAGCTGTTAAGTAATAACAATAATTAACACCAAAGGATACAATTCAAACAAACTGCATACAAAAATGATATTACAGAAATTACAGTTAAGTATTGCGCTCTCTTTGGTGGTATGAAAATAGTCTGTATAGAAATGTAAATAGTCTGTATAGAAATGTAAACACTCCGATAGAAAAATGCTTCTGGCGGGATGTGACACAGGTATAACATAAAGTTAGTATCCAAAACAAATAAAATTTTTATGACGTTAAACTCCTCTGGGATGAACACTCCCCGTGTGGCTTCCGCAGACAGACAGGAATGGTGCTACCACAGATGCTTTAACCAGCAGAGCACTGTGGATAAATATTACGAAACACCATGCGTTCACACTAACATGTCATCAGTCAATAAAAAGTACAGCTACTCTCTCAGGCAGAGCTGAATTACTTTTTAGAACTGCAAAATTATTAAAGGCCCTACACACCCTCAGTTCACCAATACAGGCCTATCAGGTGCCCCATCAGATCTAATTAGACTGTGTGGGTATGTAAAAACTAAGCTAAACTCCTGAACTGCCTGTTAGCTCTGTTGCATAGAGTTTGGTGAGCTCACATAATTCCTAGCATAGCTCCACCAACGTGTTCCAGAGGCCTCATCAGCCACTTGAAAATACTGTTGTGGGTGTGCCGAGCCTTTAAAGTGGAATACAGTAGGTTTAGAGATGAAATATTACACATAAAAAGCAACAAACAATAACAGATTTTTTGGATGAGCATAACAGCAATAACAACAACAAATCCATTCCTAATTAAAATGGTCTTTATTTATTGTCTGTTGTGCCTCATAAAAAGCTTTGCCTGGCTGTAAAGTTTATAATACAACAGACCAACAAAAAAGATGATGTAAACCTTGTGTGTAAATCCCTACAGTTTAGACAAGAGTCTGTTAACTGCAGTACCTGTGTGTCTGTCTGAGCTGAGCAGGTGCTGCTGTGATCTCGACAGTGCTGCTCTGCCACTTCAGGATCTCCTAAGACAAAGATCATCTGCTGGACGGGCCCCTAAACACACACCACAAACACACAGACACACATGACACAGAAGGTGATCAGTTTAAAGAGTTTAATTCCAAACCTGCACTATGGATCACACACTACTGCCATTTCTTTAGTGGAGAAAAAATTAGAAATGGAGGGAATTCTGACTTGATCGTGTAGGTAACTTGATTTTTTTTTTTTTTTTTTTTAAATGGACTCATTGACTAGAATCTGCTAAATATGACTAGTTAACTAAATAGTTTTACTAGTAACTAAATTGTGAAAATATATAAGGGCAGCTGCAGATATTAAAGGTACTGTGTTGTCGTACCACAGCCATCAGCAGTCAATATGTAGCACTGAGTAAGCTAGATTAGTTTATCCACTGTTTTGTAAATACACGCATCACTCCTTTAAGTGATGTTTATTTCACTGTTGAGCCTCACAGCATCCTCGTTGACTAATGTGAAGACCAAACCCAACCCATTTTCTGAGGTTAAATCCTTCTTTCTATAGGTCTACCTTTTTAACGCAACGCTCAAATTTTCTCATGGTGACAAAGGGGGTGACATTTTCTACACAGGATTTTATGAGATTTACTCGTTGATGTGAAAACCTTCCCCTGCCTCTCATCCTCTCACATGCACATGTAAGAAACCCACAAACCCGAAACCACAAATATTTGAGCTACTGGTGATATACCATATAAAAAAACACACACGCAACGAAACTGGTGCACAGCCTATAGTGATTACATTAAATATATGGAAACCCTGTTAAACCCCCATTAAAAGCAAGAGAAAAGCAAGCTGAAGATAAGAAAATCATATGGTTATAATGATGATGTCTAAATCTAAATCAAAAGATAATACTTCCAAATCATCTTGAAGTAATCAAATGCTCTGAATAAATAACGTGTTTTTCAGAGCCCTCTATGTTCATAAGTTATATAAACATTAAAAATCTTAACAGACAGTTTCTAAGTTTTACCAGAAGTTGTCAGAAAGTTTCAGAAATTGTAAGGGAGACCAATGATACAGATAGTCAGACTTACGCAGCTCAGTAGCAGTAGCACCACCACAGCACCCTGCATGGCTTCTGATAAAGGTAACTTCTGCACTCCTCTGACTGCAGCTGCCTTACTCCTCCAGGGGCTGCACTTTAAAAACACACACCCCTTCCAGGAGGACTGAGCTCATCTCTGGCCTGACTGACCACACATTTACAGCCCAGAGAGATGATGAAATCAACAGACCAAGCCAGACACCCAAAATCTTATATATACACACAGCACAAAAACACACCCTTCTGCTTCCTGTGACAATGCTGTGTCTACAGTTTAATACTCAGCAAGCTAGCAAGTGACTCAGAGTGTGAACAGCAACAGACAATTAGGTGTGTTGTCTACTGGGCCTGCTGCTGTAGAGTAAATGTAAGTTCTTTGTTTCCCTGGTTGTTTAGACTGTTAGATCAGGGCAGACTGATAGTGAAGGTCACACTTTATAGAAAACAGCTGTCACTGATGCAGGCCTGTGTTGAGGGATAAGCTTCCTGTCCTGAGAAGCTCATCTCATCAGCCTCCTTTTATCTCCTCCTTGTCTTATTCCTACTCCAACTTCATCAGTCACACGAAATACTTCTGCCAGCTCAAGGGTTAATGTAGGACATATAGACACTTTCCTCTTTTCACACAAAGGTTTCATAAATGCACAGAAGACATTATTATATTGTTCATAGAGATTTTAATAGATCAAACCTCTATTAGAAGTAGCATTTGCACTTAATTCATATCAACTGATTAATGTATTATGCATAATTTGCCATTGAACTTCACATTGAGCCCTCCCTCCTCTGTCCTTTTTGTCCAGGGTCAGGAGGGGAGGACTGTGGCCCAGGTGAGGAATGTGACATGAAGATCAGAAGAGCAAGGGGCTACTGCCTGAGCAGTGTTGTGTCAGTTGAGGTTGGGGCTTACGGTAAAGGGTGTGTGGCGAGGATGCAAAACTCCTCCCAACAACGACAGGTCTAAAGTATTGATCTGCAGTCCCAGGCCCCGATGCCAGGGGGTGCTCTCCTGTAGATAACAGTCCAGCCTTGGCCGTCCATGACCCTGTCGCCAGTTCACCTCTTTTCCTTCCTTGGACCACCTTAGATAGGTACTGACCACTGCAGACGATTTTCAAGATGCTCTGACCCAGATGTCTAGCCATCACAATTTGGCCCTTGTTGAGACGCTCAAATCGTTACACTTGCCATTTTCCTGCTTCTAACACATCAACTATGAGGATACACTAGAATCACTTGCTGTCTAACCTACCCCACCCACTGAAAGGTGCCATGATAAGGAGATAATCAGTGTCATTCACGCCCCCTTTCAGTTGTCATTAAGTTATTGGTGTTTCGTGTACAGTACTTATACATCACTGTTGGAAGGTGAGAAGTTAAACCAGTGAAGGTCACACCAGGAGGTGTTAAGTTGCTCTTAAAAGCTATTATTTGTCAAATTAGAACATTTGCTTCCCACAGTGGTAGTATCAAAAGATGAGCTTTGATGGGAAACAAAGTGCTGTGAAAAACACAGACTTGGTCCTCACAACTTTTGCTGGATTTTCAGTGGAGGGTGTAACATTCAACTTAGGTTTTTAGTAGTTATATTTTCTCATAGAAATAAATCAAAACAGTGAGTTCAACATCAGTTAAAGCAAAATTCAACTTTGTTTGGGAACTAAACCAGTTTTAGTGCTTATGTTTTGTGATCTGCAAAGATTATGAGTTTGGCACTCCTCACTTGGACATTTGGTTCACTCATCACATCATTAAAGTCTTTGGTATCTTTTTGGAAAACATGCCACACCTTTTATAAATCCTACTGTTCAACAGGAGTTGATAAAGCTGAAGACAACTGAATACACTTACTAAAACCATACATAGATACAGATTTTTCCTATAACACATTCAGTAGTGGATGTTTGTTTGTGGATCATTACGTGTTTGTCTGTGGAGTGTTCTCACTCATAGTGTTATTCCCAGGCACCGATGACCGTGAGTTGAAAAAGCTCATCCCCGTCCTGCCCAAAAACAGCCAATAGCGTCATCTCCTCTGACCGCCGTTGACCCAGACGAAGATGTATCACCACACTCAGCTCATCTGGAAAACTGTCATGTAAATGTTAGCACATTCACTAGTAAATGTACACATCCACACTCTCCCACACACACTCACACATGTGCTCACAGGGACATTTTAACTTAATCATTCAATGGACAAGGACAGTTGTGAGACGAGTAGACAGTATAGATTTTAAACCCATGGTGTGTCAAAGAGAGTCTAAAGACTTTCCTCACAGAGAGACACTTCACATTTGAATGTAAACTTTATCACAAAGCTGACAGATTCAGACGGCATTAGTACACTGTGTGTGTAAACAGTCAAGGTCAAGTTTAACATCAAAGCCCTGCGCTAAATCCTTTCAACCTACACATCACGGAAAGAAAAACTATCCTAGATAAACAAGTTCGCTGCAGTCATGTGTGACCTTGTCCATGAAAATGAAAAATCATCTTTTGTAGTACATGATGCAGCAATTTGTTTGACTTGTCACTACTTAGTTCATTGTTTATGCTAATTTGTGTTGTCTTTTCTTTTTTTGTCAATAAATGTGTAGTGGGTTAAAGAAAACCACATTTAGTTTGATTTACAGTACAAACATTGCAGAGTTAGTGTTTAAATGGTCACGATCCTGTCCTGAGTTCTCTGTGTGCTGTATTTTGATTCTTGTTTCTCTGTTTTTGGGTTTTGGTTTTTGATATTAAGGTTGGTTTTGCATCTGCATTATAGTGCTGTCATCTGTTCTGTTGAGTTTAGTTCTCTGAGTTTATTGTTTGGTCAGTTCAGTATCTGTTATTTAGTCTGTGTTTTGGTCCATGTCTTTGTTCCTAGTCCTGTGCCTTAGTTCATGTCTTAGTATTTACTTATAATTCTTTGTCTGCATTAGTTTAGTTTAGTCTGCTCTGTATTCTGTGTTCTAGTGTTCTCGTTTAGGTTTTGTCTGTTATGATCCCTGTGTTATAGTTGGTCTCTGTTATTGTCTGAAGTTAGATTCTTGTCTGGTATTTTGTAACATGTGTTCTGTCTGTTCCCCTAGTAATCTGCCTGCCTGCTTGTCTCTCTGCCTGTCTCGTTAGTCCTGATTCCTCTCACTTCTGATTCCTGATTCCTCTCCGCCTGCTCATCAGTCCCTGGTGTTAAATGTTTGCAGTTTCTGTTCAGTCGATGTCTGGTCATTGCAGTGTGTTGTAGTGTGTGCCTGCCTTGCTCTGTATTGTTGTGTCATCCTGTTTCCCTGCGTTTTGTGGATTTTGGAGTTTCTAGTGGATCACCTTATTTTGGATTATGGACTCAGCCACTCTGTAGTAAGTGAGCTCGCTTTGTGTTTAAATAAACGTTTCTGAACTGAACCTCATCTGTGTCCTGTGTTTTGGGTCCTCCAACCTGCTCAACCCTACATCCGCTGTGACATGAATTGGAAATCTTACAACATATTACACAAATATTACAAAAAATGATATCCTGCCCAGTAAGTATTTTCTTGTCTGAAGCCACTTAGTTCCTTAACTGATGGACACTGTACTATGAATAACGATACTGACATTGTCTTTAGTAGATATAGATGTTGGTAGAAACTTAGACTAGTTTGGGTTTTGTGTGATGTGGAGTGGCTGAGTGGGCCTTAGATGACACAGCTTCCTGTTGAGAGGTCTGGTTGTGTTGCGGACGTGACTCAACAGAGAGCTGAATACTGTAGCTGCTGGTAGGAACATTGTGGCATTTTGTCCAACTTGATATGCTGGACATCCTCGGCCATCCTCTTCTGTTGTTGAGCCATTGTAATTAGTGGCTGATTGCATGTCCAAGAGCTGCAATAGATCCACTTCTGGAAACACAAGACTTATTATTATTATTATTATAAAATGAAACTAACTGGCATAATTTTGTTGAGTGACAAATACAAGTTAATTATTAGTAAATAGGCTAACTTTATTAAATATACATTAAAAATAGAATGAGCAGATGAACATAAAATCTTATCAGATCATGTATGATCTGTGTTCTTCCTTAAACAAGCCAGTAAGCTTTAGGCCCCATCCACACTACTGCGTTTTCGAATTAAAACGGAGACCTTTTGCTACGTTTGCACCTCCCGTCCAGACGGCAAAAACTAAGACCTAAATCGGAGGTTTTGAAACGCTGCCGACCCTGTTCTGCGTTTCAAAACTCCGGAGGCCGTTTTAGTGAAGACGGGCCAAAACAGAGGACTTCAGAAACGATGACGCAGCCGCTCACGCTCGGCTCTCTGATTGGGTCTTGACCGGGTTTTTGACATGGTATTTATATTAAAATATTATATACCGTGCAAATACCACTTATCTGCTTACACATGTACTGTGCATGTCGCCGTATTTACTTTGCAACGACTCCCCAGTCTGTTTTCCGCCGCCACACTCCTGTGTTAAATTCAGTAACTCCTTATTGGTGCATGCAAAAAAATAACTTCTTCGTCTGTATTTATTTTTTCTTTCACCAAATCTTCTGTAACCAGGAAGAGACAATCTGCTTCATGTTTACACCGGCACGCGCATGCCCAGTGTACCTGAATAGCCAATAGATGTGCGTTTTCAGTCGTTTTAATGTAGACGGAGATCAACTCCAAAACGCAGCTAGAACGCTGGTGTGGACAGAGATCGTATTCATTTCAATTCTCCGTTTGTAAACTAAAACGGAGTAGTGTGGATGGGGCCTTAGAGAAGCTGAGGTCTGTTAGACAGCTAGACTAGACACCTCTGGACAGACTGTTTTCACTTTGACTTTGGGCTTTTGCAACTTATTGCAACTGTCTGTGGAGAATGGGGAAGGATGTTTAACACCTCATATGGACAAACCACAATAGGATTAAATGTTTTTCTACATGGACTTATTGACTTGGAATTACAAAGTTGTAAATGAAGGTGACAAATTTATTACTTTCTGCAGTAATCAAAACAAATGCAGCACTCATATCAACCTGATGCTACTGACTGATCATGTTGTAATTGATTTTTGACCAGAAGTGGCATGTGGTTAATAAGTAAACATAACATTGACATTAACAGCCAGATGCAATTTCTGACCTGTCATTCACTCAGCAGAATACTGGAAATTTTACATTTTTGACTGAAGCGGATGAGTTATGGTCTCAGTAACAAGACACAACTTGTTCTTATGTGGTGATAATAATAACATACTAACAAAGAGGCACAGTTTCTCATCAGAGTTGCTCAATGTTCCCCTGTATATTACTGCTTTTAGACTGCTGTAGAAAAACTGAATTCACATCAAAATAAAAATAAATTAAATCTGAGCAACATTTTTTTTTCGCCACACACAAGCATCAGAAATGTACCTCTTCTTAAGGTTGCTTACCTTTCATGCCTGCATGTGTCACATGTCTTCTAGCCCACCCATAATCATTTGCTTTAGGATGGAGCTGGGGTGTGCTCACTTCCTGAGACAGTGTCAGGTTTCACCATAAGCAAATAGGCTGGAACTCAGCGAACTGAGATCAGAGATGAGCTCGGCATCATGCCCTCAGTAGAGGGCAGAAAAATAACTGACGCTGGAAGAACATCTCAGCTGCCTGAGGGCTGGGTCTACCTGGCATGTCTTCTCACAAACACACTGATGAACTGTTCTGATCTCTCAACAACAAACTAGAATATATGTGAAACACTCACAAAAACACGTAAAAACACACTTTCCGGGGGAGCCATTGGACTAATGGTTTCTTGACAGGGTTTAAAATATTTTGTCTTTTGTTTTTTTAATGTTTGTGTATTAAATTGGAGTACACATGTTGGTATTGACTTTCTAAAGGCCATTATGCCGCTTAGGATGTCATTTAGCATAAGCATATAGCATACAAGATAACACATTTCAACAACTTTAGACATTGCTATTGCTAAGCATACAGTATTCCGATCCTGGTGGCCTAGGAGTTTAAAGGTCACATACTATGCAAAATGCACTTTTTCATGTCTTTTCAACATAAATGTGTGTCCCCGGTGTGTCTAAAGACATCCTCTCATTTTGGGTTTTTCAACACTGAGCTTGAGCTGGAGGTAGTTCAGTATGTCTCGCAGAAAGTGCTTTTAAAGTTATAAAAGAAAATATTTTCTGGTTTTCCCTCTGATGTCCTGTAGCTGCTTTGCCTCAACTCTCTGCGATTTACAGAGTTTCGTGATGGACAGATAGCTTTACTGTTTGCTAACACAACGGTAACCACTAGCTACTGATAAGTGTAGCTGCACCCCAGGAGCACTGGGCAGAATCAGCTATCACAGGATGGGTAGCTGCATGACTAACTGAGCTAACTAGCTAGCTGCAAAAGTAACTGCTAACAACAAGTAAAGCTACCTGTCCATCAGGAAATCACCAAAATGATATCAGAGGGGTATTTTTTCTCCATAAAATAGGAGCATAGCCAGACCTAACTCCACACGATTCAGCGCTGTGCCAGCTAGATCCTGTCCCTCGGCAGGCTTCCAGAAGTTTGCCAATCGGAAGAAAGTGGGCTTTTAGGGAGGGGGGCCTTCATGAGACAGTAGCTAAGATAGAGTGAATAGAGGTGCTGAAGAAATGGACAGTATAAGAAAAATAATGTGTTTTTTGAACATTACAAAAACATTTTATAATAGAAACCTACAAAAGTATGAACCTGACAATTAGCTTAATATAATTAGCATCACATCCTGCAACACCTCGACACTCCGGGAACATATGCAAGGATCCTGTTCGTGGACTTCAGCTCGGCGTTCAACACCATCATCCCGGACATCCTCAGCACCAAACTCACCCAGCTCACTGTGCCAGCCTCCACCTGTCAGTGGATCACAGACTTCCTGACTGACAGGAGTCAGCAGGTGAGGCTGGGAAACTATTAGCACTGGTGCCCCCCAGGGGTGTGTGCTCTCCCCCCCTGCTCTTCTCCCTCTACACCAACGACTGCACCTCAGGAGACCCATCTGTCAAACTCCTGAAGTTCGCTGACGACACAACGGTCATCGGCCTCATCCGGGACGGTGATGAGACGGCCTACAGAGGGGAGGTTGATCAGCTGGCTCTCTGGTGCGGCCAGAACAACCTTGAGCTTAACACGCTCAAAACTGTGGAGATGATTGTGGACTTCAGGAGGAGCCCCCCATTCTGCCCCCCATCACCATACTCAACAGCCCTGTGTCTGCTGTGGAATCCTTCAGGTTTCTGGGATCCACTATATCCCAGGACCTGAAGTGGGAGCCCAACACTGACACGATCATCAAGAAGGCCCAGCAGAGGGTGTACTTCCTGCGTCAGCTCAAGAAGCTCAACCTGCCTAAGGAGCTGCTGATCCAGTTCTACACAGCCATCATCCAGTCTGTTCTCTGCACCTCCATCACTGTCTGATTTGGATCGGCCACCAAAAAGAACAGGGACAGACTACAACGGACAGTCAGGACTGCAGAAAAAATCATCGGTGCAAACCTGCCATCCATTCAGGACCTATACGTTTCCAGAGTCAGGAAACGGGCAGGAAACATCACTACAGATCCATCTCACCCCAGACACAATCTGTTCCAGCTTCTCCCCTCTGGTAGGCGCTACAGAGCACTGTACGCCAAAACCAACAGACACAGAAGCAGTTTCTTCCCACAAGCCATCACTCTGATGAACAGCTTATTTCTGACTCACGGTGTCAGGAACAATTCCTGTGCAATAACCCAGTAACTCTGTCTCTAATCAGTCACCTGTTTACTGGTTTCCACTTATTATTTATTTATTCACCATTCTCTATTTCAGTGCTGTTCATACTATGTCATTGTATATACTGTATACCAATACACCTACCTCAGGTCATAGCTCTTATTTATTTTTTCCAGCATCCTTTGCACTATGTTCCATCACACTGTGTACATGTGTACATGTATGCATGTATGCGTATGTGTACCTGTATATCATATCCACCTTCAACATGTACATAATGAGAATAATAGTTTACTCTTGCATCCTTTGCACTCTGATCACTGCACTGTTTGTCAATATGTCTATATTTTTTTGTTCATAGTGTGTATGTTAGTGTTGTCTATACTGTATGTCTGATTTTATTTTCTTATTATTTTATTATTGTATTATGGTATTTTTGTACAAGTAAGCACATCGTGAGCAATGTATAATCCTGAGTTGAATTCCTCGTATGTGTACACATACCTGGCAATAAAGCGGATTCTGATTCTGATTCTGATTCTGATATAGGACCTTTAAGGCGCTGACCATGAACTTTATATATGTTCAATTCTTAATTATTTAAAAGTAATATCAGCCAGTACAGAAAAGACAAGTGATCTCTCTTTAATGGTCCTTTGAACAGATATGTAAACACTTCTTTTGTTAAAGTCTTAGACAGGCATCATGATTCAAATAAAATATAAACAGTGCAACAAATTAAACATGGATTTAGTTTGTACAGTTTATTCTACATATTTAACAGAAAGCTTCTCTATCTATGAAATCCAGGCTTGATGGGGAACTCTTTGGGTGAGTTTCCCCAGGCACAGATTAGGCTGTTCTGTACAGAGAGGGACATCAAGGTTAAGTCCTAGGCTGCACTGCACGTATGATAAACACGGTCCTACAAACTACAGGCTGAAACCTTAACCTAACCTGTGTACTGTATAAATTGAGCCTTGCCGTCGACACACTTCAAAGGAAGTTTCTCTGCTAAAATACATATTTTTCAGCCCAGGACTTTCTGTTTGGGACTCCAACAGATAAGTGTGGCCTCTTCTGGCCTGTGAATCCTCAAACCAGATATGTCCTGTGTTCACATTTCAGAAACATGTCAAACTCAACATATTACATTAACACAACAGCACATGATATAAATATACATCTTAGTAAGGGGGAACAACAAATGGTCGAAAGTTGCGGAGTGTTCAGAGATAGCGACAAGGAATGCATGAACATTTCTCTGCCTGCTGTTTTATAATTACTCTGTTGGTAAAGTGGTTTTAACTCCCATTTAATATTATGGATACATTAAAATTAGAACAATCAGGCAGCTCTAAGACACATCCCTTTCACATTTGTCATTGTCACCATGATCATGCATGTGGAAAATTACTATAACTCTGGAGCACAGAAAATACCGTAGTGCTTGTTTCTACTGACCAAAACATAGGCTTTAGTGTGATAGAAACAATGTGGCAGTTAACATACAGACAAACAATACTGTTTCTGTGATTCCTCTTTTGGAAAAGCATTCATGTTGCATCACATGTAAAAAGGACATTAATTTGTCATATTTTTTGTTTCACCACGTGAAAGAAGGCAACACATCCTGAAGAAGACACGTCCCTGGCTATATGTACCAGAAGAAAATGAAGAAAATGGCTTTAGTCACCTTTCTGACACAACATCGACAGTGGATATCGACATCCATTTTCCTTCATGCAGGCTGTCTGTCCTACAGATGGTTGTCCATGAGCAGAGCAGATGCAGACAACAGTGTCTGTGTGAAATCTCCACTGGTCCATTGATATCATGCTGACTGACCTGTAGGGTGAAGAGACACTTCTAGTCCTTCTGATCTTCCTAAGTCTTCGTTTGGAACCCTCGATGAACACGTTTCCAGAAGATTTCAGAATTTAATATATTACAAATTCAATGGACCAGTATCCTGATACAAAACATCTCTTCTTTTGTAATCTGTTCACATATTTTTCAGCATCTTTTTCACACCACACAGCCAAAATAAACCTGCACTGTGCTGCTCCAGTTGAATGTGCACTGTCAATGTTTTTACATAAAGACAGAAAAATGACTCAACCATCACTAGACGCTTTAGGTCTGGAACTTGATTTCCTGTATTGGCTATTCATTGATTGGTGACTGGATAATGCCCATGAACCATGTGGATACTCTTGTTGTAAACAGGAACTGTGTGGAATGGCTGGTTGTCAGTTATGAACTGGCAAAATCCGGCTGAATCAACCCGTTTCATTGCTACTCTTACACCCATGCACAGTAAAGACTAACAGCAACCCTCTCAAATTACCTCAACATAAGAACCAAAAGCTAAAATACATTCATCGTATTACATTTTTACATGCTACCTCTATGTTCACCTACACAAAACACACAGAGGTTTGGACACCTTGGATTGATGTCTCCCCATATTTTGTTCAAATAACAATCAAAACACTAACTTGTGTGGGAAGGCTTGGCAACACTTGGGTTTGCCTGCAGTGATCTGCTTATAGTTAAGCCGGTCTCTGCTGTTCACTTAATTTGGCAAATTTCTCTATTGAGAGCGCGCGCACACACACACACACACACACACACCCACATCCACACATATAAACACACCCATGTCCATACATGTAGTCTTCCTCCAGCTACAACAAACACACTCACAAGAACACATTGCTAACAGACAGCACTGCTGCTTATCAGTATCCAGATAAATAGCAGTGAAGATCAGTCCTGCCTGTTACACTACTGGTACTGAGAATACAAGTTCTCAGAGCCACATAGGAGCTAAAGCCTTGTGGTGCCAAGTGGACCTTCTCAAATGTGCCCAATCACTCTGTGCATCCTCGTCATCTCTGGCTTTTAGCAGCGGTCATCCTCGTCTGTGTCACTTGGAAGCTCGCTAGCCCCAGCCGGACTCGCCTGGCCCAAGTGCTTCCGGAAATGCCCGTTGGGAACCTGCCAGGAGTGTCTGAGCTGAGGGGCGGAGCTTATGGCATTGGCCCGTCCCAGGCTGGTTGCAATGGCAGTTTCAAAAGTAAGGGTGTCCTGCCCCTCCCCTGCCTCTCCACCGCTTAAGTCCTCATGGAATGGGAGGTAGGGCTCTGAGATGTAGCGGTGAGGGGAAGGGTGGCTCAGTCCTGAAACCTGACCTCCGGATGACCCCTCACTTGCAGTCAAGGGTCCTCCCTCCTTGTCAGCCCTCCACGAGGTCTCCTTGGAACCACCAGGGCCGGCCTGAGGCTGGGTCTGTCCCTCAGAGGAGCTTGCTGGTGTGGGAGAGGTGTGGGCTTGGCAGACCAGAGGGGAGTAGGAGATGTATGGCCGTGGGCGAGAGGGTGTCTGTGGTAGCTGCCGCCGATTACGAGGAGTACTGGACTCTGAGGCTGAATGGGCAGGGCTGCCTGATGTGTTCACCTACAAATAACACAAGCACAACAGTGAAGAAGAGACTGTTTTCTGCCACAGTTTCAGCTGTTATCCTCCTGCGGGACAGACTGACTACTGCTGGTTTTCTGGTCCCTTGTTCCATTGTACGATACAAACCAGCACAACTTTGGGTCACCAAAGGTGACACTGGTGCTTTAGTGTGTAATTTACCTTGTTGTACTCCTACCTGTCTCTGTGAGGTGTGTGTGCGTCCTTCGCTAGGCGAACGGGACTGTCCCCTTTCACATGATGGATCCCGGCTGCGCTCCTCAGAGTTGCAGCGGGATACATCAGGAGACAGAAGGTGGCGCCGTTCCTTAGATCGCCCTCTCTCGTGAGTGCTTGTTTCTCTGTGGTTGATTCTAGGACCTAAGAGGTGTAGATTTCAGTTATAAATATAAATGTAATTTCCATAACCAACTGTCAACAACCAGTGCAAATAGGTATTTTAGGAGAAAAAAAATCAAATTTCAGTTAATCATGCTGTTTCATTTTGGTTGTTATTTCAACATAAATATATAAATATATAATATAAAGTTAATGTATGTATATAATGAGGACTTTTCACTCAATTCTTCCTGTTTTTACAGCTAAAATGTGTTGATTTGGATGTTAATGCCAACTGTGATTCAAAGGCAGCCAAATTCATGCACAACACCTCCAGGGTGGCAGCAGATACGGTAAACTGACATTTTCAGAATAAAACACTAAAGAATATGAATCAGACTAAAGAAGGTGTTTCAGTAATGCGACATATATTATTTGACCTCTGTAGCTCCTTTGACGAGGCATGTATGTGCCGTCAGGACTGATTCTCTCCAGAGAGTGTTGTTCCTGCCAGAGGCCATTCACACACTGGTCTCCAATGGTGGAGAAGGAGCGCTTCATCAGCTTACTGTCTGCTGACATCCCGGGCTACAGACACATCGAACAACCAGAGGAAGAATCACTTTAGTAACCATGAATGACACCTAGTCAGCAAAAACACACACACTCTCTCATAACCAAACACATAAATAAATTCAAGATTATATACTGTAGTTATAGTTAGACATTATGTGCTGAGCAAACTCTGTTTTAACATGTGTAGAAAAATAGTTTCAATCCATTGCAGGTAGGCAAATACAAGAATACTTAATGTACCTCATGTGAATTTTAATTGTTTATTGGTTTTTAAAGCACTTTCTAACACATGGTTTATTTTTTATTTATTTTTATTTATTTATAAGGACCGAATATAGGTTTGAATAAAGGTGATTAATCTTCATTACCTGTGGATCAACAGCCAGTCTGGGCATGGAGGACGCTCTGATAGATGCTGTCCGCTGAGGTGATTTAATAACTGTTGGGTCCTGCCTGGCCTGCTGTATCACTCGGTTATACTCCACAACGTCTGGTACCTACACAAATACCACAGAACAAAAAGCAATGGTTTTATCTATGTTTATGTTTTATTTCCTTCCAAATCGCAAGAATCAAACTGAGGACATTTTACTGAGACTGATCCTCGATAATCTGATAACGGTTTAACAACAAAGCTAATGTATAAACAATTTGTCCCAGTACAGATGTTGCATGTAGTTCTTGAATTATTGTATTATTCTTTTGTAGTAGTAAAACTAGAATAGTTAATAATAGAACAGTCCAGTAGAAAAATAGGTGGCTATTGCCAATAATGAACTTTTGGTTGACCAAATTCACGTGACTGTAATAATGCAGGTTAAATGTGGAGATATCTACAGTACATGTAGTTGGTTACCAGTGTGTGTAAATGATGGTGGTGGTGATGTGGGTGGTGGTATGGATGGTAGGGTGAACGGTAGTCGTCGTCCTCATCCTCTTTCTCCTCCCTGGAGCGAGACAGCGGCTGCAGGAATATCTCTTGTGGAGAGATGGGGCTGAGGGCCACAAAACCTCCTCTGGTGCTAATGGTGCACACGCAGACACAGAAAGGCCAACCGCATTACATACCCACATATACATTTGTTTATCATTCTTGATGACGATGAAGTAATTGAACTGAAAAGTCAGTGGTCAGATTCGAGACTACAGAATTTTTTTTTTTAAATATTCCAACCAGCATAAATAACCAAAAACTAATATCAATAAATTAAGTTGAATATTTACAGAGCAGATCCGGCACTATGCCGGAGGAATGAAAGGGATTTGGCATTGCATAGGATTTCTTGAGGCAGAGAGGAGGCGTCCATACGCTGGAACATAGGAGCATGTTTCTATGGGGAGACAAACACACAGGTGGAGATGGGAAATTAAAACAGGCCTTGAAGACTTCCTATAATTACAACATGCACATTTCCAGCAAAATGTCACTGAAAGAATCAATAAAATGATTGTAGATGGCCAGTTGGTAATACAGCTCACATCAAATTTTGGATGATAATGCTGTCTCTTCAGTTTGTTAATCAGTGGTGTCCAGTAACTAAACTTAAGTACAAATTAGAGGTATTTGTACCTCAGGCTGCGATTCTTACTGCTGAATCTTTAATAGATGCAAGCATATAGGCCTGGGGCTGACTGTGAAAGTATCAGGCATGTTTGTTGATGATAATTATTATTATTATCAACAGCTGCTGACCTTTCTTTTCTCTGTGAGAGGGAAGAATTTAGAAAGTTGCATGGCGCTGTGGAGAGCCCCCAGCTGCAGTAGTGCATGGATCAAGCGTAATATTCAATAATCTTCCCTACATTTATTTTACAGCTTTAGGTTCGGGTCACTTTACTTTTACACTCAAAACATGTGAGAGAGTTTAAAAATATAATGTTTATGTTAAGCCTTATGAAGAGGTCACTTTGGGCTCTGGGCAATTGTGACAACATTTCTCATTGTTTTCAGAATTTTTTTATTGATTAATGAAGAGAATTATCAGTAGATTAATCCATAATAATAATAATAATCAAAATAGATCAACCTCAACCAACAATTAATGCATGATTAATAATAATCTAGTGATAAGCATAACACACACAGGGGTCATTTTTCCTTCTGATTTGAGAACCTTTACTTAAAAAAGAATAATACAAATAAACTTTGCTAAATTGAAATTGCAAAATAATGAAAACAGATTCATACAATAAAAATAACGAACACCAATGGCTGCTCAAACATTTGTCACAATACACCTAAAAAAAATTAAACAACTATGAGAAGATAAAACGAATGATGATGAAAAAAGGTACCTGCTCTTCCAGTTGCTGTCGGAGCTTCTTGGCCTTGCTCTGCTTGTAGTAGTCCATGATCATCATGGCGGCATAGATCTTGCCAATGGTCATGTCACTGGCTGAAAATAAAAAGTAAATTATCAAATGAAATACCATTTACTACTACTACTATGATAGCAAAAACTGATATCTGTATTTGCTTTGATATATAAATTAGTGTACTGGCGGATTGCAAATGTCACCTTTGTGAATGGGAACCAGCAGGTCTAATGTCTTCTGGGAGAGATGGGGCCAGATGACACTAATCTCCTTCTGCAGGTCCAGGTCCATCTGATTTCGATCCTCCCCTCCTGGAGATAAAAACAAGCCCCAAATATTATAGTTAATAAATTAAACAAGTTTTACATCACAGTAAATGTGTGTGTATGTAAGGTTTTGACATTCGATCTAACCTCTGGCTATCTTGACATCCAGGGCAGTGCGGATGAGGGCCATGAGGGTGGAGGTGAAGTGAACGGACATGTCCTCGTCCACAGGCATGTTCATCAGGACTAGTCTCTGATGTCAGCAGAGATATAGTAGTCAGTCATAGTCAGTCACAGCCCAGCACGCCAACAAACAACAAATCACATGAATGAATGAATGAATGAATGAATAGTTTAGATTTGACATTTTGGACATAGCCAGGAATGCCATCGTGTTACTCTATTATAAACAACATTTGCATTCAGTTCAGATAAATTCAGATCAGAAGAAATACGCCCAGCTGGAACATTTTAAATTAGCTTGCCTACTCACCCATAAATCTCTTAAAAAGATGATTAGATAATTAAATTATAATTTCAAGGCGTTCTATGACGTTTCTGGGCACCAGTACAAAATAAACTGCAAGTTTCTACTTCAATCACAATTTCATAGTTTGTCTTATTTAAATGAAATGAAGTAGACTACAATGATACAGAAGGATGGAGGGGACAACCAGGTAAGTATTTACCATATCTTGTTTTGAGACACAAGATGCAGTAATTACTTAGTGATCAAGATTGAGAAGTTATAAGAAGGACTATTTTTTCTGGGATCAGGAAACAACTATTTTGTAATCTAAAAACAATAAAAAAAAAACAACCTGAGGTCACAAAATAAATACAAACAAAAGACTCAATTAATTATTAATTTCACTTGCCCTCTCCTGTCCTTCTGCAAATGGAGGTCTAAATAGTATGTGCTGCTTATTTGACTTTAGATAAAACACTGCAGAAAATAGTGTTCATCTGTGATGGAGCGTGCTTGCAGGCTCACAAACTCACACACACACACACACAAACAACACTTAGAGTACATTACATATTACACACAAATGTAACATGGGGCTGTGACAGGAGGCACATGCAGACAGGCATATGTAGGAAACAGAAAAGTAAGTATGAAAGACATGAGAACATCTGACAGCAGATTTCTACTACCGACAACATTTAGCATGTAGATGTTTGACAACTTTTTGATTAATGTTCTCTAACTGGCTTAGAAAAATAAACTCCACCAAGCCTCTTTCATCAGATAACAGCAAACAGATAATGATGTCTTATTTTGTCTGCCAAGATGCAAAGCAAAGCAGGCAAATCATTACTGTAGCGCTAATCAATCAACTTCATCAAGCAACACTGCATCATATATTCAACAGAAAAAAATGCCTTGCTCTTCCAATGTATGACACATAAAATGAGCTTTTACAGTGCTTGTCCTCGTTGATTAAAAAATGAAGGCAGTGCCTGTTCGTCTCTAGTGTTTAGTCTACCTTATATGCCACCTTGGAGGGGCATTTCTTGCCCAGGCCTAGAGGTGGCGACATGTTGGTCAACATCTCATACATGTCAGTGTAATGGATACGACCACTGGGAGTGCCAGGTAGCCATGAAGATGGGGATGGGAAAGGGGGGAAAGGAGGGAGAAGGAGAGGAGAAGGAAGGGAGAGTGATGATGTTGGAGGTGGAGGAGAAATTGAACAATGGTGGAGGATTTGAGAGTGTGTTCCCGAGGGATGGAGGAGGAAAAGAGCACAAGAGGGGGCGGAGGGTAAAAGAGAGGAACAGGAATGGAGGAGATACAAAAGAAAGGATTATTCCAAGGCATCACGCAGGAGGAAAGAGTAAAGTAGGATAAATAAAACAGATTGTATTCTTTCTATGCTGCCATCAGTGCATAGAAATCTGGGAAAGGAAACAACCTGGGACAGGATGAGCAAAGGAATGACAGCCTCACTTGATCTGGTACAAATATCTAATACTTACATTGTGTATCATTCTATGCAAGAGAGTACTAAAAACATCTTTAAACCAGATCCAAAAGGTAGAAAGAGACAGGCTTCCCCCAAATTGCTCCACAACTGCATCAAAAGCAAGATTTAAGCATTTTTTTGATAAAAAGTGCTTTGATAAAATTTAAATTACACTTGAGGGATGAGGGATGTCCTGTGCCTTAGTACCCTGAGAGTGGAGTATCGTCATTCTCTGGCCTGAGTAACACACCCCTAAAGGTCAAGCAGGGTGGTGACAGCCAGTGAAGGGAGGGAAAGGAGGGATAGAAGGAAGTCAGGAAGGATCCCACAGAAAAGAGGCTGAGGTAGGGTGGGGTGGGGGGGTTGTTGTTGACATGGGGGAACCAAACCTTGCATGCCACCCTGTGCGGACAGTTCTTTCCAAAGCCCAGGGGAGGTGAGATAGTGCGTACAACTTTGTACATCTCCTTATAGTGGATCCTACCACTGGAAAGAACATACATGTCTTTAGTTGTGTGTCATTACAGCCTTGTAGTCCACAAGAAGGGTGAATGAGGCCTAAATGGAGGTTCTGTCCTCTTGTCCTCAAAAGAGCAGTTTTTAATTTTTTAAATGAACACATATTAATAATAATTAATAATTTTCTGTAGGCTGGTGAAGTTATTTGGGAATGATTTTCACAAGCTGTCGTCATTTATCTCTGTTGTAGCTAGTTCAGATGCTGTTAAACAGGCCTGAAAGACACCCCAAACTTGCTTTTTACATTAGAAACAGTGTCAACTGAAGTAGATGTGGATTAAGAAGAGCACCTCTTGTGTATCATGGAGTTGATCTCTGTCTGTCTGTTTCTATTTCACAGCATGACAGTAGAATAAATCATTTAACATTGAACATGAAAACTGTAGCATTTGGATGTGCACAGCTGCACTGCTGATAAAATGTAGGTGTGGCATAAAGACAGAGAGACACTGACCAGGCGGCACGGTCATACTCCCCCCAGATCCGGACAAACTCATCCAGGTGGTGTGGACCCAAGATGGACGAGTCTCTCGTCAGATACTCAAAGTTATCCATGATCACAGCCACAAATAGGTTCAGCATCTAGACAAAAGACAAGCAGCCAAAGAAGGAGAAGCCATGACATTTATTTTTATGAGGGCAGAGGGTGCTAGATAACATGAGACAGTGAATTAGCAAAATATGACATGTCAAGTTTATGCCCTTGAGAGAGTTTCTTACACCAGGATAAAAATATTAAAACAGGTATCGTTGTTATAAAGAGGAATATATCAAACTCCAGTTTTCCCTTTCGTACCAGGAAAGAGCTGAAAAAGATGAATGAGACAAAGTAGAAATAGGCAAAGTCGGAGCCACAGCCACCCTCCTGGTCAGACGTCGGTGCCGGGGAAAGAGAGGGGTCCTGCTCACACTTCTGTCCCCCCAGACACGACAACATAATCTCCTGCCAAGATTCCCCTGTGGCACTCCTGGACACACACACACACACACACATTACACAAGACCAGGGGGAGGAGGGGGTTGGTTAGGACTCGAGCAGTACAACTCACACTTTATTCACAGTTACATCTGCCATCTGGAAGGTGCAATCAAAGCATCAAGACTCGCACCACAAGACAGCTTTTAGATGCTCCAAATGTCAAAGCTATAGTTGTGGAGTCTAATGTATACATTTAGATACATTGTATGTATGCAATCGTGCTAACCTTTGTAAAAACATGTAAATGTTTTATACTTTTTATTTTAATTACAAGCTTGATGCATATAGCAAGTTCTTCAGCCATGTGTAATTTTATGGATTTCTGAAGGCCAGAGCCAAAGGGATATGACTTCTATTACATTTACATGAACAGATTTCTTCTCAGTTCATGAGAACGAACTTGGAATTTAAAATGGAGAAATAAGCACAATATCAACACTCAACACCTAGATCTAGATAGTCATTTCATTATTTGACCCACTCCGCTCTGTAAAACTCTCAAAGAGTCTGCAAAGCTATTTGCTAAGGAGGCAAGTGGTACACTGCAGCATCTATCACCTCTTGACACTGAGTAGCCCCTTGGGTACCTAGAAAGCACAGCCTTACTACTGTAACCTAGCAACATTATTCAGACTACATTAAGGAAATGTGTTATTTAGCGACCCAAATGTGGCAAATCATGTGTAGTTTGGATCACTGATGCAGTGTTAATTAAGTTTCAGTGTTTGGATCGTTTGGATTGTGGAATAGTTCCCGCGATTGTGTCTTTGTTGATCTGAATACATAAAGTCCAAAGCTATACCCAAAGAACTGGACTAAAGATCTCAAGGTATCCTACCTGAATAACAGCATCAGAGCACCAGAGAAGGTCTTGAAGTTGTTGTGCTGGGTAATGTGAGTCTTGTCATTCAGCTTAATGTTCCCAAACACCTGATTCACACAGATATACAGGTAGGACATGACATAAACACTGCCACTGGTAAGGACTTACCATAAAACAACAAATGTGGTAAAGTAGCATATTAAACATCATCTCCACAGAGACTATGTCTGTCTTCCTAACCTGCATTCCAATGATGGCGTAGATGAAGAAGAGCATGGCGATGAGCAGGCAGACATAGGGCAAAGCCTTGAAGGACTGGACAAAGGTCCACAGAAGAATTCGGATGGTGTAACCTTGTCTCAGCAGTTTGATCAGACGAGCTGCTCGGAACAGCTTCAAGAAACTCATGTTGAATGTATCAACAGACTGGCATAAGGACACAGGAGAGGGGAGGGAAACTGTTATTTACTGGTGGTGCTGAGGGATGTCAGCTTGTCGGAATAAATGCACAAAAATACTTTTTGTGAATTCATTCCTGTGTACAACTTTTTTTTCCCCTCACAAAGGGGAAGAGAGTGTACCTTTGTGAGTCACAAAGGTACACTCTCTTTCAGTGCCTGTTGGTGCTTAATCATGTTTTTCTTATTACCTGCAAGTCTACCACGATCTCTGTGATGCTGCCCAAAACAGTGATAAAGTCAAAAATGTTCCATGTGTCTCGAAAGTAGTTCTGTAACAACAGGAAATATGCTTTGAGTAATTTCAAAAGGGGATCTTGAATTCACATTCAGGCTGTGTGTTGCTCTTTTCTCTCACCAGAAAGCCGAAGGCCATGATCTTGAGGACACACTCAACGGAAAAGAGAACAGTGAAAGCTGTGTTCAGGTGCTTCAGTACGATCTCATATGCTGGCGGGGCAGAGTAATACTGAAAATAGAAAGGGGGCAGGGGTTAAAATGCTTAATTTGCGGTACGTGTAGGATAAAAAAGTGGAATATTCTTTCCGTCATGCATAATCTCATGATACCAGTCTTAAATCAGTGTGAACTTCAGCCATGCACCCTGCAGATCTACAGGTTGATGGAAGATTCCTCCAGACCCATAAATAGTCCCTCAGTCTCTGCACCTCTCATCTGTCGCACTATAAAAGGAGTCGTTCCTCTGGGGGCGGCAGCCACAGTTAATGAGGTCATGCTAAATAGCAGCCCCTGGACATTATAGATCAATATTTAATACAGGCTGAGTCACCCCGCGTCTGACTGTCTGTCTGTCTGAGCAACCAGCACATCCCATGAAATGGCCAGTTCAGGAAATAAATAGTGGTGAGAGAGGGGTGGTTCTCCTAAAACAGTAACATCCATTTCTACACATCCATGTTTCTAGCTAGGAGTGACACATCTTTGTTTATTTTAAAACCAAAGTGTTAACAGTCACAAATTCATGACAGAATAGGTTGCTGAGAAGCAACACAAGGTTTGCTTTTCCTATCAGCAAACAAGGTTATGTGGAAAAAAGCATGTCAAGACAGATGTAGGTAATGGTAGAACCTGTCACACCAGTTGTCCTCTCAATCGCATTGTACTAAAATGAACTGTTGTGCTGTTTTTGTCTTTTCTCTCTTCATTTTCTTCACCTTCATCATCAGTACAATGGTGTTGAGTGCGATCATGGCCAGGACGGTGTACTCAAAAGAGGGTGACACCACAAAATGCCACAGACGGTACTGGAACGTGTGCCGATTCTGGGGCATGTAACGAGTCAGGGGCTTGGCACTGATGGCAAAGTCTATGCACGCCCTCTGAAATACAAAGAACAGGAGAAAGCGAAAAAGAAGAAGAATGAAACGGCAAATGCATGCAGTCTAACTATCCACCTTGTTTTAATGACAGGGTTCTTTGTTTTTACTTCTTTTACGTTTGCTTTAAACTCTGAAGGAATAAATGGATACTTCCTACAGGAGCATTTGTCAATTTACAAAGAATAAAAAGTATAGAGACAGAGAAGGGGAGACAAATGGGGAAGAAAAAGGTGTGACCAATTTAAGTGTAAAAAAACCCACATTGCTAAACAAAAATTGCTCATTAGACAGAAGCAAAAATTCTAGAAAAGAGCATCCTTTAAAAGCAGAATACTCACTCCCTACTGTGACAAGACCAGCCAACATCATCCTAGTGAGCCTATTAAATTCCACCTTGCTGAACAGATCACAAGTTTGCACCTATACTGATGTATGCATCTCTCAGTGTTACCTGAACAAGGAACACTGATGTTTCACTTCATCTGAGAGCCACAGATAAGAGAAAAGACAGAGACGGTGAAAGTGTTTCGTTGTCGTTCTTTTATCCATCTCTCCTCACCTCATTCTTTTCCAAGCTGCACTCCTCCATCATCTTATCCCCCTGTTCCTGGAAGGTGATGATAATGAGCGCCACGAAGATGTTGACGAAGAAGAAAGGAAAGACAACAAAGTAGATGACGTAGAAGATAGACATCTCCATCCTGTTGCCGTGGCTCGGACCTCTGTCCTCCTCTGTCACATCTACGGAGTGCTGTAGAACCCTGGAAGAGGAGAGACACAATGCTAAGTAATGCTAATGCCAATGCTAGTAAAAGGTTGTGCAGCTGAAAAACATTTTAAAAGTGGTAAAAATAAAGTTAAGTGATGTGTTACAGCAGCTATAAGTTTGGGCGGAAACCTTTTGGAAGTAGTTGTTCACTGGGGTGGGGAACAAATGTCAATTTGCCATTTGGAAGAGGATATTGTTTTGATTAATCTCCACAGAAGCAGTCAATTAACAAGGGCTGGAACAGTACAAACCCACAAGCGCTGTCAGTGAAATACTGGTGTAACCTTATTGTGAATAATGAATGCTGAAGTCTTTAAGTTAATCACATATATTATATTTTCTTCACCAAATGTCAGATTTGACCATTACCAAAGAACAAGCCAGATGTTAAAAGGTTATAATGCTCATAAAAGGCTAATGAGCCCTCAAAGAATGGGCAATGATATGAATTTCCTCATCCAACATGAGAATTAGCACCGATTCAAGTCAGACACTCACTGAGGCCATCCCTCTCCAGTGGACACAGTGAAGAGTGTGAGCAGAGCCCAGATGACGTTGTCGTAGTGAAACTCGTGCCTCTTCCAGTCTCTTCTCTTCAACTCTTTTTTGTCCTTTCCGTAGTCAATGTAGTAACCCCTGGAGGAGAAGGAGGTGACCAGGTACACCAAAAAAAGTTAGGTGAGAAAGGTAAGAAATTGTAAGAATCACAATTTGAGAGGTTGGTCAGTGTTTAGATTAAGGAGGACATTGCACCAAAAAAGAGAAGAGTTTCTTTGCAACCGTTTTATTTTCCAAATTTGTTGGGGGTGGGGGTGGGTGGGGGGTGTACGCTCCTGGGCATTATCAAAATATCATTCAAAGTTGTGGGTTGCTTTGATAAGATATCTAAGATAATTTTTATATTATTTTCATACTCATGTTTTTTGTATTGTGCGCTCAAGGGAATATCAATCAAACTGGTGTTGGTTTATTCATTTTAAGAATGGCTTGTATCTGTTTTTGCAAACTAACGTTTACATTGTGCCTGAGACAAATAACCAATCAAAAAAGGAATAAATGACTGAAGGATGGAAGAACTGAAGGAAGGAAGAAAAGTATGAAAGATAAATAAAAGGAGAGGAAAAAGGAGGGAGAAACAGAAAAAAGTGAGTCTTACTGGCAGTCCTTCTCTGTGTCCTTCGAACTGTCGGTGCAGTAGAAAAACTTCCCCTTGAAGAGCTGTACAGCAATGACGGCAAAGATGAACATAAAAAGCTTATAGACAATCAGGATGTTGAAGACGTTTTTCAGAGACGTCACCACACAGTCAAACACCGCCTAGAAGAGAGAGACAGGAGATGAAAAACATGCGGTGAGATCAGGGAAAGACATTTCATTTTCAGTATATTTGCTGATGCACAAACTGTCTATTTATTTATTTAGTCAAATTTCACACCATATGTCAAGAGACAACTGAGATTTGAGTCAACCTACAACCTACTGTACTCTGGTTTTCTGACAACATAGCCCATGGATGGATTGATTTTCAACTTTTAATGTCTCAGATGTTGAAGACACCAACATGAAGTAAGCTTTCAAATACAGCTTGTTGGATATTTACAGGCATGTACTGAAATCCACTGTCTGGAAGGTAATTAATGAGTAAAAATGTCCAGAGGTTTCTACTTTATATGTTAAAGCATATATCTTCACTCCCTCTCCCAGTGAATAGAATAAGCTGTGCATGGTATTAGTCGCAATCCCAAGATGACTACCTGTTACCACACTCAGACAGTCCTCCAGCTGCTTCTCAGGCTGGCTAATTCCCTGCTTTCACTTTTAGCCCTCCCCTTTCCTTTCTTAATGCCTGTTCTCTTTAGTTCTCCTGTCTGAGGATCATCTTCCTTTTCCTCTTTCTGCCTCCTCTCCTGATCAGTTTCCATTTACTATTTCTTTTTCCACAGAGGAGTGTATTTGGTGCCTTAAATCTTTTTCAAGAATCATCCACCTGTGTATATATGAGCTTTTATACTTTGGTATGTCCTCCTCCTCTCCTTGATTTCTCCCTGTAGACAAACTACGTGTGAGGTCTGGGGATCCCAGCCCTGACAACATGTCTTCATGCCCCGGTGCTCACAGTTTGTCACCTCACCTCACCTGTCTACTCGTTCTTTCATTGATACCACGTCTGCAGCATACAGTATCTTTAGGCTTATAGCTTATGTTTCTATCAGTGTTCGAGTGTGGTCGCTCATTTGTAAAGGTAGATACTGTACTTGTAAGCCTACTAATTCAGAAACATACACACAATAAAACAATATTACAAAAGGATGGAAAGGATGGAAAGACAGACGTGTGTGCTATACTTGAAGGCCAAGTATGAAGTTCCTGGTTTGAAAATTTCCCTACCATGCACAATGCATCGATTGGACTAAATGTAGCCACGATGGATGTTTGCTTTGGTGAAAATATTACCCAATACGTCTTTTAACCAAAACTACTCATATAGCATATTGAACAAGTGGTGTCACCTCTTTGTAATATTTAACCTTTTATTAATTAGTTCATAATAAGAGATATTGACAGAAATATAGAAAATATGGAAACATAACCAATATTTCAAAGATAGAGCATCTCTGACCTTGAGTTTAGGAAGTCGCTTGATAGTCTTCAGTGGTCTGAGGACACGCAACACTCTCAGAGATTTGATGGTTTTAATGTCCCGTCCTTTGTTATTTCTGTGCAGAAAGATAGACAGTGTGAGCAGCATGCCATTGCAAGATAGTAAATATTTTTTCGTAAAGTTTTTCCCAACTTATCCATCATTACAGTATATTTACTGACATGTTCTACTTATGTTACACTACTTATGTTTGCACAGTTAACGACGGTATTTGTTCTAAGAAAGGAAGACTGTTTAGTTTTTTTTACCCCATCACATTGCTGGTGGTCAGTCCCACAGGGGCATCATCCACAGACGGAGACAAACAGGAAAGAGGGACATGTATATCAACAGTTATAATGTTATAAACAAAATGGAAGAGATGACTACATGAAGTGAAACAACATTTACAGCAGAAAAGGCTAATTAACAGATGATTTAAAGATCAGAGAGGATGTTTGGACATATGATTAGTCTATGTGATTAATTAAAAACAAATCATGTGACTGACGAGAGGGCGAAGGCCACCAATGCTCCCACCACGACGATAAAGTCTAGGATGTTCCACAGGTCTCTGAAGTAGGAGCCATCATGGAGGATCAGACCCTGGTCAATCATCTGAAGACAAGATGTGCAATGAAAAATGTGCTTCTCCAGAATGGAGTCAACTATGTACTCATATCTTTTTAGGCATTTAAAGTTTCAGTGTAATTTTAAATAGAATCAAGCTCCTGAAGAAGTTGAATTAAATAAGCATTGTTAAGTTATCTATCCCAAATCCTTTGCCAAAGTGGCAAGGAGAACATAGAGCAGAACATATAATCATCTTTACACAGTAACTCACCTTTATAATCATTTCAAATGTGAAGACTCCAGTGAACACATAATCAAAATACCGCAGAACCTGCAATGAGTGTGACAGTCAAAGAGAGATCAGAAAATCAGATACAGCGTGGATATAACACAGAAAATTCTTCTACTTGTTGCATTGATTTCATTCAATTTAGGACTATTTTATTTCACAGACTTTCATCTTGTGGTTTAGTATGAAACAGTCCATGGTGATTCAACCCAGGATAATTCCTCCCATGAACAAGCAGCCTTATTGTTTCCCTCACTCATCAGCGGTTTAACTGCCCACCATTAAGTCACATTAGCGGCCTTTTGCAAAACAATTTAAGGAAATGGTTTTCTTGTTTCTTTATGGCACTTTTGCTGCTTAGGTGAAGTGAGCTATTAGACCCAAGGCAGAGATAAAAAAGGATTGAAACTGTATCACAGGAGTTAACAGAGTGGTTCAGGAGAATATTCTGGCTTCTATTAAGTCATTAATGTTACAGCTATCCCTGTCTGACAGATGATATATACATGAATGTGAACACACAAACCTTATTCCAGTCAGAGGAGGTGGCTACAGGGTCCTCAGCAGCCAGTGCTATACTACTAGCAGCTATGACCAGCAGGATGGACATTTCAAAGTACCTGAGGTTCACCACGTAGTGACATGCTTGACGCACCCTGAGGGAGAGCAGATGGTAGAGTGAAGATGTGATACGGTGGTCAGGTACCACGTCTACTAAGAGTAAGACTGTGCAGGCTTAGGCTGGCTGAAATTGAATGGCAGCAGGATGGTGTGCAATAAACTGAAACTAAAAAGATTAAACTCTGAACGTGGTGAAAATGTCCCAGTGGTGGCCATTTATTCCAAGTACATGTCATGATTGGAGCACCACCATTACCACTATTTTAAATAAACACACTCCTATAGGGAGAACTTACGGGTTGTCAGGTTTGAAGATGAACATGCTGTCTGGAGTCACAATGTTGAAAGGCTTTGTGTCCTCTGCCTCCTCCTTCTCTGACTTACAGGTTTCAGGGTCCTTACTGTTGACTGGAGAAGGTTAGGAGAAGAAGAAGATGAGCTAAGGACAGGTGTGAGGACGAGAAGGGAAGGGTGGTGATGAGAAGATGCTACAGTGGATACAAACAATTAAGGAGGGCCCACAAAGCCACCTTAAAACTTGCTGGCTTAGTTTTCAAAAGGGGCTTTTAACCAGGAAAGCATTCACTGACAATAGAGGTACAGGGACTATGGACGTCTTGGTAACAGATGGCATTGTGATGTACTCTGATCAGCTCAGAGAGAAGTACATTCTTCCTCAGAATAACTTTTTTTTGTTACTTACAAATACACACTTTTATCACCTCTGCTATTAAGCTGCTATTAAGGGTTTTCTCTTTCGGCTGTGGAGAAGGCTATTCAAATTCTTAATACCAGCAAACTTATTACCAGGTTTTATAGGGGCCTGTCAATCTCAAACAACAAATGCATGGCTCATGCCAGGTCTCTTTGGAAAGCTGATTTTAGAGACTACCCACCTACTAATATTGCCAGCTACAATATGAAAAAGTGACCTTGTCAGTTGTACCAATACCTGTGATTGTGGAGAGCTCCAGACATGACTGAACATTGGACACCTCGACAATCACACTGGAGATGAGCTGAGATTTATCCCGGTCCTGCTCGTTGTCATTCTCTTCTTTGTTACTCTCTGGGATGGCAGGTGGAGACAGATCTGATTTCTGAGGAGGTTCTTCCTGTTTCTGAGGACACTGGTCACCACTGTGGCTCTGGTTGTCTGGTGGTTCAGTGACTCCTCCCTCAGTCCTGTCACCATGTCTGAAAATACAGAGATAAAGACTTCACCGGACAGACGAGAGGACAGCGATAAACTTGCAGTATGGTCGGTTATTGTCATATGTGTGACAGTCACAACACCATGAATGGCATTGTATAACAATTGCAGAGAGAAAGCAGATGAGAGGAGAGGAGAGGAAAAAGTGTGAGGCCTAAAAACACAACAATGTAAGGCCTTGACAGTAATGAGGTTCTCAGCTATAGGATGAAATGATCAAACTCAATGAGTGGTTGTTCCTTATATTTCTTAAGTTTTAATTTAATTGGTTAACATTAATGGGGAAACTATCTTCATTAAGGTAGATGCTCACAAATGAGGCCCCCTGGTGGCATAAGTGTTAAGGTGCCCTCAGTACGCATCCAACAAGTTGCCTGTCACTCTCCACCTCTCTTTTTATTAGGACATGAAATGCCCTAATAAAAGATTAAAAAGAAGCACGCAGCCAACATGCAATAGAAGTTGGTAATTTGAGTGTGCAATAAAGCACATCATAATTCCATATATTCAAAAATATTTCCGTATCCATAATAAATATACATTCACAATGCAGGTGACTCTAGTTTGAGCATGGTGCTGAAAATGTCAACTTTTAAAGCTGGGGTAGGCAAGAGAAACTAGCAAGAGACGGCTAGATTTTGAAAGTATCCGACTGAAAACACCACCCCCTCCCTTCAGGCTTCCCTCTACAGCCACTCCCCCAAAACACATTTTTATGTGCAATGAGTGCATGGGCAGAGTGTGTGCAAGGCCAGACAATCATTTCATAGATTGGCCATGCATATTAGAGTCTTGCGACAGCCACAGATACCCGATTTCTGTGTCAGAGCATTTGATTTATTGATTTCTGTGGACATGTAAAGAAAATTACAACAAAACAATGCTTCTGTGCTGAGTACATATTAAGTTGTGTCTGTATTTTGTTACATAACATCTCCAGGTCATTGAAAATTGGGAAAAATCTGACAGGAAACCTTTATTGCTTTGTTTCCCCTCTCTTATTCAAACCTGTTTTGACTTCAGTTCATCTTTTTTTCCAAACTTGAAACACACAAACAGTTGTTGGTCTGTCTCACCTGCTCTCATCTGGTTTGGTCACCTCTTCCTCCTTTTTGGTCTCAGCTTCCTTCTCCTCTACTTTCCCTGGATTTTTCTTCCCCTCTCTGCTGACCGAGCTGCTCACCAAGTGGCTTCCATTCCCGGGTGATGACCCCTGACTCCTGGCCCCGCTCTGATGGTGTTGGTGGTCGTGCAGGGCCCTCCTGCCCCGGATCCCACCAGCACCTCCCATCTCAGGAGTCAGTGTGTCAACGTTCTCTGGTGGTCTGAACTTCTTTACTGCCCTGTGTTGACGCTCGCCATTCAATCTGGGGCTCCGACGCTCGCTGGCGGTGTTGTGACTCTGATTAACCCCCAGTTTTCTGCCCTCAGTGATGGGCTTTGGTATGGCCACAGACGCAGAAGCATCAGGAAGAGGCAAGTTTGTAGGATCCAACGACTCTGGCACAAGCACTGAAACTGGGGGTTCAGGTACGTCACTAGAGAGAGTTGCATCCAGAGGCATCTCCACAGATATGGAGGAGCCTGATGCCTGGTTCTTGGTTGGGGAGGCTAAGGGGTCTGTCAAGCGCTTCAAACTCCCGGACGGCGTGTGCTCCATAGCCTTGCGGTGCAGTGACAGGGGATGGCCATGCTGGGCCTGGGCTAGAGCAGAAGGCCCGTCCTTCTCCTCGCTGGTGCTGTTGAACAGGATCTCTCGGCTGGACATCTGGCGGTGTCTCCGCAGCTGGCTGGTCCTCTGCTCCCACACTGACATGGTCATCCTTTTTCTTCTCTCTCTCCTGGACATGAAAGAGTTAGAAGAGTTGAGTGGGGGACGGCCCTCCCTGATGCTGCCCTGGGCCTCCTCCAGGGAGCAGGAGTAGGTAGGCCGGCTGCGATGGATGGCTCTTTTCCTGTACAGGTAGGGCCGCCTCCTCCGGCTTCCCCTGAGAAGAGAAAGAAAAAACATTAATATAGAAGCAGACAATTCATTATATGCAGCACCACTTTTTAAATGTTTAATTAAGTTTAATGTCTAAGTGTTACCATTGGGTGTGAGACATTTCATTTTAGCTTTTAATATTATTTATTGATTCAGGTCTTAACTTTTGTTTGCATGCTGTGTATTCACCAAACGTCTAATTTGACTCAAAGTAGGAGTTTTCAAATGTGCTTTGATGGACTTTTTCGTGAAATTTTTCGTTTTATGGAATGTAAATTATCAAAACATTTGTACCAAAAATGAATATCAAAATATATAGCAAGTGCTTTGGTCTGATGTTCGGGCGGTTTATCAACAACAACAAGCAATTCCATTTCATCATGAAGCAATATGCTGGATCAATGAAGATGTTAGGTGATACATTAACCAAGCCAGGAACTGTTGTGTGACTTTTGATAACAAAAAGAGTAAGATGCAGAATGAAATCAGTGGAATAGATATAAAAAAATGTGGAGTCAAAATAAGAATGGAGAGTTTGGAGATACAGGACAGTGCACGAACAGAATACTATAGAGGATGATCTATCCATTTAAGAAAATCAGACAGGCGTTAGTGAAAGATTCAGAGAGCTGAACAGACCGTGTTACTTACTGGAGCGTTGGACTCTTGTGTGGTCCGTGTTATCAATGAGCGATTGGTTGAAAACAAGACATTAGTGCTTTTGTGAGCAGAGACAAAACAGGCCAGGAGACACACAGCAAACGATCCTCAAAGATAAACTGGCCTTTCACACAAAGACCAAAGGCATCAAAACAACAGTAAATAGACTATTACTGCCATTTACCAGCTGTTCTTAATTTGTTATACATTGCTTAAGGGTAAAGCTGCTCTTTAGAAGACTACATGCACAGATGAATTATTCATTTTATATTTAATTACTACATTATGTATTCTGTTTCCAACTGAATATTTCAGCTGGGCACATGCCTTCTTAAAATGTCTGCAATGAGTAAAGGATAAATTTGGAGGTCAGAAACTGACTGTACTCTTGATGTTTTGGTGTGTGTCACCATTGCAGCCAAGCGGCACATTGACAAACAAGATGGCAGCTGTATAAGAAACAATTAAACAACATTCATAAACATCAACAGTAAACACAACATTGATAAGAAGACACCTTAAGTAAGATTGAGATGTTAGACAGTTTGAGCTACAGTATGGGTACAGGTAGAAAACACAGAGATGGGCTCCATCAGCAAACAAAGGAAAATAGTACATATTTAGATACCCTTTGAACAAAACCACCACATTGGGATGCAGCTCTGAACACCACCGCCACTTCAGAGCACTCACACATTAGCATTCTTTTAGGACATGCTAGTAGTAAATTGGGAAAATAATGTGCTGAGCTTCAAAATATTAGCTTAAAATATTGAGAATATTAAGAGCATTTGGGAGGTGGACGGAAGACTTCACAATGGAAGAAAAACTGTACACACACTGGAAACACTATCCAAATACTCGTGTCTCAGTATCACTTGTTATACTGTACATGAAAAGTATTCTCAGTGAGGGGCTGTGTGTGTAATGCCTGTTTTTCTTCCTTTGATCATGCTGACCAGATGCATGCGTTTATAAGGTGAAATCATCATCAGCCTCCAACATGCTGCATCTCTTGTTTTTTTTTAGTGAGCAAATGCTGTCATGCAAGTTTCTTCAAGGTCAGCAGGGCAGGTACCACCGGGGTTTCATAGCTGACACTAGAAACCCTTAAAGTTCAGAGTGTCCTCTCTGAATACAGATGCCGGCATAGACGACCCCGTGGTATTCCAGTCTTCTCTATGGGCTCTGACAAGAGCGTGACCCTCAGCTGGCTAAAGTGAAACTAATGCACATCTCTAGTTTTCTGCTCTGTTTCAATTTCAAGTTTTAGGGAAATGGCAAGGCCTCGAGAAAAAAAGAAAGAAAGAAAGGAAGACAGGAAGCAAGAAATTAGAAGGTACATAATGTCATGTTAATATAATATTATCTTGTAAAATCTTCCACATGCCCATGCAACAAAACTGCTTGTTTCTCAAAACACAGCGTGCACACAGAGCCAGAGGTCTCCACTCTTGTGCATGCACATGCACTTCCACCACCTACAATAAGGCACTGTGCAATCTATTCTGCAAACCTGAGCATTGAGAAAACAAGGTTACTTTATGAATCAAACTTCCACAAGGGAGAACACTTCAACACATCAAAGCTACACACACTTTTTCACGTCATTATGCTCTTTCCTAGCAACAATATCCACTTTGCTGCGTACCAAAGTATATTGCTGTAATGGACACACCATGTTAATTTGGACCCTAAGTAATCCTGTCTCCATGACAACAATATAAGCACACCCCAGGGCACCACGACAGGGCTGGGAGCAGGGGGAGGGTAGATAGTAGACCTTTCAGTAAAGATGTATCAATAAGTCTCTAGCACCAACTACTGATCTCTGAACAGGCCCTACGTGACATTTAAGTGCACAGCTTTAAGCACTGTATGGATGACCCTTAGCATCCATCTAAAACTGTTCTGCATGTCGTAGTTTCAGCCACATCTAGAGCACCATATGACACTCGCCATTTGCTAGAGGCTACAGCAACCCGTGCTAAGTGTTTGGCACCGTGGGTCAGTCCTACATAGACAATCTCTAGAGGGAGAAAAGAAGGAAGAGAGACAGAGAGAGGAGAGGAGCAGGTCAGGCAGGGGTAGCAGTTGCATACGGTACTTACTCTGAAGACATGAAGGAGGACAACGGTCCGACCTCCTTCGCCTTCTGGAGAGCGTGCTTCTGATTGAACGCTGCCTCTGCTTCCTCTTCATCCTGATCAAAAGAGGAAAAAGAGCAAAAGGTGGCTGAACAATGGCAGCATCCATGAGTTTAAATAATTAAACTGAATCAAAGTGATAAGAGCCGAGTGGTGAGATTATTAAAACTATGTAACATTAAGTTACAGACTCTGACAAGAACAAACACAGATAAAACCAGGCTTGTTCTTTCAATTACATCTTTATTCTTATTGACTTTTTTTCTTACCTTTGTAAGTTCTTGTGCATTGGCAAGGTTATCCACAGCAATGGCCAAGAAGACATTCAGAAGAGTGTCTGGTCACCGCTGTGTTAAGGACGTGGTCATTGTGCAACCGGGTAAACCTGACAATACTGACTGACGCAACAATAACATTATTAAAAGAAAAGACTTGGACTCAAAGACAAGTGACTATTTTGACTACATTTAACAGGTGTCCGCCAACGTAAATGCAATGTTGCTCTGTGCCTACTGTAGTAGGCAGGTTTTTTACTATAGCAGTTAGCACTTAGTTGGTTGATTATAAACAGATATTTTCTGTATTGTTTCACCATTACTTATCAAGAAACATATATCAGATTTAATAACTTTAAAATGACAGCTAAAGCTTTACTTGTGGAAATGAAAGCTACTTTAAAGTGAAAGTTGCACAGTCTTAAAGCCAAAAATAATGTGCAGACCAATAATAACATACTAATTGAAAACAGGTGTTACCTACTGAAAACCTACTAAAAGAAGCATTAAGAACTGTATATGCCATTTTGTTATGAAACCTTTTGTATTTCATTTAACAAAACATTAATGAAAGATACAGTTTCCAAACAGTGTGAGCACTATAAAGTAGATAGAGGACCACATGCCAGACTTCACTCCTCCTTGAGAGCGAATACCGTTGTACATCACCTCGTTCCAGTCCTCTCCAGTCAGGATCTAAAAAAAACACACCCATAATAACACACAAACACCACACACAACATTATCCTGATCATCATTGTTGAGTTTAACTATAAACACTCAAAATTACATTTCTTGTATAACGTGATTCGCTGTAATAAACCGTTTGAAGTAGAGAGCAAGACATTGGCAGGTTTATTTCCAGACCTGAAAGACGGTCATGATGGCTGCAGGAAAGGTGTCAAAGTTTGTTGGAGTGTAGTCTTCAAAGATGAACCTGTGAGAAAGATTCAACACATACGGTCCTTGAAAAAGCAGAGCTGGGTCTAGTTAGTTTTTATTTCATTTTTTTCAGTTAGAGAGAAATCAATTATCCTCCTCTTCAACTGGCTGGCTGATGTTTTTTTTTCTCTCCATGTGCTCTGTATTCTTGAGGCTAGTTCATACACAAGGCCAGCCTTTATTTAAGTGACAGCTTGTGGGAAACTGCCTTCAACTCAGGGGAAAACCAAACAACAACAGCTGTGTGTGTGACAACGGCAGAGTCTTAAATTTTGATCGAGCTCACACAAACCTCTGGTATAATGAACACTGTGTGTGTTCAATAAAGAGGAATCAACTGAACCACGAAGTCTCCATTAGCCTTGTTTCACGTTTGTGAATGTGTCTTTACTGGCATCACAGGATTTGTGCACCGAGCCGAGTAGGATTGAAAAAGGCTATATTTTCTGCCAGATTGATTAGATTTGTCTCTCTGCCTGGGTGGCGCTTCGCTTTACTCATGTGATACACATAACTATAAGCATTAGTACTTTACTCAGAGGACTGTAGGTAAGTATTTAATGTTACCTGCCACCGAAGAGCTGCATGCCAAGGAGTGCGAAGACAACAATGAAGAGGAAGAGGAGGAAGATGAGGGAGATGATGGACTTCATTGAGTTCATCAGAGAGACAACCAGGTTTCTCAGAGACGCCCAATACCTTGACAGTCACAAAATATAACATCATTACCAAAAACGATTTTTAAACCTGACAAATGTAATACTTAAAATTTTGTAAAGAAGACACATCAAAGGGTTGTGAGTACTAATGCATATGTGGAAAAAAACAACGCTAATAAACGACAGAAAGTGATGTCACTAGAGTCAGGGTCGGTTGGGCTGAAGACTACAAAATAGTAAATGACAAATATCTGGAAGTGTGGAGTTAGAAAAGATTTGAGCTTACCAGACCTCTGCAGCTCACTCCACATTTCTGCTTGAGGCTACATATGCTGCTACTAGCATAACACCCCTGAATCTGTGGCCAAACTGTCGGCGTTTGATTTTCTTTTCACTGTAACGTATGCACCAGGTATTGACAAGGAAGTAGGATGCATGGAATAATAAAGATGATATATCTGGCTCTGGTGCATCAGTTTTGACCCACCCCCCCTTTTTTCTTTTTTCTTTTTTACTGTTTATTGGGAGTCTGACAATGTTATTGGAGTGCAACGCTAAATCGGAGGAGTCCAAACGCAGACAATAACTGTATAAGTATGCCACTTTTCTGCATGTAACTTTCTTTTTGTTAGGAATTAAATGTCATATGTCATATATTTAAATATCTTTCAATCTTCTTTTTTGTTTTATTTTAAGCTGGGAGAACTTATTGTTTTATGCACTTGGTTGTGTGCTTCATAAATATATAAAAAAGACAATATTTAAAAAATAATACACACACAGTCTCCTATATTAATGTAAAACATAGAAAACTGCATATCACACCAACATGGCAAACTTCACACTAGTGCTAGCTTTCAGTAAACAGTGAAATGTTCTTTGTAAATAATATGAAACATTTCAACAGATGGCAAAGAGTGAGGAAGGCTGCGACACCAACTTGGTGATCTTGAAGATCCTCAGCAGACGGAGAGCACGCAGGACACTGATGCCAAAGGAAGTGCCAGGCCTGAAGAATCCCCACAGCACTTCAAAAATGCTACCAACGATTACCTACAGAGATGTATATCTATTATATATAACATCTATAACAGTGACAGAGAGACTGAAGGAGAGGGCTGATGCCACATAATCTAAGAACACAAGCACTTGGATTTTGGGACAAACAAATATATAGAGAGGGAGACAGAGTACTCACACTGCAGTCAAAGCAGTTGAAGGAGGAGTGGAAGTAGAGACGCGGTCCCAAGCTGTACATCTTTAGAAACATCTCAGTCAGGAACAGAGCGAGGAACAGGAACTCTGCATAGTCTGGAACGATAAAAATAAAATCAAAATGGTTTTTTAAACTTACATAGACCATTGCAATTTCACGATAAAGCAACAACTTCAGGAGTCCATAAGATCATATTTCAATTTGTTACTGACATGAAGTGTAACTCACAGAGGAAGTTGGACAGCCAGAGAGGCTGGTTGTGGTGAACAATGGCCACACACAGCGTGTTGAGAGCCACTAGGCCCAGCACTGTCCAGTAGAAAGTGTGTGTCTTCACCACACGCCGGATGGAGATGCGCAGGAGACGCTCCTTACGGCGAAAATACGCTGTTGGACCTCGCTTGGCACTCCTGATACTTGTTCTGGCCATGGGGATGCCTTGGGGATTAGCAAGAGGTAGAAATAAAGGTGGTGTCTAACTAACAATGCTTGTACAGCATGTTCCTGTTCTGACAACCAACAGCGTGATTTATCAAATACGCATCTCTAAGGCTGCAGCAGAGCTCAGTGTGCCCTACTGGAGTATGCCTTACACTTTCTGTGCCCATATTCATGAGCCTGTCCAGACTCCCACTCACCAACAGAGGAGATGTCACCATATTGTTCCTCCCCTTGTTGCCCTCGATGCATCACATCCATCCCTCTCCTCTTGATGGTGGTGGCTCTCTTTAACACTGTGGACAGAGCGGGGTGAACATAAGAAGTCCCAAAACAAGCTGTTCAAACTGTATAGCCAATACATTCTGTGAAATCAGAGGCAACACACCGCGAGGACAGTGACAAAACGCAAACATTTGGGCAACTTGAGCACTAAACAATTACTTTTTGCTTTGATCACATTGTGCTGAATCAATGAATAGGTTGTGGGCTTTTTGCTGGTTGTATGTTAACATGGCCCAAAAAACTGCTTGTGCATGAAAACTCATGGTATGTGGAAGCATAACTGAACGTTTAACGCAACGAAAAGATAGTAATGAAGCAAATGATAAGAAGAAAGAACAGTAAGGATGATCTGCATGACAAACTAATGTCTGTGAAGTTTTAGCTGAGAGGGAAAGTTGAGCTCATTAACGCTGCGGCGGAATGAGATAAAAATGATCATATAATGTTAGTATAATGATCCAAACAACTGAATGCAAACCATCTGCTGCTATTTTATGACTGCCGTCATGAAAAACCATGAGCCGAGGCGGCTTGACGGTTCATGTATTTCTCTTGTTTGAGCTGTGTTCAAGTGCTGCCATACGGAATCAGGGGACACGCCGTGCAGTGCACACATGCTGAAGTCAGTGAGATGAGTATGTATTGACCTTTTTACTGACTGATGTGTTTATGATTACCTTTCATCCTACCCTACCCCCACTCACACCTTCCTGGTACCTTGCGATTTCTGAATCTACTTGTGGTCAATTTTTGCTCGGGGACATTTTTTTAATAAGCCACTCATCAAACACACACAGAAGCACAAAGATACACAACAATATGGATGCCATTTCATGCATACACACAGGAGTGTTTGCTAAAGGCAGGAACACTGAGTCGTGTCTACACACACACACACACACACACACACACACACACACATATATATACAAGCACATGCATGCAGCAGCCTTTTTAGACCAATGGTTGCTAAGGCAACCACAGTGCACCACCTATCTTCTTAATCAAAGCTATCAGAGCTTCTGCATTTATTTCCACTTCAACAGCTGGAACCACTATTTGTTTTTACAACAGATTTGCATAATTCAATAATTTTGACCTTGTCAGAGTGTCAATGTACTTCAAGTGACAGAAACATACCAGAAAAGAAACATACGTGTGCAAGGATTTGCTTTCCTTTTTCTATCTTAAAGTTTATGCTTGTATTTGAGTGGCAGTGTGCTTGTGGCAAATGGGGGTGGTGAAGTTAGTGAGCGAGAGAGCATGGATGGAGGATGGTTCTCACCATAGGCACCACCTGTACTCCACTCAGGGAGCCTCCTGAGAGCTGCCAATCAATCAACATTTAATAAAAGCCCTGCTAGTTTAGTGAGGAGGAAAGGTCAAAGTCAAGTAGAGAGGGTCACAGCAGGCACTTAGCTGTCTGTTGGGCACTGTGTCACGTGGCAGGTTGTCAATGCAAATTTTCTCTATGCAACACTGAGAGTTGTAGAGAGTGATGTAACAAAACCTTGACAGCATTTTCTAAGCAGCGCAATTTCAACAAAACCAAGAGGCTACAGCTATGCTAGCAGATCTGCGAGGCTGTAGGCACAATGGGGCTTTGAGCCAAATGCTAACATCAGGAAGCTAACATGCTCACAATGACAATGCTAAAATTTATGACACAGCCTGACACCCACTGCAGGGCTAAATGATAGGTCACAACATCATGTAAGACTGATACTTAGCTTTCATAGGAATAATAACCCAACATGTGACGCATTTCACATGTCTGATAGGTGCTGATGTTGGGGTCATCCCTATGTTCCCATGGTCCTATGAGCATGTGTGTCTCTTGATATAAATTAAATAAATTAGAAGTGTAAGAGATTGATATGGGCTAACTTCACAGTTCAAATTGCAAAAAAAGAACTTTAGATGGACGTTTCAAATGCAGTTTAAATGGTAACAATCCATTTAGCCACTGTGGAGATGTGTCTAAAGTCAAGAAATAAAACTTGAGGGTGTAGGTTTTAAGGAGTATAACATCAGTAAGCGGATTAAGCTGTAGGTGGATAATTTCAACATTCTGACACAGAAAAACAAACACTGAACAAGACTTTTTACCCCTATGTCTGATATGTCTGTATCTTTGTACCCTTTATACGGCACATTTGCATCAAGTGTATATGCCAACATTAAACAGCTTTAAGAAAGACAGAATGCAAAGCAGTGTGAGGATGGCAGAGAGACAATGGGCACAATGAAATCAGGAAAAACAAAGAACTCTGCTGACTTACCATCGAGGGCAGAGGGTCCTGCATTCTTATTTTCCTCTGCAAGCATCACTTCCTCTGGAAAGCAAAAAGTCAAACCACAGTCAGAAAAGAGTAGCGGATGACAGCTCTGATAGAAAGTGATATACTGGCATCTTTTGTAATTATATTCTATCTCAATTGCGGTAGAACAAGCAGCTGAAAGAAAAGATCAGATAGTCCTACATTCCACAATTGCCAGGATTAGTCTGAAAGCTTAAAGAGAAATATCGATTTTCCTTTTCTCGTCAAGAGCCAAATCCTTGGTCTCCCTGAGCTGTGACTGGGACTAAAGCCACCTGCTCTGTCGATCCAGGCCCGGTAGCCGTTGAGCTCTCTCTCAATCTGCTGCTGGCGTCTCAGTTTCATGAAGGCCCTGCGGTTTTCCACTCTCTCCCTCTCCTTGGCAAATTCCCTGCAGAACCAAACCAAACCACAGAATCATTTATTTACTCTTTGAGGGCACAGGTATTTATAGTCACACGGATAAATAATTCCTCTTGGAGACAATCACATCACATGGAGGGGGGAGCTATTGCTGACCTGAACTAAGCTCGTCTCATTGTTCATTTAACCACGAGAGGTGAGGAGAGAGAGCAAGGCAAGGTCTCTTCTCGCTCACTGGGGAGATAATGACAGTGGATTGCCCATTAACCTTTCTGTAAAACTAATGAACTTGTAAAGACTTTGACGCCTTCCACTGAAACAGCACAGTCTGGTTTGACAGTAGCTAGTTTGCCAGCCACTCAACCAGTCAGTGAAAAAAAGCAAAACACACTGTGTTGTCTGTCTTCCAGTCTAGTCTGTCAGATCCTAAATCAAAAGGACAACAAAACCAGCCGACTGCATAGCTATGGCCCATTTTGTCTACTTTGATGGATGTGGCTTATACTGTAGCCTTGGAAGGGGCTGAAAACTAGGCTGAACCTGTGCCAATTTTACAAAAGAGTCTATCTTGACAGAGACCAAACTAATGGTGCATTTGAGAAGCCTTTAGTTAGTTTAGTTTATACATTTGTCCTCCGTGGGACATAAAGCTCAATGAGCTCCCTCAGTTGGCAACAGTTTCGGTACCATGACAAGGTAACAGCACAATGATAAACAGCCCTTATCAAGTCATAAAGTTTCATGAGCATCACCAATAAGTTGCCATAAAATGTAGACAGACCACCACCTGTCCTGGATCTGGTCGGGCAAATAACAACCGTATATCTAATATGGGGTAGGTTTGATGCAATGACTGAAAGTCACCAGTCCAGATTTGAGAAGTCACATGTCATATGTGTTGTTGCTCTGGTTGGTTGTAGGTCTAGACCTGTGTTCAGTCTGCAGGTCCATCCTGCGCAACCCACCAGGATCACAAAAGTCAGACAATTTCAAACTTTGAGAATCCACACACAGTGAGCTGCAGACGAACGTGAGCTTTAATGCAAGTGTATCAAACTTACAAACATGAAGACTTCTTCTCCACTGCACTACTGCTCTATTCAACAAATGCTTTGAGCCTGCATCACGGTGGTGTCTGAGGTTGTTTTCTGATTCCTTCTATACAAAGTCAAGTCAGTGAGTAAAGCATGGTGTACTGGAAAAGAGTTGCGCAACATACTTTTGACAGGCTGCTAAAAAGATTAAACAGGAGTTTCCTTGGCTCCATTGATTGGTTTTTGTATTGATACAGATCATGTGATGTATTTAATAGTTACTGATGACCACCTAAAAACATATACCTGGTAAATATGATGTTATGGCATGATTTAAACCAGCTTCATAAGCTGACAAGTACCACCTAAATGCACAACTGAACAACTGACCACCATGCAATGTATAGTAATGGTAAGACAGGAAGAAGGCTGCAAATAGGCAGCCATCACAGAGGGCTGAAACCTTGATGAGTTTAAAATGAACTTTGACTAAACTTGGACTGAAATGTGAACCAACCCAGAGAGGACTCCCAGCACCAGGTTCAGGACAAAGAAAGAGCCGATAATGATGAGAGGGATGAAGTACAGCCAGTTCCAGCTGGGGCCCAAGGCATCGTCGGTCTGAAACATCAAAAATAAATTCTAAATTCAGCACAATCAAGTGAGGCTGGAGCAGACTCATGCTACCGTAGGGATACAAGACAGAAATACACAAGTGTAGGTGTTTGGGTGGCAGGTGAAGGTTTCAGTCGGAGTCCAGGCGGCATTGAACAGAGACATCATGTGCATTGATCTGCTCTGGCCTGACACAAAGAGTGTGGAGGAGAGTGGAGGTATTCTGCACCGTAGAAGCTACTGTATGAAACCAATATAGAAATGGAGTATTGTATCTCTACTTCACTTCACAACAACAGGGGTCTCAGTTATAAAACTATCCGTGGGAAAGACTCATAAAGACTCCTAAAATATTCTGATTTATAAAACAGTGCACACACCTGTCCTTCGCCGATTTCCCTTTATAATCACAATTTACTTCAAATGTGGCGCATGTGAGCCAGCTGCTTGTCCAACCATTTAAACGCCCATAGTTGCCTATAAATGGTCAGTGAAACACCCCTCATTAATATTAATACATACTGACTGCATCAACATAAGGACGGAAAATTCTGACAGAAAAGCTAAAAAAAAGAAATTTCACCCAGTGTGATGCTGATGTTCTTTTTGGGGAGGTTGAAGCAAGAAAAATTAAGTGGTTTTGTGGGTTAAATGCGCACACACAGATGCAGTGCTTCTGCACCAGATCAAAGGGGGCACCAGAGCTCAACCCCCTTAATAAGCGTCCCTCCTAAGTAGTGACGGTGGTGTAGAAAGACACACTGAATTACCCAGGCACATGATTTGGATTTCCTCTTTGGCGCGGCATGGCACATTTATTTAGGCTACACAAACTCTCCTCTCACTTAGCGAAGCTGCTGATGAGTTAAAAGAAATTACTTGTTTTAAATGACATAAGTGGTAAACTGAAAGATCTACTTAGTAAATAGTTCTATTTTTTCCACACCGTGTTTTTACAAGCAACGCATCACATCCACACGCTGGTGCACAGCGTTCGTCTCAAATATTTAGATTCCTAAATCATGGTTCTTTTTTGAGCGCTGCAAATGATCTTAAATTATGTTTTTTACTGCACACTTTGGAAAATCAATCAAATTTGTGTTCGTTCTGTCGGAAAGGCTTTTATCTGTTTTGCAAATGAACTAATAATATTAAATCATATTAAGTTTTATTGGCCTATAACACACTGGTAATATTTCGATTAATTTTACACAGTGGTATCCATTTCAAATATTTCATCCTTCTGCCACATGAGTCACTGCTACTCCTGTCAAGTTTGTTTTTTATAGATCACAACCTTTGTGTGGAAGGTGGCGTACGCACATTTCCAGCACCGTTTTGTGCGCACTGTTTATAAATGAGGCCTCTGGACCTGAGAAACCACATGACCACATTCACGTTTGCATAGTGTGATTCTTCAGTACAGTGCATTTAATGTTGATTAAACAGACTACAGTAAACATCATTACAGCAGGTCTGTATGGTCAGCAGTCCTGGTTCAGCCACACAGTAGCAGCGTGTCATCCCTCTCTTTCCTCCCTCCTTCATTGTTCATCAGTAAAGCTCATTCAGCATCCATTTAAACAATATAATACAATCATTCTGTCTTCATCAATCTCAATAAATACTGCTTTCAGTATTTATTTCAGCAGGCAGCTGACCGCAAATTACCCCCTGACGCAGCAGTTTGTGTGTGAGTATGCTTAAGATTTCTGCTTTACTGAGATAACCTGAGGTAAAGAAAAAAAAAAAGTATAGTCTGCATCATAGGTGTCTGTTCCATATGTGTCTCTACTTTCATTTCTGTGACTGTCTTTTGGTTTCCACATATTTTGATAACTGACAATCCTGCTTTTTGGCTGCAATTATAATTTTAGAAGTAGTACTTACAAGAAGCATACAATAATGACATATCGGTCTCTTGTTCTTTCATTGTCACTTATTAAAACTGCCTCATGTTATGGAAATCTTCATGCTACAGCTTGAAATCATGAAATTTAAGTCCACCACTCTGACATCCTAAAATAAACCCTGAAAAACTAAACTTTCAACTTTTTCTTGTACCTGGTTTGTAGTGAACGTCACTAGACTAAAACTTCATACTTATGGGTTTCTGATAAATCATGTGTCTTTGGCCCTGAGGGAAGTTGCAGCAGATTGTATTTTCCTTTTAAATTTTCTCTTGATCAAATTTCACTAAAAAGTCTGTAGAGCACCTTGGACCTGAAATAGTGTGTTTGAAAATGTAACACTGACCTTGAAACAGTCAAAAATGTCAGACTGTAAAAGCTTTGGAAAGATTTCTGTCACATCTAAGGCAATACCACTACCAAATCTTGTTTTTTCATGATTTCCTGCTATGTCCTATATGTCATATTGTAGTAATTTCTTTTGTGAAAAAAAAAAAATTGCAGTAAAATGCACAAAAGTGTACGATCTGGTCTAAAATAATGCAAACTTAATTGAGAGGTTTTCTGATGGCAGCACTGCACTAGGCATCAGAATTTTGAAATTGCAAAGTGTCCAAGCCCGCTTGAGAAGAAAATTATTTTGTGTTTTTGCAATATGCTTTTTTTTTAGAGTGAGTGTGAATATCATTGGACTTGATTTGTTGGATGGTTATGCAGGCAACAGATACCCTATATTAAATTAGCAAATGGTGCCACTGCCTACAACTGCTTCCCTTTCTGTCTACATACTGTCTCTGTGTGTCTGTCTGTCTGCTCCTTTAACCCTGATGTAGACACTCATGAAGCATGGTGCAGCATCTAATCCTGCCTGACAGATACTCTGCCTGACATCGTTTCTGGTTTCGACACTAATAATTTGAACGCACGTCTCTGTGAGATGAAACATGATACAGTGTTTTCCTGTGTAGTTTTGTATTATGTTAAAGGTGTAGTATGTGATTCTAAACCAATACAATACCAATACTCGAACCGAGCCACACACTTTCCCAGCCACTCCAACCATGATTTTTGTGTCAGCTAATTACTTGCCCACAGAGATTCAGCTTACTTTTTAGTTTGCCAAGATATGCTGTTGTTGTGATGTTAGTTATAGTAGCAGGAGAGTTGCGAATATTGCTTTCTGGTGCCAGTGTGCTGGCTCTGGAAAACCATCTCGTCCTCTTTGCATGTTAGATACGGAGCAGCAACTGTAGCGAAAATTTGCTAACCCACAACTAAGCTAACATTAGTTACATTACTTGCTCTGCCGCTCTATATCATGGTATTTGTTATGGTATTGGATTTCCCCATAATTGCATACCCCATCTTTAAGTGTATGGCTGGTGGACCGATAAAGGCCTATTTATGACTCTTAGTCCAAAAGCTTTTGCTATTCCTTGAACATAAAAACATTCTGTTTGACTTGCATTTATCTGTCATCAGTATTTCTGACTTTTGCCTGCTCTTATTCTGAATTAATCTTTGAACAATCACTTCTCTGTGATGTTGACCAGAATCCTAAGGAGTACCTGATATTGATAGTCAGGAATGATCACAACACCAATATATACAAATGATCCAATATGTGAAGAAATATATGTTGGAAGAAAAAAAATACTATTTATACTATACTACTAAGACTTGGTTCGGGTATAAAGATTTCTCCTAAATTTGACTTGTCTATGCCCTCCTGTGAAAATAATACACATTAGTTCTATGTATTGAACTTATGGATAATGAGAAAAAAAGCTTATTTTTGATTTACTTGTCATGTTTATACAATACATAGTAGAGGTTTATATAATCATTAGATTACATTTCAAAATATTCTGAAGCATGCCATATTTCGTAACTAGTAGGTGGGGAGTCTATTTGAGGCTTGCAGCATGTTGCAGTAGGTTATACATTCCAAGGATACACAGAATACAAATGGCAAGCTGAGAGCAATCACAAACCAGTAACCTCCCTCCCCTTGTTCTCCATCCACAGTCAGACAGAGGAGGATGCAGATCTCCACTCATCAAGCATCAGTGTGCTGGAGCCAAAGCTGCTTCTATTCATTAGAATTAATTGAGTGTAAATTGTGACAAAACAATGCTACACCTAAATGGTTTGCAGCAATCCAGAAAAAAAGTATGAGTGGCACGTGTGTATGTGTGTGTGTGTGTGATGCCTTACATTGTAGAGTACAGTGGTCCATCCCTCCATAGTGATGCACTGGAAGACAGTGAGAACAGCAAACAGGATGTTGTCAAACTGAGTGATGCCGTCATTGGGGCCAATCCAATTGTTGCAGGTGTATTTGGGCGGACACTGACGCACGCCACACGGGAACTCCAACTCAGAGGAGTCCAGTGTCTCGTTTTCTGAAAACAAAGGTGCAAAGGTAAAGAGAAAAAAAGGCAGAAATATGTTATATGTCTTACGTAAGACCAAAATACCCGAAAACAGACCGTCCCCATTCAAGGAATTGCAGTGCTCCCTGACTACTGTGAGTAATCACTGAAATTTGAAAGCTTTCATGCATTTAACAAGTTGGAATATAAATCTTTTGTTCTCATGTCTACTGGTCTTGAAGCTCCAGCACATGAAATTTAAACCAATCTATGTACCCAGCAAACAGCTCTACATTTAAGTTGTGTGACAGTGAATTCTTAGCCTCGGAAATGCCTTATTGGCCACATGTTACAATGTACAGTAAAGATTAATTAGTGTCAGAAAGAAAGAAAAAAACCCTCTTTATAAAACAGTGGCGTGGCGGATGCCTGTCTGTAGTGTGACCTTTCTGTGACAGAAAATACTCACTTCAGTCTGTCTGTATTATCTAACTGTCCATTCAGCTTCAGTGTGACGGGAACAGCTTGGAGGTTAATGACAGCTGTGAACGTACAATGGGCCATTGTAGCGCACCGCATTGTTGGTTTTAATTATACCGGACACCACTGCCAGTTTGGTTTGATCAAGTTGTCCAGGTGCAGCGTGGCATGCCATTGTGTGTAAGCATGTATGCATTTGTGATTGTGGCAACGGAGCCACTACCTAAAGAGCTACATGCATGCCACACA